>NW_022103914.1:774874-840042 GCF_000313985.2 Echinops telfairi
GACAGATGACTCCTTCAGGACCAGTGGTGAGAGTGGCGATGCCTGGAGGGTGGAGGGAATGTGGAGTAGAAAGGGGGAACCGACTACAAGAATCTACCTATAGCCTCATCCCTGGGGGATGGACAGTAGAGAAAGGGCAGGGGAGTTGTCAGACAGTGTAACATAAGACAAAATAATAATAATTTGTGAATTATGAAGGGTTCATGAGGGAGGGCAGAGGGAGGGGGAAAAATGAGCAGCCGATATTAAGGGCTCAGGTGGAAGGCAAGTGTTTTGAGAATGATGATGGCAACAAATGTACATATGTGCTTGACACAATGGATGGATGTATGGATTGTGATGGGAATTATATGAGCCCCCAATAAAAGATTAAAAGAAAAAGAAAAATGGCAAAGGGTATTATTCCAATAATGCTGATTTAATTTGTTTGTCAAAACCCATTTTTGGCTCTCAAATAATGTTTAAATTGTTGTGAGGGATGGGATTGACTCTTCCATCTCAAAAGTGTGCCGACCCCTGTTCTAGGTCCTTGCTGACCAGGCAATTTTCCAGCCCTCCAGCATCCTGAGTATTGAGATGTAAGAAAGGGGTATCTTTGACACAAGTACACTAATCACTGGAAAGAAATATTCTCCATTCTGGCATAAACGCTTGTGATGTGTCTTATGTTCTCTGGAGTACTATGAGTACCCAAGAGGTCAATGGCCACCCTCTGGACCTTCTTGGTAATTCATGCTCATGATCTCCCTATCTCAACCCAAACCTAAAACCAAATCCAACCCACTACCATCGAGTCGATTCGGATGGAGCACCTTTCTGAGGTGGTAACCCTTGCAGGAGCATAGATCTCCATCTTTCTGCCACGGGGCAGCTGGGGAAAATTTCTTTGATGCCACATTCTTGCCTCCCTCTTTCTTTACATTTACTCTACACCTAATCAAACATTGCTTTAGGCTCTAGAGCAGCACTGAGAAAATAAAAGTGGGATATTTACAAAATTTTAGTAGCCTTGCTATAATGAAATCAAGGTAAAATTTAAAAAATTTAATCTGATGGTTATAAATAAATATTGTTGTTAGGTGCCGGCAAGCAGGTTCTCCCTCATAGGGACCCAATACACAACAGAATGAAACACAGCCCAGTCCTGCACCCTCCCACAATTGTTCTTATGTTGGAATCCATAGTTGCTGCCACTGTGCCAATGCATCTCGTCGAAAGTCTCCCTCCTTTCACTGTCCTTCGACTTCATCAAGCATGATGTCTTTCTCCAAGAACTGGTCTCTCCTGACAACATGTCCAAAGTACATGAGACAAAGTCTCACCATCCTTGCCTCCAAGGAGCATTCTGACCGTACTTCTTCTAAGACAGATCTGTTGGCCCTTTGTTGTTGTTGTTCCATGGCACTTTCAACATTTAGCTCCAGCAGCACAATGCAAATGCATCAATTCTTCTTTGGTCTTCCTAAGTCAACCTCCAACTTTCACACTGAGGTAACTGAAAGGACCTTGACTTGGGTCCTGAGTCCTCAAAGTACCCCCCCCCCTTATTTTTTCAACACGTTAAAGAAGTCTTGTGCAGCAGACTCACCCAATGCAAAACATCCTTTGCTCTTTTGACTGCTGCTCCCACGAGCATTGATTATGGATGCAAGCAAGACAAAATCTTGGACAACTTCAACCCCTTCTCCATTTATTTTCTCCATGTTTCCTTTTGGTCCAGTTATGAAGATTTTGGTCTTTTTGACATTGAGCTATAATCCATATTGAAGGCGTCAATCCTTGATCTTCATCAGCAAGTGCCTTCCAAGTCTTCCTCGCTGTCAGCAAGCAAGGTTGTATCATCTGTATATCGCAGGTTGTTAATAAGCCTTCCTCCGGTCCTAATGCTGTATTTTTCTTCATATAATCCAGCTTCTCTGATTAATTTGCTCAGCAGAGGGATTGAATAAGCATGGTGAGAGGATATAATCCTGATGCACACCTTTCCTGATTTTAAGCCACGCCTCTTGATCCAGGTACAAGTTCTGCAGGAGCACCATGAAGTGTTCAAGAATCCCGTTCTTCTCAAGGCTGTCCACAGTTTCTCATGACCACACAGTAGATAACGAAAGGTTGTCAAATATCTCTTTAATTACTTTTTATATTGATTATATGTTGAAATGATAATAGTCTTGAGCATTGGGTTAAAAGAAACTCTGGTGCTGCAGTCAGGTAAGTGTTGGCCTGCCAACCACAAGGTTCGTGGTTCAAAGTCAGCAGCCACTCTGAGGGCGAAGTTGAGACTATCTGCTTCCATAAAGACTTACATCCTTGGAAACCCCACGGAGGGTTTCTATGGGTTGGAATTCACTTGTCATAATCATGGATGTTGTGACAAAAGAATGGAAGTGCAGGATCCCATAGGAAGAAGCAGTTATCTGGGTCTGTAGGAGTAGGGAAGGTGTGAAGTAGGAGGTGCCAGGGAGCTTTGTCTTGCAGAGAGACTAGGAGTTGGCAGGCGAAAAGAGTTAGGAGGACAGGCGTTCCAGGCAGAGGGAACAGCACATACCAAGGCATAGAGGCATGCCAGTATATAGCCTGTCTAGGGCACTCTATGAAGTTCACAGCTAGAGTGTTAAGGAGCATGGTGGGTGATGAGACTGTTGAAATAGCATGGCACTAGGACCTTTATCTGCTTTGCTAAGGGGTCTGGGGTTTTAGCTTGTAGACAACTGGGAACAGAGATATCAAGCATGAGTGTAAATTCTGTGCATGTTCATTCTGGGGGCAGAGTAAAGGGTAGATTAGATAGGGGCCAACTTCCAGGCAGGGAAAGCACCTGATCATCATCTAGGTCTAGAGGAAAAGGAGTTGGAATAGAAATAGACATATGAAGTTGGGCTGAAACCTTATGAGCATCAACAGAACAGAGTACCTGCCTAGATATAGAAGGAGAAGAACCGATAACATTCTTTAGCTTAGGAAGCCCCATAGATAGATTGTGATGGTACTGGTCAGGTTAGGGAGTGTCAGAACACAAAAGTCGTACTTCTTCGGGGGGAGCATGGTGAAGAAAAGAGGAGTTCAGTATGAGGTCTGCTGAGTTTGAGGATCCTAAATCTAGGATCCGCCCATCTAGTCACATGTGTACCCCTATTACCTCCTCTTCCAATAGCGTATGAAGCCCTAATCACCCCACTCCCATTACTGTATTACTTATAGCACAACCCTTTCTTGTGACGCATGTTGTCACCTGTAATTGGGGGGCTTGCACGTCCCCAGAGAATATAAAAGCCCTGGTCGGCAATCAATCTCTCTCTCCACATGGCCCACCAGGTGAGGCTGAGGTGAGCGTGCTACCATGAAATGTGTCTGACTCCATTATTTCAATCTCTCTTCTATCGCTCACGCTCTCTATGACTTTACTATCATCTCTACCAATTATCGCTGTACAATTGCGCCTACCGGACCCGTGATGATGTGTTAGGGGCTGGATCCAGGAAGCTAACAACAAGAGGTCAGGGAAGAGGCCATGGGGTCAGAGTTACAAATATGGAGGCCACCATCATAGAGGGGTGGAAGCTATAGACACAGGCACCAGGGGAGGAGTGCAGAGGTAAAACCAAAAGGTACCTGTTAGAACCCAGGACGGACTGAGACATAGTGCATTACGTGACTCTATTGCACAAGACCTCTCTAACGTGTTACAGAGACAAGATGTTACTTTGAGGACTAAGGTGCACCTGACTCAAGCCGTGGTACTCTCAATCGCCTCACACTATGCACAGGAAAGCTTAACAGTGAATAAGGGAGACAGAGGAGGGCTGAGGCCTGTGAATTACGGTGCTGCCAGACAATACTGAAAGCGCCACGCACGGCAAGAACAACACACAACTCTGTCTTGGCAGAAGGACAGCCAGCATGCTCCTTGGAAGAGAGGATGTTGAGATCCCATCTCCCTTACTTTGGACATGTTATTAGGGGAGTCAGCCCCCGGAACAGGAGATCGTGCTTGGGAGAGGGTCAACATAAAGGAGGAAGACTCCTTGACAAGAGAGATCAACACAGTGGGCTCAAACGTAATGGGCTCATAGGTAAGAACTGAGAGGACAGCGCAGGACAGCGCGACAGCGTTTCGTTCTGTTGCATCCAGGGTCACTAAGCGTCAGGCTCGGTTTCACCAAACACCAGCACTCCAGAATACATCAACATCTAAGGATGTGCAATAGATGACTCACTAGATAATAAATCATAAAGTCAGGAGCTCTGTGTGTTTTGCTTACTGCTGTATCCCTAGCAGCCAGCACAGAGCCCAGCTCATAAATAGAATACATACTTGTGGAATGAATGAATGAACCCAATAAAGAAACCACCATTTGCAGGCTCCTCTTTGCTACAGCCAGTCAGGCCCTACATGCAAGAGATAAGCCAGAATAGAGCCGGCTAGACTGCAAGCAGAGAAAGGAAATGTAGAGCTTAGTTAACAGAGGTACCCTCCTCAGTGGACACAGCCCCAGCATTTGTCACCTTTCAGGGTGAAAAAAAAAAAAAGCCAAAAGATTCTATACTCCAAATGAAAACTTGGTAACAATAGGTTGCAAAAGAGAAAGGAGACTCGGGGATAAGAAAACTTTCATCCAAGCCAAAATGAGAAACAGAAATGACCTTCAGTAATACCAAGTTTGTGCGTCCTGGGTTTCTCTAGCACCTTCAGTCAAGAGTTCCCACCAGTCCACAGAGGAGACCACAGCACAGGTCACATGGAAAGGAGCGTCTCTTCCACTGACTTTATAGTTTAAACTGTCTCAAGACAGAAGGGCAGGGCACGGGCCAATAGGTAAAAGATCAGCATTGTGAGGCTTAAAACAACAAAATCTCTGCCATCAGGTCGATGCCAACTTACAGCGACCCTATAGGACAGAGTACAACTGCCCCTCAGGGTTTCCGAAACTGTAACTCTTTAAGGGAGTAGGAAGCCTCATCTTCGTCCTTCAAAGCAGCTGGGGGTTTCCAGCTGGTGACCTTTTGGTTAGCAGTTCAACTCGTAACACTATTCCACCAGGGCTTCCCTTGTGGAGCTTAAGGACTACAGAGAGACAAGATCTTGTTGGGTTATTGAAGACATAAACTGGACCGGAGGAAAACAGCCCTATATCTGGCAAAGCATTTCGTTTTCTTTTGTTTCAATAAGTCATATTACTGGGGCTCATACAGCTCTTATCACAATACATACGCGCATACATCGTGTCAAGCACATTTGTACATATGTTGCCATCATCATTTTCAAAAGATCTTTCTACTTGAGCCCTTGGTATCAGCTCCTCATTTTTTACCCTCCCTTCCCCGCCCTCTCTCCCTCCCTCCCTCATGAACCCTTGATAATTTATAGATTTTTTTTTCATGTCTTACACTGACCGATGTCTCCCTTCACCCACTTTTCTGTTGTCCATCCCCCTGGGAGGGGGTTATAGATAGATCGGTTCCCTCCTTTTCCCCCCACCTTACCCTTACCCTCCTGGTATGGCTACTCTCAATATTGGTCCTCAGGGGTTATCTGTCCTGGATTCCCTATGTTTCCAGCTCTTACCTGTACCCATGTACATGCTCTGGTCTAGCCAGATTTGTAAGGTAGAATTGGAGTCATGATAGTGGTAGGGAGGAAGCATTAAAGAAATAGAAGAAAGTTGTAATGTTTCATTGGTCCTATACTGCATTCTGACTGGCTCATCTCCTCCCCGAGACCCTTTGTAAAGGGATGTCCAATTGCCTACAGATGGGCTCTGGGTCTGCTGGAAGATAATTTAATGGGACTGTATTGCTAAGGAAACCATACACCTGACAGTAGCCTCTGAGGCTACAAATGGAGCCCTAGAAGAGCCCCAGCAGCAATCGGGCTTCTAAGATAAGGTGACCAGATTTTAACATTGGTAAAGCGGGACAAAAGTGGGACACCATTGAACAAACTCATATACTGGCGAAATAGCCACATGGCAGCTGAAAACTGTATACTCTAGCTTGTCGTGCATTCTTTCCAAAAATCGGGGCTTTTTTAAAACACTGCAGGACGCTGGAAAAATTATTAAAAATCGGGACTGTCCCGCCAAAAGCGGGACGTCTGGTCACCTTATTCTAAGAGCATCTTCCAGTGGCATGCCTTAGAAATGCTCCGTGGGGGAAATATGTAAGAATTTCCCAGAGGGCAAAACGAGGGGCTTCTGCCCGGCCAGGATAGGGACTGCTCACTGTCTCTCTACAGCCGGCTGCATTAAGTGGCATGGCCATGACTGCAGTGGCTGTCCTGTGTGTCCCTTCTCCCCTTTCACGATGGGAGTTTGTAGTGCCCTTTCCCTGTTTCCTTGGGTATCATAGTGGTTACACACTGGGCTAACTAACAGCAAGGCCAGCGTTTTGAAACCACCAATTGCTCCGTGCGAGACAGACAGGGCTTTCTCCTCCCCTAAAGAGCTGCAGTCTCAGAGATCCACAGGGGCAGTTCTATCCTGTCCTAGAGGATCACTGTGAGGCAACATCAGCTTCACGACAGTGAGCTTGGTTTGTTTGTTTGTTTTGGGGGCAGTGGGGTAGGGGTGTTGGGGGCATGCCTTGCCTTTAAGCCAGGGCTTTGACCTTGCTCCTGCCAGTCCACACCCACTGCTGAGAAGTTCCCTTTCTGGAGGGCTTCATTTCCACCCCAGGTGGACTGAATCAGAATTTGAACAAGATTTTACGATTTTAACAAGACTCGCAGGTGATGCTTATGGAGCTACAGAAAAATCACTTGTGGATCTTATTTAAAATGTAGCTTCTGCCTCAGTCCACCTGGGGTGGGAGTGGAGCTCCTCGGGTTCATTCCAGATTGAAGCCCTGCTTGAGGCTTTCGGAAGGAGAGGACTAACAGGCTTGAGGTTAATGAGACGGCGCAAAAGTCTGAGAGTGCCTTCCTTGGGAAGGAGGTGTGTGTCGTAGATGTTTGGGGCGGGGGGCGGGAGGAGAGGAGGGGAGTGCACACAGGTGTCTAGTAGGCCGTCAGCAGTGTCAGCTGCCTGAAACCCACTCCCTGGATTTGGAAAATAGGATAGGGATGATGTTAGCCAGAGTGGTTTAATTAGAGTGAGAGGAGGAGGGTGAGGCCAGAGGAACCAGCCACAACTGCTCTAGGAGCAAATACCAGTTGTGGATTTTTAAAACTGACAATAAAGGAACCAAACTGGAGCCCTCAAAGACCTCTTAGAGGGAATTCGTGTGCCATTTTCATCCCCAGGTGTTACCTGTGCGCTCTCTGGGGCAAAGAAGATGATGTCCAGATCCTCTCCGCTCCAGAAACAGAGAGCATCAGGGGGGCCTCCACCGCAAGTATCCGGCTCCGTGTTTTGAAAGGGAGCCTTAAGAGCCATTTATTTAAGGGGCCAAGCAAAATCAAGCTGCCTCACTAGAAAACAAACCTCATCCCCTTCGCCACCTAGGATGATCCCCAAACTCCTCAGCCGCCTTTAACGGTCTGAAGCCAGGATGCTTTCACGGCTGGGTGAAGCACATTGTTGGGAGCATCGTTACCTCCAACTGAAGAGAGAGGTAGCAGCCACAGTGGCATCGCCATGTTCAAGAAGGCTTTTTTCCACGGTTATTTACTTCACCTGCTAGCCGATACCCAACCCCTTCCCTGTCTGGCTGCAGGAAATGAAGAGGAGAGAACAGACCAAGTTCACTGAACTCAGGAAAGGGAGGGCCGAGGATGGTGCGGGGCTGCTCACCGGCGTTTTCACGAAAGCTAACTAAGCAAAACCCACCAATGCTCCACGGAAGGGGCTCTCTGCAGATAGGATCCAGGAAGGGGGAAGACAGTGCACCACAGGTCTTAGGCACACTTTCCTCAAGGTCAGACACAAGGTCAACAACAGATAGAAAGGAAATCCTTTAGGAGGTGCAGTCATCTCCAAGTGGCCTCACCTCCAAACCTCAGTTGCAAATGAGCCCGCCCCAGAGCAACAAGGCGTGGTGAGCCACCTGTTGGTGTCTGCCCTCCCGTTCCCACGTGGGGAGCCCGACTGCACTGCGAGGGGCCCACACTTACCACAGGGCGCCGAGTACATTCTATGAAAGCCAACCCTGCAGATCACGTCGCAGAACTGGCGAGGGACCTGTTGGAACAGCCTGCGGCTCACAGGCTCCCTAAGGGACGCTCTCCCTTCCATCATTTTCTTTTTCGCTTGGAAGACGGCCTTCAGAGCCTCATTGTTTATCTTCTCCACCTGCAGCCCAAGGGAAAGCAAAGCGGCTAGACGGAGAAACCGCGACACCGCAGGCCACTTACACTGCTTCAAAAGGGAGGCGCTTATAGACCTGTGACTTTGCGGACAATCTGCTTTTCCTATAAAGCCGTATGAGTCTCTCCTTTCCCCAGTCCTTTGCTGTTTTAGCTTCTGTCTGTGCTGAGCTCCTCATTTCTGATCCCCTCTGATATATTCGTTTAATTCACTATGCAATCGCTATGCACCAAGCACTGGTAATGAAATTGCTAATGATAGAGACACCGTCTCTGCTTTCTTTGATCTCAGAGTTAAATGAAGGGTTGATAAATGTTTTTAAAAAGTAAACAGTTATAATACCATGTGATAAATTCAATTCCATTTGTTGTATTTTGCTTCTAGACTGATGGCTCTCTCCTGGACCTTGGATCCACCCTACAGTGCATTCTGTCGGGAGAAAGATGAGGCTTTCTAATCCTGTAGAGTGACAGTCTCAGGAACCCACAGGGGCAGGTCTGCCCTGCCCTAGAGGGTCGCGTGAGTCAGTGTCAATTGGATGGCAGTGTTTTCCTGAGTACATCCTGATGCCATTTCTACCTCCCGAGTCTACCTATCCCCTCACTCCTGGCCTGCGCCCCCTCCTCAGAGCCCGAGCCAGCGCGCGGCTAGCTCAGGGTGGACAGCGCACTTTTGGCACAGAACCAAGTTAATCAACAGCAACATGGGGTGGAGCTCCTGCCCCTTATTTAGATATACCTTTATAACCTGAAAGCCCCCTTTTTCCAACTGCTTCTTTTTATCCTGCAGTTCTTGAGCAGAAAGCAGTTCGCGAAATTTTATGGGACTGGTATTTCCTTGCATCTTCCCCAGGGTTTGGGGTTGCTTGTCAGTCCATTGTTCTAAAAAGGAGTAACAAAAGTTTGCGTTAATATCCTGTGGGAGAAGGAAGAGCGGTAAAGGAATTTGGTGAAGCAAATTCTAGAAATTTGGAGGAAGAGATAACCTAGTTTAAATTGCAGGTGACACGTAGCTTAGGACAGGTCAGGAGACCGGCCGTACTAGGACAAGTCCTAGGGTAAAATGCAGAGGCAATCAGTGACGTCTCAGATTGAGAAGTTGAAGAGGTGACTTCTCAGATTGACGCTGAAGAGAAAAAGTATTAATAATAATCACCCCCCACCCCCCACCAATGCTGTAATGATAATATGTGCTGCTCGCTCATGATGTTTGTATTTCTATCCAGGATGCCTATCAGCAAAAAGAAACCAGCATAAGAAAACATTAAGAAATAATGGAAAACAATATGACATTTATTTCACACTTCAAAGGTTTCAATGAGATTTATACCAGTATCTCACTTGATCAGCAAGAGCCCCGGTGGGTATAGTAATTGATTACATGTGGGGCTGCAACCTACAAGGTCAGCAGTTTGAAACCACCAGCCACGTCGTGGGAGAAAGATGAGGCTTTCTACTACCACAAAGAGTTACAGTCTTGGAGCCCCATAGGGGTGGGTCTAGTCTGTTGCATAGGGTCGCAATGAGTCACAAGTGGCTCGCAGTGAGAAGAATCTCATTGGATCACTATAACATCACATAGACATAACCAACACAATCCCACAAATAAGAACAATGAAACTCAGAAATGTTAAGTGATGTGCCCAATATCACATAGCTGCAAAATGTCTAAGCTGGCCTTTCCCCAGTGCTACCTGTAAGGGGTCAAAGCAGAATATAAGGGCAGGATAATGAGAAACTCACTGCTATTGAGTCCAGCCCAGCCCAGCCCGACAGGAAAGACAGGGGCATATCTGCTCCCATGGGCCTTGCCAGGCTCTTTATAAGAGCCAACCACATCTTCCTCCTGTGCCCTGGTGGGTGGCATCAGATCACCAACCTTTTGCTCAGCAGTGGAGCGCTTTAACCGACCGCTACTACCGGGGCCCCGTGGACCAAACACACAGGGGACCACATGGAAACACACGAAGGTTTGTTTCCGCCTAGGATTTCTTCGTCTTCTTCACCAATTTGACTCAAGATCAAATACAAGGGGGCTTGGAAAAGCTCATGGAAAAACTAAGTATCTTTTCATTCCATTTTCCCATGAACTTTTTGAAAACCCCTCACAAGCTTTTCCCAGGCAGGGCTAAACCAGCGCTAGAAGATGGCCATGCCTAATTTAGCGTTTTTAAAGTTTATTGTTCTGATGGATATTTGATGGCCACCCCACCCCTCAAGAGTAATAAGTCCTTTCCAAATTCTGTTGTGTTCATGAAGGCCCCATTCAGAGGAAGAAAAGGTAAGTCTGCCCCTCTAAAATGCTGCTGAGCAATAGCATGCTTAGTCACAACGCTCAGACAATGCCACCTTATGGCAGAACAAGGGATCGGCGGGACTCTGGATTGCCAAGTAGCTTGGGAGACCAAAAACCCAAACAAACTCACTGCCATTGAGTCGATGCCCACTCAGAGTGACTTTGTAGGACAGGTTAGAAATGCCCCTGTGGGTGTCCAAGAGAGTAATTCTTTGTGGGAGTAGAAAACCTCATCAGGGATCTTTAGGAATGCAAGTCATGTAAAGTGCATTCATGTCACCAGTGGTGCCGTCAGATAGGCAAAGGACTGCTTGCCAATGTTAAGGTCGGCGGTTCAAATTCACCAACTGTTCTGGGGGAGGGAGACGAGGCTGTCTGCTCCAGTAGAGATTTACAGCCTCGGAAACCTTGTCTAGAGTCACTGTGAATCAGAATCGGCTCGAAGGCAGTAGGTTTGCTTGTTTTTTAAAAATGTCACAGGAGATCAGCGTTCCTTTGACTCCTGTTATCCGAAGGAGCATCCACGTCCGTTACAGTCCAAAGGCTAAATGGAATCATTACCTGGGGTCTCATTCTCATGCATTATTATCATTGTCCGTGTTTTGAGGACACTAGGCTCTCCATCATGTAGAGGCCAACTTCCCCTCACTTAGACCACTTCTGTCTGAGTGATCTCATAAACACATGGTGAAAAATGTCCCTTGAAATGTTATATCTGAAAGTTTGTACCTTCTGCTAAATCCACTTGCTGCCTTTACCCAGAGGGATCTTTCTAAAACACAAATTTTTATCTTGGTTTTGCTCTAAAATCCTTCAAGAGTCCACATTATTTTTCAAGAACATTTCTGAAAGCTTTCATGTGATTTACAGGGTCTGTGCTCCACTAATGCCTTCAGCCTTTGGAAGGTTTCCATGCTGGACTGGGTGAAGGTTTACAGAGCAGGCGATCGGTTTTTCACCCAACAGCTCCTACGCATTTCGCGCCACCGCATTGGTGGCCACCCCTCAATGGCCACGTATGTCTTATTTCCTGGGAACCTTTCCAGTGTCTGATTACTCTTCTTTGTGACATTCATGGCACTTCTGAGAAGCCAAGTGTTGGCTGGGTGCCCCTCTCGTGGGCCCACAGAGCCCTTTGACCTCCTTGATCACAGACACTGGCTTGTCAGGCTCTAAGCAGACTCTGAGCAGGGACGATGCCCTGTTGAGCATTGTGTGTCCAGCACTTAGCACAATGCCTGGCACGTTTCATGGGTGCAACACACGGCAGGTGAAGAAAGGAAGGCAGGAAGGCTTCACCCCCCAGGATGGCATTGTAAGTGGGACGACTTCCCAGTTAGCACCCAGGTTGGCTTGCAAAGGCTATCTCCCATCTCAGATGCCCAGTCAGTGCCATAGGTTCAGCCGGAGCAGAGGCCTTGTGCTTCTTTACCAACCGGTGGTGAACCATTTCTCGTGTTTTTCACCACATCAAAGATTCTGCTGCTAGGTAAGGCTGCCATCTGTTTCTTTTCCAGACCCACAGCACCTTCTTACAGAACCAAAGCTTAGGAAAAAAACCCCAAACCTTATTAGAGTTTGTTTACTAATCTGTAACGCACGGTTTCACGTGGCATCTGTGGTGAAAAATGTGAAATTGTTCGCTCCAGCTTAGTAAGTAAGCACAGGTCAACTCAAGCACTTACCTGGCTTACTGGATGATCTGACACAGAGGTTACCTTGACTTTGTGGGTTCTATAGGAGGCGCTGTAGGCTAGACACGGGCTGCTAACTGCAGGGTTGCGTGTTCAAACCCCCTAGCCACTCCTTGGGAGAAAAGATGAGGCTGCCTTCTCCCCTAAAGCTTTACTGCCTCTGAAACCCTATATAATTGCTATGTGTTAGAATTGAGTTGATGGCGGTAGGCTTGCTCTTTGGGGGATTAAACTAGAGTGTAACTCACAGTGGCCAGTGAATATTTTACTTTGGTGGGACAGCTCAAAGTAGGTAATTTTAGGCTTCTTAATGCTTCCATCAACAAATAAATGCAACACAACTCAATAGATAAACCAATCAGGTAGGAAGTGTCTACATTTGAATGGTCCTCCAGTGCAATTAGGGATGCCCCCCCTTAGCACCCGGGCTTAGAGTATTTTAGGCTTTCTCTGAATTACCTCTTAGGCACTTCATCCCATCATCAGTCAATCTAACCCAGTGGCAGTGGCTTCTATTTTTTACTATTAAGTAAACCTTGGAGTGGAAAAAGAGCCAGTATGACTTAGAAAGCTTGTAGCCAAATGTAGAAGCGTGATGGCTTTCGCTCAATCCTCTTCTGTTCTATCTCTGACGTCCCCCCGCCCCCCGTCCCCCGCCCACATGCACACATGCATACCCAGAGGAAGGAAGCGTTAGGAGAATGGATTTTTATAACTTAAAATGACTCACTTAACAAGCTCTGAAGATGTTGCTCATTTTCCCTGGCCATTTCCTCCTGAACTCTGCACAGCATAGTCTCAATGCACATAACTGCCTCTATGAGGTCAGGGCGGGCTCCTTTAATCTCCAACTGTGTCTTTCCTGGATTGATACTCTCTGAGATGGAGACCCCTGTAGCTTCCTGAAGCTGAGACAGAACATCAAATTCCTTTTTCCCAAAGTAGAGGATGTGGTTGTTTTCAATGATGTGGTGCTTCTGGAGGGCCAGTATCTTCTGGATCCACTCTTTGGCCTCACTCATCTCTTCCTCGTTGGACCCCATTAGATTGATGACAGGAGAGTCAGCTGTGGGCCCGTACTCCCTCCTCTTCTCGTTACCTCCCTGTAAGACTGAAACCACTGTGATCAGCAACCGAGAAGACAGGTTTAAAAGCATTGCAGAAAGAAGTACCCTAACCAGTGTTCACCCAGAGGCTCTTGTGAGCCTTTGTCCCCAGCAGCAGCCCCACGTCCGAGCCTACCGATGAGCGTGCAGCTGGGAACAAAACTCACTCCCACCGACTCCTTCCAACTCATGGCACTCCAACAGCACAGGTCGACATGCCCCTGTGGGTCTCTGAGACTGTCACTGCTTTGAGGAGTAAAAAGCCCCATCTTTCTCCCACGGAGTCACACGGGTATTATTAGCAGCCCCATCTCACACAGAAATAAACTAAATCAGAGAATGATTAAGTAACTCGTTCGTGCTTCTAGGGACCTGCCTCCAGCCCATTTACATGTACCATCACTAGGAAATGGTGGCCATAGAGTTCCTGGATGGTGGGATCAGTTAATGTGTCTGGCTGCTAACAAAAGGCTAGGTTCCAGGATACCCTGGCATCTCAGAAGAAAGGCCTAGTGATTTACTTACAAAAACAAAACAAAACCCAGCCATTGAAAAACCCGTGATACTCTGGAGATCACATGCGTCAGCAATGACTCATTGGCAACTGGTGTGGCCATACCGTGAGCTATGAAAAAGTATCAGGACAGACAGAGAGGGGACAATGGCCTCCTGTTGAGTCAAAATAAAAGTCAGTGTTGTAGACCACAGTGAGACGTGACTAGGGCTCTTAAATTGGAGGCATTTTTCAAAACCCTTGTTCTGCTTAGAAACTTAGATTACTTTTGGGGGGGGGACAATAAAGACAATACAAGGTAATACTTAATCTATTCATAATTAGCAAGACAGATGAATTATTCTCGTAGGCAACTAAATTGTTCTGATCACTAAAGGATACCCTTCTCACACCACGATCTATTTGATTGGACCTAGTCGTTAACTACACATGAGCCCAGGTAGCCCAATGGTTAAGCACTCAACTGCTGACCCAATGGCTAGCACCGGCAGCTGGGAGGAGAGAGACCTGGCAATCTGCTCCTGCCCAGATTACAGCCTCGCAAATCCTCTCGTGAGCATCTACTCTGTCACATACGGTCACTCTGACTCAGAATCAAACAAGCAACGGCGTATAACATTAGTTGAATATTTTCAATGGAAACATACCTCCCTACCTTCCTAAGTAGTTTAACCTTTCTTTGATGATCTGAAGTCATCTTTATTAATGTCAATTAATGGCCACACTATAATTCCTTTAGAGAGATGTTGTCAAGAATTCCTCAAGTAAATTGTGACCCTTGCCCTATAATTCAGATTAAGGACATATGGACATTTGTCTGCTCCTTGCCTAGATAAGGAAACCTAGGGGCGCTGTTGGTTAAGCTAACTGCAAACTTTGCTGACTGCAATGTGGGTGATTCAAAGCCACCACCTGCTTCTCAGGGAGAAAGGTGAGGCAGTCTGCTTCTGTAAAGATTTACAGCCTCAGAAACCCCACACAGGGTAACTATGAGCTCAAACTGACAAGTCGGCAGCTGCTTGATTACTAACCCCCAAGGTTGTTACTTAGAGCAATCTGGTGCCCCTGACCCAAGCCATTATATTTTCAGTTGCTTCATCTGTGTGTGAAAATTGGACACTGAATAAGGAAGACTCAAGAAGAATTGATGCATCTGAATGATGGTGCTGATGAAAAATCTTGAAAGTATCACAGACTGCCAAAAGAACAAAGAAATCTGTTTGGGAAGAAGTACAGCCAGAATGATCCTTACAAGCCAGGATGGTGAGACTTCATCTCACCTAGTTTGGACATGTGATCAGGAGAGATCAGTCCCTGGAAAAGGATGCCATGCTTGGTAAAGTAATTCGCTCCTTGTCATTGAGCAGATGCTGAGGAGCTGGCGGGGGCGGAGGGGGGGGGCGGGGAAGTAAGGCCCTTGACCATCTGGCCACACAGTGGCTCAAGCATGGGCTCAAAGATCAGAACAACTGTGAGGATGGAGCGGGACCGGGGGTGTTTCCTTCCGTTGTCTGAACTGGTGGGTCTGAGCCGAGTTGACGACCCCTAACAACATAACATCCTCACTTAAACTCGATTTCTCTAGCTAACCTGGATTCCTCGTCGTCCTCCAATACACACTGCATTGGCTTGTTCCTGAGTTTTCTTCATCGTTGGTAACCAATGCAACCAACTCTGACCTTTGAAAGTCTTGCTGTAGTCGAGCCCAGCTTAGAGCCAGCTCCTCAATGAAACTGTTCTTGATCCCTTACAATCAAGAGGAATGTCCCTCTCTTCTAGGGCAGCTGGGGAATTTCCCCATTCTCTCATGTCATATTTGTGGTAGTGACATCATCTGTTGTCAATTTGAGACTATTAAGAGTGAAGGGGTGGAGTTTAGCCTGTCAATTAGGCCCCAACTTGATGACCTCATTTTGAGGCTCTAAGGAGATAAATAGTTCTCTGGAGGCGGGACACACGCTCAATCCCTGGGAGACATTCTTGCTGACAAGACACATGGAGCTACGCTAGTGCCCTGGAGCTGGAGGAGCCACATGGAGACCTCTGCTAGGCTTACACCACCACTGGATCCACAAGACTTTCCACCCACTGGCCCGTGATCTTCCTGTATTCAGCATCATTTGCATGTGTTTTGTGAGTCTGAAGAGGCATTTACAGACTGGTATTGGACATATGGGCTAATATCAGACTTAAGGACTTGATCAGGACTGGGCTGGGATGTTTTCTTAATGTACAATTACTCTTTATATAAAGCTCTTTCCTATATTCATGTAAGTATCTATGAATTTATTTCTCTAGTCTCCCCAGACCAACACATTATTATCCCTTGGCAACTGTGTAAAGAGCCGTGGTGGTGCTCTGGGTGACAGTTTGGAAACTCTGGATATAGTTGCTTAGAACAAGAATCTACATGATGGCTGTGGGTTTGGCTTTGGGAAGTTTGCATGTTTAATGCTTTACAATTTCTGGAAAACTTTTGCATATATAATCTTCAGAGATCCTACAATGGTCTGTCAGACCACCAACCAGGCTCAGAAGAGGCACAATCCCAGAGTAGAACTCCAAAAGTTCCCCTTTCTTTACTTCCAACACCGACTGACAACTGAATATCCATGGGTACATTCTGCCTGTAAAAAGTAAATGCACCCCAAACAAAATGATTTAAAAATAAATAAATAAGTGAATGCAAATCATTTCGACCCTACGGAGAAATGCCCTAGGAGTTCCTACTGCTAGTTGAGCGCTGTGTTCTCAACAGCCATGGAATATTGTAAACTAAAAGACTCTTTCATTAGTTCATATCCTAGACATCATGAAAGAACTCCAGCTCCACACACTCAACCCCATCAATAAAATGTTGTTTTGAGACTAAGTTAATCCTCCACCAGCCTCCAACAGCCAGGACTGACATAAATTCACACTGTCATTGAGTTGATTGCAACCCATAGCTACCCTATGGGACGGAGCACGCCTGCCCCAGGGGTTTCTAAACGTGCACCCTTCTACAGAAGTAGAAAGCCTCATCTTCCTCCCAAGCGATACGGCCTAGAGCACACATAGGCAGAACCTGCTAGGCCCCGGCCAGAGTGCCTGAATCAGAATCTCTAGTTGAGGCCTATCTCTATTTTTGTTTATTTCTTTTATTGTTTATTTTGTTTATTTCTTGTTCATTTTCTAGTTTCTATCATGGTTCCAATGATCAGTCAGGTGTGGGAAGGTTAAGTTAACCCATTTATCTGGGCTATGTTTCCTGTAGTTACTAATGGGAAACGCAGTTTGTATGTTCATAACAAAAAGAACAGAACTTTTTCTTTAAAAAAAAAAAATGATAGGCATACATTTTGGCAGTGAAGTACCCAATCTGTTCTTATCATGAAACTGGCCTGCGCAAGTCTTAGGGTTATAGTCAGGTGCAGAGCAGGTTGGTACCAGAACAGGCACACAATGAAATATATTTGGCTTATTCTGCCCACCACACCCCCAACTTCCCATTAGTTCAGATGAGCAAGAGTAGATTCTTGGCAGGAGACTCGGTTTTTAGGCACATGGATTTCTCACCACTGTAAGTGTTGAGACTCAACAAACTTGAACTTACCCTTAGCCATGTTAGCACCGACCATCTGCAAGAAGCAAACAACAAAGAGTGTTAAGTGAGGTTCAGGGGCCCTTGTTCTCAAAATCCTGCTCCATTTGCACTCACCAGACTTTCTTGCCTTCTGTCGATCCCCATTCTCCCTGCCACAAATCTAAATCAAATGCTTTGAACTGTGCCTCCCCAAAATCGAAGTTGTAAATCTCAACCTCTCTGCCTATGGTTGGGATCCCACTTGATTTGTTGCGGTAATGAGGCAAGACCAGTGGAGGGTGTGTTCCGTGTCGATATCGTACCAACTATCAAAGGAGCAGACTAGGGAGAGCAAGACAGAAGAAGTGGAAGAAGAGAGATGAGCCAAGACAGATGCTGAGACACATGGGTATCCCCAAGGAACCAGGAACCAGAGCGGCAAGAACCTTCCTCCAAAGCGACACAGAGCAAGTCTTCCCCCAGAACCAGCTCAGAACTCAGATGTCTATCCTCCTAAACCCGAGAACACCAACTTGCTTGTTGAAGCTATCCGCTTCAGGCACTCTCTCCCTGCAGCGCCAGATCACTAAGACAGATGTCACCGGTATAGTCCCAGAGGGCAGCAGGCTCACCGCCACTGTTAGAACACGTAGGGGAAGCCAGGACAGGAAAAATGGAAAGCCAAAAACGTGGTGTAAAGAAAACCAAACACCAAGACCACTGCCATCAAGTCGGTTCCAACCCATAGCAATCCCATCGAAGGTTTCAGAGTCTGTGAATCTTCTCAGGGACAGGACAGCCTCATCTTTCTCCCTCAGTGAGGCTGGAAGATTTGAACCACTGACCTGACAAGTAGCAGTCCAAGACTTACCTGAAAGTTCCTTATGAGGAATCCATTTTCCAAGGTAAAGTATAATTATTTGTTTATTCGACAGCTTTAAATGCTGTGAATTACATGTCAGGTACTCAACCAGGAACTGTGCATCTATCCCTGACAAAGATAAATGTTGTGTAGGCAGTGTTTCACCAGCTCTGTCAGGAAATGAGCAACACGTATCTTGAGGGATGTGGGTAGTATGTTCCGCAGGAAGTGGTCCTGATCTGATAGTTTGGCTCCCCTCTAAGGATAATCTGGGGAAAAGACAGGCTTTCGACCCCCATGAAGAGTTGCAGTCTAGGGAGCAGGGCTCGTTCTACCCTGTCCTAGACGGTCACTCTGGGTCAGAATGGGCTCGATGAGAGTGAGTTTGAGAAGGATAATTTAGGTGATTCTCGTAGACAGTCATGAATGCTTAACTTTGAAAGTATACCAGAATTTGTAATATTGGGGGCTTGGAGCCCTTTAAATATCTATTTATTGTCAACAACATTAGGAACTTCCTAATGTTGGCCACAAATAGATGCAATAAAGTTTCAGGTAACGGGAAAAATAACGCCACTAGGATGTTTCTGTTCAGACAAACTTCTCAAATACATATTCACTTGCTGATGCCTAGAGTCTGTGGTCCCCTTACTTTTTCTTTAATTGTCTCACAGGCAAATTATATCCTTCTAAGTAATATTTTTCCCACTTATGGTTAAGTTTATATAACTGTGCACAGAGGAGAGTCTTAAAAAATGACATAAGATATACTCTACTGTCTTTGAGTTGATTCTGACTCATAGCAACTCTATGGAGTTTCCAGGGATGCAAATCATTACTGGAGCAGACAGCCTAATCTTTCTCCCTTGGAGCGGCTGGTGGGTTTGAACCACTGATTGTGTGGTTAGCAATCCAATCCTTAGGTTCTTTCTCTTTCCAATGCAATCCCTGTGGCCCCTGCTTGTTCATCAGTGATCTGCTACACATCCAGATGCAGGCCTAGACTAGAGTAGAGCTGCAGATGTGAATCAGCCAGCATCTCTGTCGTAGAGGGGCTCTGGACCTAGATTAGCCCCAAACACGTAACGCTCCCGGTCAGGTCCTCCCCTGTGAATCCAATGGGCCCTGGCCAAAAGCCTCTTAACATTTTGTATTCTCCACAGCCACTGGCATGGAGCCAAAGAAGGCTCAAGACTCAGAATATTCCTTAACATGCCCCCCACCCCAAACTCCTTGGAGAAATATAGACTGTCTACTCCTTCAAAACCTTACAATCTCAGAAACCCTATATAGGATCACTAGAAGTCAGAATCACCTGATGGCAGAGCTGTGGGGTATATATGAGGGGATACCCACCCCCAAATGGAATGCCCCCCCCCAAAGCTATGTATTTAATTTTTTTAGAAAACAACCTCATCACCTTCAACGTACTCTCCATTACCCCTAATACATTTGTCAAATCTGTGATTCCATTCTTGGAAACATTTTTCAAACTCATCTGTTTGGATGGCTGACAGCATCTGTCTCGTTTTTTTTTCTTCACCTCTTCTACATTGTCAAATCCCTGTCCTTTCATGTCCCTCTTCATTTGCGAAAACAAAAAGAAGTCAGTGCATGGGGCAAGAGAGGCATGCTGTTTTTTGCCTACAAGTAGAGGTCTAAATCCAGGCACATACATATGTAAATATATTTATATAGAACCATATGAATATAGATCTGTGTATATATATTTACATGTTAAGTACTAAGGACATTGGAACTCTACTTAAGTACTCCCTCAATGCAAGAACACTTTATTCTAATAACCTGGCATTCTGTGATGCTCAGCTTCCCGACACGATTGCTGAAGACAAAATGGGTGCATAAGCAAATGTGGTGAAGAAAGCTGATGGTGCCCGGTTATCAAAAGATATAGCATCTGGGGTCTTAAAGGCTTGAAGATAAACAAGTGGCCATCTAACTCAGAGAAACAAAGACCACATGGAAGAAGCACACCAGTCTGTGTGATCATGAGTTGTCGACAGAATCAGGTATCAGAAGCCCCAAAATAAACAATCATATAAATGTGAACGGGGTTGGGGGGTTGGGGGCATGGAGTGGAGACTTAAAGCCCATCTGTAGATAATTGGACATCCCCTCACAGAAGGGTCACAAGGAAGGGAGACGAGCCAGCCATCAGTATAGCACTGATAAAATAGACAACATTCCTCTAGTTGTTTAATGCTTCTTCACCCCCCACTATCATGACCCCAGTTCTACCTTACAAATCCAGCTATACCAGTGCATGTACACTGGTACAGATAAGAGCTCTTGACACGCAGAATCCAGAACAAATAAACCCCTCAGGTACAATAATGGGAGTAGCAATACCATGAGGGTAGAGGGAAGGTGGGGGGAGACAGGGGAAGCAACCACAATGATAGACATATAACCCTCCTCACCCCACCCAGGGTGATGAACAGCAGAAACATGGGTGAAGGGAGACAGCGGATGGTGTAAGATATGAAAATAATAAGTTATAATTTATCATGGGTTAATAAGGGTGGGAGGGTGGAGGAGGGAAGGAAAGAAATGAGGGGCTGATACCAAGGGCTCAAGTAGAAAGAAAATGTTTTGAAAAGGATGATAGCAACATATATACAAATGTGCTTGGCACAATGGATGTATGGACTTTTTTTTTTGATGTATGGATTGTTATAAGGGCTGTAAGAGCTCCCAAGAAAATGATTATAAATAAATAGATAGAGAAATAAAAAAGAGATTAAACAAGCAAACAACATGTGTTGGAGGGGGTGGTGGTGGTTGTGGGAAGAATTGATACCACGCCACAAGGAGACTTCCAAGAAACAAAGGGAAGCAACAAGCACCTTTGCCCACTGCCCACAAAGAGGGAAAGCCTCCCCTAGAGCTAGTGCCCCAGTTTGGGATTCTAGCTTCCTAAACTGAGAGGATAAAGATGTTGATACCATCCACTGTGTTACAGCAGCACTGAAGGACTAAGACAGGAGGCAAGAGGGACATCTTCTTGACTCACCGACGATTCTAATTCACTCGGGCCCAAGATGTTTTCCGAAGCAACTTTAAAGGCAGCCACAGTAGGGTCTTCATTGCTCACCAGATGAATTTGTTTCAAATTTCCGGCCACTGGGGTAGAGTGGAAGAATGCTCTGATCGTTTCGAGAATGGTATGCGTACACAAGCGCAGAGGAAAACCGAAGATCCCGGAACTTATGGCTGGAATTGCGACAGATTCAATGTCTGGATTGCTCAGGGCAAACTGTAGAATATTGTGAATGGTCATTCTCAGCACATGAACACACTTTTCTCCATCTGTCATCGTCCACTGAGGGCCAACAGCATGGATGATCAACTTGCAAGGAAGCCTGCCTGCTTTGGTGATGCCTATTTGACCAGGTGGTATTTGACCGTGCGTGGCAATAATTTTTAGGCTCTCCTCTTGGATTTCAGGGCCACCAACTTTCACCAGGGCCCCGGCCAGGCCTGCTCCATGGGAGAGGAATCCATTGGCTGCATTGACCACAGCATCAACGACATGTTTGGTGAGGTCATCCTTCCAGACTGATAGCTCCATCCAAGGAGTCAGCATTTTTCTGAAGATGGGTAGAGGTTTCATGTGACCTTTCAAGGCTGGAGAGTCCAGGGTCGAGATACAACCAAACTTATTCTGGAGGACTTCAAACAACCGACTCTCATGGTTCTTAAGTATTTTAAAGTCATCGTGGTTAATAGGAAGATGCCAGCAAAGGTTTTCATGGTGAGCTTCCACAGTTTTCATGGTGAATTCCTTTTCTGGAAAAGGAGAGAAGATAGAACATAATAAGCAAGTGTTCCACTGAAAAGGAGATAATATCACTTCACACTAGGCAACCACTTTTCCTATTTGGGAGAGTCTTATGTATTATTATTTTAATCAATATACAAATGACAAGTTTGGGAGGACCCACGCTTACGGCACAAGTATTAGAAAGGATTTCATTGTGAGCAAAAACCAAACCCAACCAATGCATGTGGAGGCTTTATTCGTAACTCTTGCTTTTGTCAGTGTCTTAGTTTCTCTGGAAGCAGAGCCTGAGAAATACTTTGAGTGAAGTAGTTTATTTGGGAGTCCAGTTGCAGTTACATTAAAATGTGTAGTTACCATGTGCTGACAGTGAAAGTCCCAAATCCATTTTTTAAAAATCATTTTATTGGGGGCTCGTACAACTCTTATCACAATCCATACATACATCTACTGTGTCAAGCACATTTGTACATTTGTTGCCATCATCATTCTCAAAACATTTGCTTTCTGCTTGAGCCCTTGGTATCAGCTCCTCATTTTTTCCCCCTTTCTCCCCATGTAGATTAAGCCTCCAGTGAATTCCCTCAGACCACTGATCAGAGATGTGAATCGTCTTGCCCTCAGACAGAGTGCACTGGAAAGTGGATTACTGCAAAAGATATCATTCGGTTAAAATTGAACATATTATCATTTGTTTTCCTTTTTTGGCCCATTCTTAATATGTTCTAGTTTCTATTCTGCTTTGTTTTGGATTGAGATTTTTCTGGGTTTTTTTCTACTTCTAAAAATTGAGCCATCGAAAATCCTTTGAATCATAGTTCTACTCAGACAAGCATGGGATTGCCATGAGCCAGAATTAACTTGAGAGAAACTGGTTTTACCAAGTGTGATAGTTACATAATCTGGTGTCAATTTGAGAGGATTGAGTGAAGGGGTGGAGTCTGACCTGTCAATCAAGATATAATCAAGGAGGCCTCTATGTGGTCATGGGTCCTTCCCTGAGGATTCTGGGAAAACTCTGGGATTTCCTACTTGGAGGCAGAAGACACACTCTCTCAACTCACTCTTTTGGAGACGCTCCACTGACAAGGCACATGGCGCTACACTGATAGACCCTGTGCCTTGGGAACTGGAGAAGCCACGTGGAGACCCCTGCCAGCGCTGAGATGCTTCCAATGCCACTGGATCCAAAGACTTTCTACCCACTGGCCTGTGATCGTCCT
The DNA here is from genome assembly GCF_000313985.2 of Echinops telfairi. Taxonomy (NCBI): domain Eukaryota; kingdom Metazoa; phylum Chordata; class Mammalia; order Afrosoricida; family Tenrecidae; genus Echinops; species Echinops telfairi. Next base: position 798,179 of record NW_022103914.1, read on the forward strand.
GCATTTGGTGTCATTGCATGTGTTTCATGAGTTTGAAGAGGACTTTATAAATTGGTATCGGACATATGGGAAAATATCGGATTTATGGGCTTTGACTGGCCTGGGTGGAATGCTTTCTTAATGTACAATTACCCTTTATATAAAACTCTCTCTTAAATACATATGCGTGTCTATGGATTTGTTTCTCTAGTCTACCAAGACTGACACACCAAGCAAATGGATAGTCACTCTATTGAGGAACTTTATGAGCCAGTACAGGTCATATGTTTTAGAATTTACCACCACAGAAGTAAAGGAGCTGGGATAGTTAGCCAAGTTCACACTGTGGGATAAGCTTTGGGCTTCTAACCTCAAGATGTGTGGTTCAAATCCCACTAGCTGCTACATGGGAGAAAAATGAGGCTGTCTGCTCCCATAAAGACTTACAGCTTTAGAAACTCCAAGGAGTGGTTCTTCCTGTCTTATAGGGTTATTATGAGTCAAAATTAACTCAATGACAGTATTTTGGTTTTTTTGGTTTTGATTTCGACCACTCATTGGTTGAAGGTTACTTTTGAGGGCAGGCAAATGGGGGGAGACACTGACAGTGACCACTACCATGAATACCTCCTCACATTACCCTAGTTTTGTGGTACAATTTTGATGGAATCAGAACTGATTGACTAGACAATATTTACTCGGCATGGCAGACAAGACGTGCTACTCAGATCCACCTTCACTTTGGTGATGGAGAGGGAGAAAGGAATAGCTGACAGTCTTCACCTGTCAGATTCCACCCAACACCAGCTTTTGATCTAACATCATGCTTATCAGAGCCGAATAAACACCATTGATGTCTATCAGAGGAGTCATCTGATGGGCAACCCTGCCATGGTAGGACTTCTGTCAGGTTTTCATTCCAGTGTGATGGCTGCGCCGGCTCAGTGCTCCCCATTCCCTTCATAATTAACACCCCCCCCTCCTTTTCTGTTACACGTTTATATTCTTCTTTTATGGTTAATGGACCTCTATTCCTTTTTGACTCTCAAGGTCTCTTTCCCCATGGCCCTGCCCCTGTGGATACATGTGCTTCCCAGGCAGACTCACACGGTCAAGCCACCATCACCCACACCAGGCATTTTTGTTAACCCTAAGTTTTAACTGATATTTTATTATTTCAATCATTTGATTGGCCTATAATCCCCCTATCATACAATTCCACAGTCCGATGACATCAAGAAGAGTTGTATAATCAACACAATTCGCTGTAGATTTTCTTCATTCCTGTACGCATTCTTGTACTTATTAGCTCCCCATTTCCACCAACCTCCCCTGCCACACCCCACAGGAACCATTAATTTAGTTACTGTCGCAATAGATTTACCTATTCTGGATTTCATATACAGAAAACATTAAGAAAACAAAGTAAAAGAGATAAAAACTTCAATAGAAAAGAGAGCAGAAAATATTAACTAGAACAATTTTAAATGACGAATCAAAAGGGAGATCAAATGATATAACCTAACTGCATCTGCAACAGTCCACTTTCCAATGCCCTCTGCATGATAGCAAGGTTATTCAAGGTTATCCCTGGTCTATGGTCAGAGGGAATTCACCAGAGGCTTAATCCATGTGTATTTCCCCTTTACTTTTTTTTTTTTTAACTTTAATGGAAACAACATGCATCCTTAAATAGATGAAATGTGGAAATCATATTTGAAGTGCCTTTAATCGGAGCTGTCAAAAGAGCTCTGTTGGCCTCAGTTATCCAAAAGAAGCAACAAGCTTGTTGTCAGATCTTGTTGACCTGACGCTGGGTTGGAAATCTCAATGGACTACTCCATAGGATGTTGTTGTTTCTGTTCGATGCAGTTACTCCCAACTCTTAGCAACCCTTGAGAAACAGAACAAAACACTGTGCTCTGCACTGAGCCACCCTCGCCATTGTTATGTGTAAACCCATATTTTCATCCCCCGGCCCCCCAAGCCCATTGTTGTACTCTCATTGAGGCTTGTGTCAGTCCGGGTGGATTAGAGAAACAAATTCATAAACATGCATATGTGTATAAGAAAGAAGTTTATATACAAGAGCAGTTGAATATTGAGAAAACCTCCCAGCCCAGCTCAGATCAAGTCCATGAGTCTGATATTATCCCATATGTCTGATAGCAATCTATAAAGTTCTCTTCAGACTCACAAAACATGCAATGGCACCAAATGCAGGAAGATCACAGGCCAGTGGGTGGGAAGTCTTTGGATCCAGTGGTGTTGTAAGCATCTCAGCGCTGGTTTCTCCGGCTTCAGAGGTCTGATTGCATCAGGGTAGGTCTATGTGGCTTGTCCAGCTCAGGGCACTAGTGTAGTTTCATGTGTCTTGTCAACTGCAACGTTTCCCAGGGAGTGAGCAGAGAGAGAGAGGTGTCTCCTGCCTCCAAGGAGGAGATACAGGAGTTCCCAAAATTCTCAGAAGGCCATGCCCACACAGAGGCCTCATTGGTTATATCTTGATTAACAGACCAGACTCCACCCCTTCATTGTAATACTCTCAAATTGACACCAGATTATGTAACTACCACAAGGCTCTTCCCCTTTTTTGTTGACCCTCTACTCTCCTAAGCATAATGTTCTTCTCCCGGGACTGTCACAACAACATGACTAAAGTACACGAAGCAAAGTCTCACCATCCTTGCTTCTAAAAACCAGTTTGGCTGTACTTCCTCCAAGACAGATCTGTGTGTTCTTTTGGCAGTCCAGGGCACATTTAATGTTCTCACCACTACCATAATTCAAAAGCATCAATATCTGGTCTTCCTTATGCATTTCCAGCTTCCGTATATATATGAGGCCATTGAAATTCAGGTGCACCCTAGACCTCAAAGTGATTCCGCACCCCCCATCTTTATCATGTCAAGGCATCATTTGCAGCAGATTTACCAACTGTAACACATCATTTGATTTCTGGCTGCTGTATCCATGGATATTGATTGTGGATCCAAGTAAAATTAAATCCTTGGCAACGTCAATGTTTTATGCATTTATCTATTGGTGCAGTTGTGAGAATTTTTTGTTTTCTTTACATTGAGTTGTAATTCATATTGGAAGCCACCATCTTTGATTTTCATCAGTAAGTGTGTCACGGCTTCTTCAGTTTCAGCAAGCAAGACTGTGTCATCTGTATTTTGCATGTTGATAACGAATCTTCCTTCAACCCTAATGCAATGTTCTCCATAGAGTCCAGTTCTTGGGTTAGTTGTTCAGCAGACAGATTGAATAAGTATGGTTGTGTTAGGCCGAGGTGACTAGAGAAACAAATCCAGTGACATCCATATATGTATACGAAGGAACTTTACATCGAGGATTATATATCAAGAAAGAGTGCCAGCCCAGTCCAACTCAAGTCCGTGAGTCCAATACTAGTCTCTAAGTCCCTCTTCAGACCCATGCAGCCACATGCAATGATGCAGAACGTAGGAAGATCACAGGCCCGTGGGTGCAGTCATGTGGTTTCAAGGTTGGTGGAAACATGACAGGGCACCAGCAATTCCAAGGGTGGCCACCAGAGCCCCAGCAAGCAGGAGAGTGCAGTGACAGAATGAGAAGAAAGTTCCCAGGGTCTTCCTTAAGAGCAGGCCACACCCCCAAGGAGACAATATCAGGCTGTGACATTTACTTTACATTGAGTTGTATTTATATTGGAAGCCATAGTTACATTTATATTAAATGTAACTATGTCACATTTACTTGTGACCTGATTGACGGGTTTGATTCCACCCTTACACTTTCAGACATCTTTAAGCTGACAAAAAATCCTCTAACTACCACAACAGTGAAAAGATACGACCGTGACCCACACCTTTCCTGATTTTAAGCCATGAGGCATTCCCTTGTTCTGTTCAAACCACTGCGTCTTGGCCCATGCACAGGTTCTGCCTGAGAACAATGAAGTGTTTGGGGATACTCATTCTTTGCAATATTGTGAACCATACTTATTCACAGTCTAATGTTTTTGCATAGTCAATAAAGCACCAGTCATTTTTCATATTCTCTCCTTTCAGCCAAGATCCATCTGATGTCAGCAATTATATCTCTCATTCTACATCCTCTTTAGAATCTGACTTCAATTTCTAGAAGTTGTCAATGTACTGCTGCCACCATTGTTGAATTTTCTTCAGCAAAATGTTTACTTGTATGTAATAGTGATGAAATTGATAATTTCTTCATTCTGTTGGCTCACGTTTCTTTGTAATGGGCACAACTATGGATCTCTTCCAATGGGTTGGCCAGGGAGCTGTCTTCCAAATTTCTTGGCATAGATAAGTGAGTGCCTCCAGCATTGTGGTAGTTTGTTAAACCATTTCAATTGATAGTCTCTCAATTCCTGGAGTCTTGGTTTTTGCCAATGCCTTCAGGTCAGGTTCTTCCTTCAATCATTGATACTTGATTGAAATGCTACCCCCTGATATGTCTGAATGTCAACCAAGTCCTTTTAGTACTATAACTGTATTCTTCCCACTTCCTGCAACTTTCATTATTTTGCGCACAGAATCCTTCAGTACTGCTATTTGAGGCTTGACATTTCCCTTCAGTTCTTTCACCTTGAGAAAAGTTGAGTGTGTTCTTTCTTTTTGGTTTTCCAACTCAAGGTCTTTGCACATTTCGTTCTGAGACTTTGTTTTCTCAAGCTGCCCTTTGGACTTTTCAGTTCAGTGCTTTACTCCACTTCTTCTATTGCTTTAATTTCTCCATATTCAAGAGCAAGTTTCAGAGTCTCATCTGACATCCATTTTGGTCTTTTCTTTCCCTCCTATTTTTAATATACCTAATTTTATTACAAATTTTAATAAAAAACAAAACAAAAGGAAACATCCTAAAAAACCCCAAATTTACTATTGATGCTAATTCCTAGGAGTTTGCTGTGCTACCACACATAAGTCAAGAAATTAAAGAGCCATTAACTATTTTAGAACCATTCAACATCAGAAGCTTTATATCTGAATATGTGGTAACCCCTCAAAAAGCTACAACCTGCATTTAAAAAAGTATTTTCTCTACCAAGAATCTTATCAGCTATACAAAATTCGGTACAGTTTTTTATATTTAAGCTAACATTAAGCTGAACTTGAATTCACATTCTTAGCTAAACAATTGCCCGAGTGCACATGCATACTCCATGCATTATTACAGGATAGCGACTTATTCTTCCTCTTCGGGTTCATTCTTCGTCTTTGAACCTGTGGGCCTGCCAGGACACTTCTTTCCTGCTTCCCTTTTGCCCTTGGCACAGTATGCAGCAATATCCTGTTCATATTTCTCCTTTAGCTTGGCTGCTTTCTGTTTATCTTTGGCGAAGCGTTCAAACCACATTTCACCCAGTTTTTTTGCAGTCTCCCCAATGGACAGGCCTGGGTGTTTACTTTTGATCTTTGGGTGATGTTCAGAGCCAACCAGGAAGAAAGCAGATGGTGTTCTGGGGCACTGGGATCTTTTTTCTTTCCCTCCTTATCGCCTTTGGGAGGCACGTCATTTTTCACCTCCCTGCCAGCGCGTGCTTTGTCACTTTGGGGCCATATCTTCAAACTTTGACTTTTCCTTTGCAGACAGGGTCTCTCTCGGAACACGTCTTGGAGAATTCGGCGAAGTTGACCGAGGAGTCCGGTGCTTCTTTTCTGCTCTTCCCGGCAGGTCTGCCTGAAGGAGGCGGACGAGGACATTTTGCCCCGCGGCTTGTTGGGGTCTCCTTTGCCCATCGTGAGGCTCGGGGTCTGACTGGTGCAAGCCTAGAAGCTTCTCCTCAGTCCTGAGAGGCAGTCACATCTGCCTGAGATGCTTCTTTCCACAGGCTCTGGCTAAACTGTCTCTCCTCTTCTGTTAATGACCTTTTGCTACATGTATGATGTTCTTGATCTCACACTATTCCTTCTGTCTTCTCTGGTCATTAATGTTCAATGCATCAAATCTATTGCTGAGATGGTCTCTAAATTCAAATGGAATGTGCTCAAGGTTGGTCGTATTTTGGCTTTCCTGGTCTTCAAACGTTTCCTGAGCTTCCTTCAACTTGAGCTTGCAGTTCCACAGTCAGTCCCTGGTCTTGTTCTGGCTGATGATATGGAATGTCTCCATGGTCTCTTTCCAAAATGCAGTCGTCAATCCGATTCCGTGTCTTCCATCCAGAGAAGTCCCCTGTATGGTCACCATCTACGTTGTTGACAAAAGGTAGTTATAATGAATAGGTCATTTATTTTATAAAATTCTAATATGCGACTTTCAGCATATCCTTCTATCACCAATCTTACTCTGTTTCCAACATTCCTGTTCCAGTCCCCGGTAATTAGCCACTTATCTTGATTGAATGTTTGATCAATTTTAGACTGAAGACGTTAATGAAATTCATCAACATCTACATCTTTGGCTTTTATAGTTGGTGTGTAAATTTGCATAACAGTCATATTAACTAGTCTTCCTTATGGGTGCCTAGATAGTATCTTATCAATGATAGCATTGAGCTTGTAGATAGAGCTGAATATTTTTAATGATAAATGTGACACCATTCCTCTATGATCTGTCATTCTTGGCATAGTAAACCATATAATTGTCTAATTCAAAATGGTCAGTACTAGTTCATCACAGCTTACTAAATACCTAGGATGTTGATCTTCATGTGCTGCATTTAAATGTTGGACAGCTTTCAATTTTCCTGGAATCTTACGTTGTACAATCCCATTCTAATTATTAGTGGATGTTTGCAGCTGTTTCTTCTCATCATTTTGAGGAGCATGCCATCAGCAAATGAAGGCATTCATGTAGACTCTGTTTTGAGGAGGCAGCTCTTCCCCAGTCGTATTTGGGGTGCCTTCTAATCTGAGGGGGCTCATCTTCTGGCAGTGTATCAGATAATATTCTCCTGCTATTCAAAAGTTTTAATGGCCGCAGCATGGCCATCCAGGAGCTGTTCGAGCCCATCTTGGAGCAGTTCGCTGCATGTTCCACCGGAAGGCTCTTCTGCACTGGGACACAGCGAGGGCACGGATGAGGAGGACTTCGCCGAGGCTGAGAACAACCTGAACGAGCTCATCTCGGAGTACCAGCAGGACCAGGATGCCACTGACAAAGAGGAGCGTGATTTGGGGAAGGAGGCAGAAGAGGAGGCTTAAGGTGGAGTCCCAGCACCCCAGGTTTGTCAGTTCCCTCTGCCTTCTTCCTCAGTTGCCCCTTTCCTCTCCCTCAGAATTCTGCTTCTCATTTCTTTCATTTTCCTCCCCCTTGAGGAGGCTCTAGAACATTTCCTGGCACAAAACAGGCACTCAATAAAGTCTTGTTGTTTGTTGAATGTCTCCTCTCTTTTTCCACTGTGAGAAACTTAAGATTTCTGCCGTTCTGGGTAACCCTGTGTTTCCTCCTAGCACCTACTGCTCCCTTCTGTGTGATTCATCACTTCTGTCTGTTTTCTAGGTCCTTCTCCAGGAAGCTGGGTCTCATCCAGACCCTATTTAGAACCGTGTGCTCTAAGCCCAGATGGCCGCCAGCCTCTCTGCCCAAGGGACGAGGCCATGACAGCTAAGGGTTAAGGGAACCAAGTTAGCTCATTGCAGGTACAAGTCACTAGAAGAAGAGGCTGGCGTTGTTTTTAAGGAGGGGACTCCAGCTACTTCAGATATCCCCTGCTCCTCTCAGGCGAGGTGCTGACAGTATTATTTCCATTTTCATTTTTCCTCCAAGCTGTCCTGAGCTCCCTGCTTCCTCTGGAGGGTCTGCTCCACATGCCCAAACAGGATCCTTTCCTCTCCCACTTCCCTTCCCCCCGACTTTGGATGCCCCTTCCCCTGGCTTAGGAAGGAGGAACACAGACCAGCCTCCAAGCCCTCAGAAAGACCTTCCCTAGCCCCACAGTAGCTGAAAAGTAATGAAGTGCTAACAAACTTCACCTGCCCAGGTGAGGCGTGTACTGCTACCTCCAGGTCTGAATCAATTCCCCAGAGGAGTTGGGAACAGGACCGGAAACTCCTCTCTTCCACTTGTTCTACTGCCTTTTAAGTGTTCTATCCTCGCTTCTCTCCTGCCCTCCCCTGCCCCGTTCTCGACTTTAGATTTCTATTTGTGTTGAACTTGTTGCTTTTTCTTCATACGGAAAAGATGACATTGCCCCAAGAGCCAAAAATAAAACAGAAAAATAAATAAATAAAAAGGTTTTTAGTGGCTTATGTCTTATAAATGGACTGCCTCTTCCTTCTTTCTAGTCTATCAGTCTAGAAACCTGCTGAAACCTGTCCCCCACGGGTGATCTGTTGGTATTTGAAATACCAGTGGAAAAGCATTCAGCAACACAGCAATATACAAGCCACTCACAGTATGACAGACTGACAGATGGGTAGTGGTCACACAAGATTAGGGAGATTCTACTGGACACTTCTCACTGACCAAGGGGAGCATCCATGGAAAATTTCAGCTGGAGAGCCACGGTCTGAAGAATCCCAAACCTTATGGCCAAAGGAAAGGATACGAGGGGGTCTTAAGTGAATCTGCAGCTGACACCCCAGTTCGGTTGAAGCAGTCTCCCTTCGAAAACACAGCTGAATTCTCCATGTATCTCCATCTATCAGAGTCATTGTGGGAGAGACATTGACCTTCTGCTTCCCCCTTTGTCCTCTGGGGAAAGAGCTGAGCCACGCCTTTCCGAAACAAGAGTGACGGCCAAGTGATCCTACCTGATAGCTCATCAAAAGCTGTTACTCCAAGATCCTATAAAAATAAGAATGGTCTTTTAAAAAATTGAAAGCAAATGACTGCAGATTACTATAACAATATAGCATATGTTTAATAAATAGAAACAACAGAAACGCTGCGAAAAGCACTACGTTGCCGTAAGGGTGATTCTTCATCTGTGTATCTGAAACCTTTGAATGCTGACTATTCCAGCACACACTGACCAGTTTCCCTAGGGACCAGAGCACCTCCACCCAGGGTGAGATCAAGGGACGGGGGTGACAAGGCCCGAGATCACAGACTAAGATGATGATTCAAAGACTGGCCAACACGCTGGCCCCAAGCTCCAAGGACTCGGAGAGCGTCTCTAGATTGAAGACAGAAACCCCATCACTTATTCCTGGTCACCCAGCAATAAGCGTCCACTCGCAACTGCCCATTTCATGGCACGGGCTTTGATGTGGTACGCGCCAGGTGAACAATCAAAATGCTTTTTCTTTATTTCCTTTCTTTTCTTTCCCTCCCCTCACTTTCCTCCATCCTGTAAAAGCCAAATTTCTGGGTGAGGGAAGAGAAAGTGCTGTTGAGATCGTTTTTCAACCATCATCCATCCTCATGTACACTGTTGCTTAGATTAGCACCAGGTGGACTTTGGAGTTACCATTTCCCTACATGGGTGTCAATCAAACGTAGCAGGGAGAACACTTTAGGGGGACTATTCTAAAATGAGAATGTTAGGTATGACGGAAACCCCCAGATTTCGTGCTGTTCTAGGAAGAATCATCTCTATGCTGATTCAGGTTGATGAGTTATAGACGTTTATGCTTTTTACCTCATAGGAGTCCATCCTCCAGGATCCTGGGGCCTTTCAAGGTGTGTGCTCTCGGTTGCGTTTCTGAATGGACAGTGCTGGTCCCAGGTATGATGGCCCACTTCTAGAGATGGATAGAAAAGATGCAAGAAACAGCTTGTTTGGGTAATTTGGTAGAAATACACTGACCAAGGACTGAACATGATTTGGGCTCTCTATGTGATTTGGGCACATTGGCGACTGTGCACACGCTGCTTTTCTGTTCCTAATATTGCTAGCCCCCTAGGTCCTCCACAGAGGTTCTGGTTAGAATAATGCAGTAAGCTTAGAGACAAGAAAGAGCCGTATGGGATGATGGAACAGGGAGCGCCTTCTGGAGGACAGACTTGAGCCCAGCCTTGAGGGATGAAGGCGAGTCCTGCCTCTTTAGTAGAGGATGATGATACAGAGTAGTGGGATTAAGCACAGCGTCCTAAGAGCTGTGAGGATACCAGGCTCAGGAGTGCACAAAGACCACCGGGGGGAAGGGGGGGGTTGTATTTGATAAAAGAGGAAACTGTACCAGAAGTGTATCTTGCTGAGATGGTGATAAATAACCTTCATCTAGCTAGTTAGTAAGTGAGTATCTGGTAATAAATCAGAAATGCCAGGAAAATGTATAATGATGTTTTCATATAATAATAAGCCCACTGCCACGTGGTTGATTCCAGCTCATAGCAACCCGATGGGACAGGGAGTAGGCACCTTAGGATTTCTGAGGCTGTAAACCTTTATGGGAGTGGATGATCTCTTCTTTCTCCCGTGGGGTGGCTTGTGGGTTTGAACTGCTGACCTTGTGGTTAGCAGCCCAATATTTCACCCCCTATGCCACCAAGGCTCCCTTGCTGTACAATCCACAATCCGAAACCAAACCCATTGGCACTGAGTTGCTGCCAATTCATAGCAACTGTTGCAGGCCATTAAGACTCAGCCTTGAAACGGCTGAGAAGATATCAACCCAGGTGTCAGTATCTGCTGTTTGCGTCTGCAGTTTGACACTGAGACTAAGAAAAAGAACAAAGATGTGTGCAAGTTCTGGGAAAACAGAATGTTCCATTTTTATCAAAGACTCCTTGACTTGGCAGAATATAGAATTTCTGATATATTGTGATAATAGACTAATTATAACCCTGGGTTGTTTCTGCATGTATAAAAGGCAGATGTAGAATAAACTCGGGGCTTCATTATTCACTGTTGCCCTCCCAATACTTTCTGTCTCTTTTTTCCCTTAATCGTCACTCCCCCTTTCAGGACCATTCGACTCGTCGGCAGGCTCCGACAAGCAAGCCTGTGCTGGGTTCCTGGGGCGGTGAATCCTTATGAGAGCGTTTAGCTTCATCTTTCTCCCCAGGATCGGCTGGTTGGCTGCACCTGGCTTTCCAAATAATAGGTAGCAATGAAAGAATGTGACCTTTTTGAAGCATGATAATGAAAATATTTTATGATACTTTGTCCATACATGTTACCATCGTTAGGCTGCTGAAATGATTCTGACGGTCTTTGTATTAGAAACATTTTGTAAAACGACCTCCCGCACCCAGGCTCCTTCACGAGTTACATTTCCACTCATATGAGGCAGAGTAGAACTGCCCCTTGGGGTTTCCAAGGCTTCAGTCTTTATGGAAGTGGATTGCTGTATCTTTTCCCCACGGAACTGCTGCTGGTTTCAAACGCAGACCTTTTCCACAGGGCTCTCTGAGCACGGTCCTGTTTAGGTGTTGAGAAAAAGTACAATCCTGCAGTAGGCATTTTGGCCTCCAGAGGGCCCTGCTGTTTTCACAAAAGAAGACAGGCTTTGGTGACTGCGTGGTACTGTGTTTCTAGGAAACTTTCATTTTAGATGTAATTATACTTGTTCTTCTTTTCAGACCAGTCTCAAAAGCCCAGTGACAGAGTTGGCAGCGGTAATGGCATCCATTTAAACAAAAGAAACTAGAAACAAGAGGCACAGAGCCCAAAATATTCCCTCTCTTGCCTTTTAGAAGCAAAAATAATTACAACAAAACCTTCCCAACTTTCCATCACTGGTTCCTATCCTGGACTCTATGCCCGTGCTATACCCCCATTTCAGAGGGCATTTTCTACTATGCTAATGGACATGATTAATGTGAGACTAAGACCTGACTTTAGTAGAGGTTTCGAACCCAGCCACACCCTTTTCTTTTTTCTTTTTAATGCTAGACTATGTTGCTTTTTAGTTATTTATTTTACTATTGGTTTGTTGTACACCCTTTTCCTTTGGGCATCTTTAGACTGTGCCTAGTAAAAGGTGTGAATCAACCACACCCTTTGTTCCTTTGGGGGCGTCTTTCTACTTTATAAGCTCACCCCATGGTGTTGATGCCAACTCACGGTGACCCCGTAGGGCAGAGTGGAATGGCTGCTGGGAGTTTCTGAGACTGTAACTATTCAGGGGAGTAGAAAGTCTTGTCTTCCTCCCACAGAGAGGCTGGTGGTTTTGAACTGCTCACCACAAGGATGCCTTTTACTTTACTGCAAGGTATGATTTCAGACACCACCCTTCATTTTCCTTGGGGTATGGTTGTCTAAAAGACAAATCACACCTCCGTCAAAGCTCTTCCTCACTATATAAGAGCCATCTGGGGCACAGAAGAAAAACCCAGCACCATTTAGAAAAGCATGTCAGAGATCTGTCTCAAGTGGCAGAGGCAGCTGTAAACCAGATGCATTAGCAACTGTGGCACAGAGGCTCAGAGGAGCAGCACTGAGACGATGGGGTACCTTCCCTTCATCTAGCCCAAGACAGGGGGACAGGTGGCCTGGCTTCCTAGTCCCATGGAGAGAAAGGCCTCCGTGACTGACTCTGTGGCTGAGCCTGAAGACCAGAGAGACTTGGCTGCTGGCTTGAGGAGACCAGTGACTGTATCCTTACTGTTTGCTGATCCTAACATGTGGCAACCTCTTAACTTCCCTAATGACCCCCCTAAGTGTGACTCTTCTCTGTGAGTTTTTGAACCCAGCACAGAAGTAGAGCAGCGTGGGAAGAATGGTTGGTGTCAGAATCAGTAAAGAAGGATGGAGCAGGCAGCCTGGCCCGCCCAACCTCATGGCTACAGGGAAGCCCGAGGAAGTCAGCTGTGTCCACCTCCATTGCTGCTCCCACCAGTCCCATACTTATCATCACTACTATTATAAACAATATTGTAACGAACAACCTTGAGCATAAGTCGCTTAACCGGGGCACTGATATATTAGGGGCAAATTCTTAGATTTTTGAACTGCAAATATATGTATATATATTTGAACTGCAATATTAGGGGCAAATTCTTAGATTTTTTGAACTGCAAATATATATATATCTATTTACCGAGTCAATTCTGAAAGGACTCCCAAATGGCCCTCCATGAGGCCTAATTTCCAGTATGCCAAATCTTCACCTCTTGTCCCACTAACTTCCACTCACACCTGCTTGGAATTCACATCTGTCTGTCCACCTTTTTTCAGTGACCTCTTTCTAAAATGCAAATCCAGCCCACCCCCCTCCTGCTTCCTCTATTCACAACCCTTCAGCACCCTCACCCCTTGGATCTTGAAGCATCCCACCGTCTTGGCCTGCACTGCCCAGTGTGGGCCGCCAGGCACCTGCAGCCATTGAACATAGGGATACGGCTGGTCCCAATCACACGCACAAGGTACATCTGCTAAGTCTTAGTGTGACGAAAGGGAGGGGAGTTTTAACAGGCCCATTAGGCAATTCTTAGAGTCGATTACATGTTGAAATGCATAGGTGTTTGCACTGTTGAGCTAAATAAACACAGCGTCAAGTTCTCTGCCCCTGTTCCTTTGGGTTGAAGGACAGTTAATGAACTATTTTACATTATCCTCGTGGTTGGCATTGGTAGCTTCCGCGGATTTCTACTGGGCAGCATTCAGGTACCTCCTTGCTCTGGGTGCCCTCTCCCCTCTCCTCCCCCCCAGTGCCCCCTCTGTGTTTCAGTCCACAGTGCTCCCTGAGCCTCAGAGCCCCCTGCCTGCTCCCCTTCCACCCTTAATCCTCTTACTGAGATTCTGCAGGAAGCTTCCTCTTGTTTCTTCTAGATGACAAGGTCTGCCTCGGTTCAGGACCTCCTCTCTCCTCTTTATCCCTGGTACACACAGCCGGGGGCCAGAGGAGGAAAAACCAAAATCAAACTCCTGCCACGGAGTCGACAGCGACTCAGAGTGACTCTAGGGGGCAAGAGAGAACTGCCCCTGGGAGCTTCTGAGACCGTCGCTCTTGACTGGCGTAGAAAGCCCTGTTGCTCTCTAGCGGAGCATTGGGTGGTTTCGAACTGTCGACCGGGGGGTTAGCAGCCCAACCACTGTGCTTCCAGGGCCCCTCAGAGGAAGAAAGGAGGGCTGGAAAGACGCAGCAGCGAGTTACAGAATAAAGGTAGAGGGAGGTAACAGGGGAACAAATCTAAATGAAAAACATACACATACAAATACATATATTTGGACGATTCAGATATGAATCGTATTTTAGTTGCAAAAAATGGTAATAACGACAATGAGCACTTAAAAGGATCGTAGCCACGGGGGTTGGGGTTGGCACTTACTTTCTTCGAGGTGGGCATCTGCTGGCACAACCTGGTTTTCGCCCGCTGCCCTCCACCCCCCACCCGAACGAAGGTGCAGGCCAGGGGACTCCGAGGGTGGCCAGAACCCACCTCCTTCCAGCACCCACTGCACGGGGACCTTACTCACCCACGGGCGGCGGCTGGCCGATGGCCGCCAACGGAGGAGGAAGCAGCGGCTCTGCCGGGAACAGGGAGGCGTCTTGGGGAAAGCGAAAGCGAAACCCGGCGGCCCAAGTCCGCGGGGCGGGCCGCGCCGTCGCCCAGTCGCCATCGGGCCGGAGTCGGGGCTGCACGCAGCCATGGCCGCGCCGTCCTGCCCGCCGTCCCCGCTGCTCGTGCGCGTGTCCGAGCCGGGCCCCCGGATGCACCTGAAGCTGGAGAAGTACTTCCAGAGCCGGAGCTCGGGCGGCGGCGAGTGCACGGTGCGGGCGCTGAGCGACAGCACCCCGGACACCTTCCGGGTGGACTTCGCCGAAAGGGCGGGTGAGCTGTGGGCAGCCGGGGTGCGGGTCGGGCCAGGGCTGGACAGGCCAGCCGCTCGGGTTCCCACGGACCCCGGAGAGAGGGCAGAGGAATGGGGTGCTGTCGGAGAGCGCCCAGGCGCGCCGCCCGGGATCCGCTGTGAGCGGCCTGGACACGGATGCTTGCCAATATCCCCATCCTGCCTCTTGCATTTCTCAGCTCTTCCGAGAGCCCACTTTGCACCCCTCCCTCCCGCAAGCCTGCCAGCCACTGTCCCTGTCATTCAGCCAGTCTGCTTCAAAACGGACTGTACAAGGGACCGCAGAGACTGCAGGGAGTGAGGTCTGACTCACAGCCACCCTCTAGGACGGTGTCCAAAGTCCCTGCGCCTTTCCAAGGTGGATGTCTCTATGAGAATAGAAAGCCTCATCTTTCTCCTACGGAGATTTTGAACTGCTGACCTTGGGCTTAGCCAGCAGCTCAACTCATAAAACCCATGACCCCAGTGGCTTATTACAAAAAACTTAGTCTGGCAAAGAGAAGGTAAAACCTCAGGAATCATCCGAAGCCATTATTTCTTGGGTGGACTTTTGAGGACCACAAAAGCAGTGCTGGTAAGTGTTGGCTGTATCCAGAAAGGCCTCCGGAGGCCCTGTCAGCTACCGTGGAACCCCACCCCTGAAGATGAGCACGGCCCACTGTCTGGCTGTCTGTCCTTCCTGCCCTGTCCTAGGAATGTCTGCACACATAGAGTCAGAATTCCCAGCCTACATTTTGATTCACTTTATAAATGGGTGTTTTTTCCTATCATTGAAACGTGAGACTGAGAACGCAGTGTCTGACATAGGACTTCTACTGAGTGGATGATGATAGTCCACATCAGTAAGCTTTCATTGCCGCAGTAGTGAGAATTTAGGGGCCCGCTTAAGGGTTCTCAAGTCCTCCTGTTCAAATCTCTTCTCACTGGCCCTCCAGACCAGCTGCAGTGGGTAGAGCCCTGAGGCATGAATAAAAGGAGGCTTAGGGGAAAGAGTTCCCACTTCTCAATCTCTGTGGGTGTGTTTAATGTCTTTTCTAAAGCTAAGGAGGGAGTGTTGAAAAAAGGAGACCACCAAATTTTGGTGGGAAGCTGCTTTGTGAGCATTTTCCTGGAACCCACTGGAAATCTAATCGAGAAGAGCACCCACCAGCAAAGGTCCTTGTCGGCATCGTCAGGAGCAGAGGTGCTGCCGGGTGAGAAGCATCCCGATGAAGAACCGGTGCCTAGCCCTGTGGATTCCGGTGTGTCCAAGGTGAGTGTTGACAGGAGCCGGGCTTCTGCCTGCAACGTTCTCTGCCAGGCTCCATGACTTCATCGTCATCATTCTTCCAACAGCCATGAGCCAGACTCTGTTTTAGGCATGGAGTCTGGGATTTGGACACACGAGTCAAGGCCCTGCTCTCCTACAGCTTGTGTTGGAGCTACATAGACAGTAAACTAACTACATAAGACATTTCCAGAGAGCGTTGTGTACTAAGAAGAAAACAAAGTGGGGGTTAGCCTTAAAGAGAAACAGGACTAGAGAGGAAGGAGGGGTGGATGGAAAGGATGTATTTCTGACCAGAAATGAGACATAACCTATCTCTCTGATGAGGAGATATTTTTCCTGAGACTTGGAAGATATGGAGCCAGCCATACAAAGAGTCATTCCTTACATTGAATGTCTCTTGGGTGCCAGACACTATCCTGGGAGCTTGGGGTACAGGGCAAGCCCTGCCCTGCTCAAGCTCTGTGGGTCAGCAAACTGGGAGGGACCAGCCTCCACAACCGAATGGGTCCAAGGGTGTGGTTGTGTAATTGAGGAGGTATATTAAAGAGACATCAGACAAGGCAAAGCATGTAAGGGCTCACCTCCGCCATAACTTCAGGAGCCAGGTCCACACAGAGAGAGAGATTGTATTCTCATCATTTTATGTACTCTCGGGGCATGCAAGCCCCTCTAGTTACAGGTAATCACATGCGAAACAGGAAGGGGACGGGTTAAGGGTATACACACAATAGGAGGGGCAGGCACTAGAGTCACACATGTGACAGGAAGGTGCATCCTTAAAAAGATGGGTGAATTCTAGAGTCAAGATGGCAGCCCTAACCTCCTTCGTCTCCGAGCAGGGAGCAGGCTTGACCTTAGATGTCTTTGAGCTTTTCTGCAGGGGATCAAGCTAAAATTCTTATCAGAAGGCAGTGGGCCTTACTTAGGGTGGAACAGACAAGAGGGTCTGATTGCTTTTGATGGCAGACAATCTTCAGACAGATCACTTTCAAGCAGTTGACCTTCAAGAGTATAATACATGACCTTCATGTGTTTGCAAACAGCACCTTAAATTTGGCATATCATTATTAGGCATTATTATAAAAGGGGAATGACTTTTACTTAGGACACTGACTGGAACACATCTCCAACTTACAAATGTGAAGGTTCCCTCCACAGGAGCCCTGGCCTCCCAGACTCCTTAACATATGAATGTTGAGAGTTTGTCCTCATATACTCTTCCCGGTTTCCAGTTTCCCACATCCAGCTCCTGAATTAAGGGTCCAGAGGCACCTTACTCCAGTAAGCCTCAGCTGGAAGGCACTCAGCTCTACTTCCATGGCTCAGCACGCCCAACTTCTGGAATTAAGAGCCCAGAGGCACCCCACTCTGCAAGCCAGCCTCCTGCACAGAAGCACTCAGCTTTACTTGTTTGGTGGGGTGGGGGGAGCCCACCACTCTGCTCCATGGTCTGGCTCCCAGTTCTGCTGCTGCTCCTCTGATGGTATAGCTGTCATATGGATCCAAGAGGTTCACTGCACAGGGATCTCAGGTCCAGAGGACCCGCTCCGCTCTTGGCTCTTGCTGGTAATGAGATCCTTCTGCTGCTCAGAGGGTTCATTTTATACACAGCCGGATGGCACTCCCGGGAATCCTTTTCACAGTTACTTACAGGTAAATCTTACCAGTATTTCCCCCCACCCTCTTCCCAGATCTATGCAGGGAAAGGTCGTTTGATTGGAGGTAGAGACTTTGTCTAGAAGAGCCACATTATATAACTCACTGCCCCTACAATTATATGCCATTTGCCTCTGTCCTGATTGTCCTCATTTGGTGTGTCTATCTTATATTGGAGCCTCTGACAGCCAGGATTTATAGGGCCCAGCCACCATGCAAGTAGGCAGATGTTCAGCTGGAACCAAAGGGCTGGTGGTGGTGGTGAGAGTGCTGGTGAAGACAGGGAAAACATCTGCCAGGAAAATACATCTTCCTTCAACGTGGGAGCTCTAGTTCAGGCTCACGGATCTTTGAAGACTCACAGCAACTCACCCAGAGAACAAGCCACTTCCTCCACTCTTCTCGCTGAGGTCACACAGAGTTGACACCCAGACTTCTTCTCCAGACAGCTTTTTAAAAAGGCTCCTGCCTAGGCCCCACTGCAGGCCACTCACTTCAGCAGCTTGAGAGTCGAGAGAGACGGGGCTTTGGCATGACTTCCAAGCTCTTCGGGTGACTCTGGCGTGTAGGCTGAGAACCTGTGCACTGTACCACGTCACATCCTCTGCAAAGACTGGCTAGAAGTCACGCCTTTTATTAAACAGATTTTGGGAGGCATATAATTCACAAACCACACAATTCAATAGTACAGACATATCACAAAGAGTCGTAGAGCCGTCACCACAATCAACCTTAGAACATGTTCTTCATCCTTGTACTCAATATTAGTTCCCCTTTCCCTCCAACTTCCCCGGATGTACCTCGTAGGAAACATGAATTCATTTATTGCCTCTATAGATTTACCCAGGTTGGGTTTCCTATAAAGAAAGACATTTCAAAAACAACAACACACTGACAACAATAACAAACACCTCAATCAAAAAAAGAAGGCAGGAAATATTAAAAACTAGAAAAACAAGAACCAAAAAAACTAGGACAAATTTACAAGGGGTTCAAAAGGAGATCAAGTGATAAGGTGATCGATTTTAACCTTGCTGCCTCTGCCGTGATCGCTTTTGAAGGCCCTCTGCATGACAGCAAGGCTATTCATGCCTCTAAATTCCTCCAAAGGCATTTATCAGAGGCTCATCCACGTGTATTTCCCCCTCCCTTTTTTTAAAAAATGGAAACAACCTTAAGATGAGTCCGAAGACGCCCCATCAAGGTACCCAGTGTGGTTATGTCTTCAGTCTCCAGGTATTTTCCTGGATCATTGGATGTCTGATGTGGGAGAGATTTTATTTGTCCCTTTTTAAATTCCAGATCTTTCTTGCTGTCACAGCTGACCTGAACTGTCACCTGCTCTCTAAAGAACTGAGGGAACACATAAGGACTCTCTGCCCCCAGGTCCAACAAACGGAGGGTCTCCATGGGATTGAGAAGGTGTACGGTGACTTCAAGGATATTGAAAGAATCTATCGATTCTTGAGTGAGCGGCTGCTGGAAAGTGAGCCAATCTCGGAGGCTTCCCCTGGAGCCACAGAGAAGGGGCACCCCGGTCAGTGGGACTGGAACCACGCAGTTTCTCCTGAACCACAAACCAGGAAAGAAGAGAAAAGTACCTGTTTTACAGTTTCCTTGCCTCTCTTCGAATACTTCCAGTATACTTGTCCTGGTAAAATTCAAATGATAGAGACAAAATTTGGCATCAACATCAACATTGGGACAAGTTCTCCAAATATGGTCTCTGTAGACTTCACCTCCAGCCAATCAGGAGACCTCGAAGGGGCCCGGGAATTGTTTGCCTCTGAATTTCAGAATGTCATGCAATCTCTAAAGCAGGAGACTGTCCCTGTAGTAGACGGTAAGAAGCCAAATGAAATCAAACAAGAATTAAACCATCGGTTTAAAAAACTCCTTATAAAGGAGAAAGACAGGGAATTAATTCTTCTTGGGCCCCAAGATGACATCTTGGCTGCCACAGAATTTCTTGTCTCCCAGGTCTCTAAGCGCCCTGTCAAGACACCTGTGAAAATATCGGCTCCCAAGGGCAAGAAGAATGGAATTGAAGTCGACACTGTCCACTATAAGCTCTTAGAAGATGAATTGCGGCAGGAGATAGTAACGATAGACAGAAAATACAACACTTGCTGCAAGGCTTTTGAAAAAACACAGAATGCTCAAAAAACCTGTATTCAGTTTGACCCCAAGGACAAGGAGGTCGATCTGTCCATGCATGCATGTGCGAGCTTCATCGATGCCTATCAGCAGGTCTCTGGGATGCTGATAAGAGAAGTTCTCTCGTTGACACTTTTGGGCAAGGACAGAAAATACTTACTTGGGACTAAGTTTGTTGATGACTTTAGGAAAATGCATCCACATATACATTTTGTGATAACCCAAGAGTCGATGATTCTGACTGGTTTGCCAAACCACCTTACAAAGGCCACGCAGTATTTCTCTGAGAGAGAAAAGAGAGAGGCAAGGCCTCTGTTGGTCCAGGAGAAATGGAACATGGATAATGAGACGGCAGTGGACATCGATAGAAAGAGTTCCAAAGCATCCCCTCCTCCATTGATGGGATCTGCCAGTTCTGGGGCCTCTGGCGGGGACAAAGAGGAAGACAACATATGTAGCATTTGTAGGGACATCATTACGAACAAGAAAGTGCTACCAAAATGCAAGCATGAATTCTGCACCCGTTGTATTGACAAAGCCATGACCTATAAGCCGACTTGTCCTGTGTGCTTGACCTTCTACGGTGTCCAGACAGGGAATCAGCCAGAGGGAACCATGACTGTCACCAAGCTATCACAAAGTCTTCCAGGTTATAAATCTTATGAAACCATTAAGATTTGTTATAAAATGATCGGAGGCATCCAAACAGTAAGTATTTCTGAGTTCCTGGGTTTCTATCCACTATACTGGGACCCCTAGAACAAAATGGACTGACCGGTTGCTTACTTAACGTTTTTCCCGGGAATTATTTCCAGGGCCGTATGCAAGGGCTTGAAAGGGTGCTAAACTCATAATGCTTGTTTACAAGTATCTTTCTTGCCTATTGTTTAAGGCAGAGAACGGGTAGATGAGTAGGAATTAGGAAAGGGGAGGCCCAGAGGGTGGCTAGTGTGCCCAGCATGAGTCTAGGGAAAGAGAGAAATGGGAATTACTGGGGATACAAACAAATCTTCAGTACTATGTTTTGGTTTTGTTTGTTAATACTCTATTTGCTAAAGACACATGTAAAAATCAATATATATGTTAAAATTCAGACAGGGCGTGCTTTGATGTGACATTTTCTTATTTTCATATAGAAAGATCACCCAAACCCAGGGAGGACATATAGTGCAACAGTTCGAAATGCATACTTGCCTGATAATGAGGAAGGAAGGGACGTCTTGAGAATGCTTCGTACAGCCTTTGAACGAAAGCTGATCTTTACAGTGGGGCAGTCCCAAACAACAGGAGCCTCGAGTGCCATTACATGGAATGATATCCACCACAAGACATCCATGGACGGGGGACCCCAATGGTGAGAGAGAGCATACTGCAGCAGAATGGCTGAGAGGGGCGCTGCAGGCACCACGGTCAAGCATTCCGTTGCTAATCAAGTCAGCAGATCGAACCTACCAGCTCTACTCCATGGGAGAAGGAGATGGCAGTCTCCTTGCGGAAAGGTTACAGCCCCAGACACCCTCTGGGACAGTTCTAGTCTGTCCTGTAGAGTGTCTCTATGAGTCAGAATTGACTTCATAGCAGTGGGTTTAGTTGAACAGAAGTTTGAGATTGTGAAAAATGGCAATTTAAAGGTGTGGCTGTCAGGAGGGTTTAGGACGGTCAGTCCTGAAGGAAAGTGGCCCATAGAGTATACTGTGTATAGGGTAACTTAAGGAGAGTCACTGCCTACTATGTACTGAACAATGAAACAAGCCTCGTTGGAAGCCAGGTGCTGGGCACCCGGTGAGGCTCACTCACAATCATGGGACTTAGAGCTGCACATTGAGTCCTTGTAAGTCATCTGCCCTCAGCATTGCTAGGGAATGGTCACACCTGAAGGTTAAATCCTCAGGTGACTAAGTGCTGCTGTACAAATTCTTAAGAACCATGGGTGTGGACGCTTAACGGGGTTTTGTTTTTACAGTTTTGGCTATCCCGACCCGCTTTACCTGAGCCGAGTCAAAGAGGAGC
This sequence comes from Echinops telfairi, assembly GCF_000313985.2. Lineage (NCBI taxonomy): Eukaryota > Metazoa > Chordata > Mammalia > Afrosoricida > Tenrecidae > Echinops > Echinops telfairi. The sequence goes on from NW_022103914.1 coordinate 819,883, forward strand.
TGAAGGCAAAAGGAATTCTGTAAGAAGACAGCTGGAAGGATGTCTTGACCTGCCTTTCAAAAGATATTTGAGGAGGCAGAGTAGATACACCAATCTAGCACATTAAGTCTACTCTTTTGTTTTTTTAATTGACGTCAAGAAGTGGTTTGTGTAAAAGTAAGAAGCTGCAAGCCTGTCATTTCAGGAGTGTTGCTTCTCGGGGTGGACAAAAGCCCAAAGCAGCAGTACGATTTTGCTGAGAGGTGTCATGCCTCCTCCTTGTGTGCTCCCTGGGTGTGAAAGGCATGTGGCTGTGGCCTTGACGTGCTGTTTACACGCTTTCCATCAGACCTCGAGCTGTCGATTTGCACTGTCATCTCTAGGGTGGCCCGGTAATGTTTTGTTTGGTTGTTTTTTTAAATCCCTACCTGTGAAAGTGATGAAAGGAAATCCTAATGAGAAAAGATTCAAAAACGAGGCTTGGATTATGGACAATTAGAGATGCGCGTCCCCATCCTCCAACCATGGCTGGAGAAGAAGCCAGGAGTCAAGATTGAACCACCTTTGGTAATAAAAGGAAAAGGGGTGTTATTATTTTTTTTGAAAGAGATTTTTGAGGGCACATAATCCACCTATCGATAGTTCAATATTTCAATAATATCAAGAAGAGTTATGCAATCATCACCACCATCAGCTTTAGAATGTTTTATTCTTTTTTGTGTTCATTGTCACTAGCTCTCCATTTTCCCTGACCTCCCTTGTCAGGTCCCCAAGAATCCAGTCTCGGTAGATTCACCCATCCAGCATTTCATCTACTAAAACACATACAAAAACAAGCTAACAAGCATAACAAAGTAAAATAGGGGCAAACCTCCATGGAAAAGAAAGCTGAAAATATTAAAAACTAGCACAAAATTAAAATGGGTCAAAAGGGAGATCCATGATAAGGTGTTACATTTTAACCTGGCTGCACCTGAAAAGGCTCTTCTTTTTAGTGAGCGCAACTGGAGTGCAGTTAAATGGTGAATGCTGCCGGCTCCGTTTGCCAAGAGCCCAGCCAGGGATCTCTCTGCCCGCCCCAAAGCTTTAGCAGAAGCAGGAGTCCGCACGACTGATTTGAAAAACTGAGTTGTTATTCAGGAATACCTGGTGTCTCGGTTTGGGCCTGGCCCTGGCCGCTAACTTGATTCTTGCTTGCTCCAAACCCCAGTGACCTGCCATGTGCTGTGTACTCATCCTGCCAAAGAGATGCGACTCATTTCTGAACACTTTTCCCCTTCTGGATATAATTGTCGTCGTGGTGTCTCCCCTGCTTCCGGTCTTGACTTTCGCCCCCATCTTCGCAGCCACTGTAGTCCTGATTGTAGTTGGTCACCTCTTGACAAAGCCCCGGAGAAGTTACCTTTTCCCATGAAGATCCTCCTTCTTGATTATCTTTGCAAGGGAGAAAAGGCAGCAAGTTGAGCCTTTTGTGAGGAATATATTTAAAGTCAAATTTTACGTTTTCATGGTTTTCCATCCCAGAAAAGAAGTACAGTAGCAAATCACCTAGTTCTCAAGGCCACTCTCCAAAAATGGTGACCAAGGCATTGTGTTCTTTTCCTAAATATGCACATAAAAGCCACAACGCAAACAAAAACTCAAACTCACTGCCATCATATCTATGCCGACTCATAGCAGCCCTATAGGACAGAGTGGCGCTGTCCCTGTGGGTCTCTAAGACTGTAACTCTACATAAGTAGAAAGCTCCAACATACTCACATATTAGTGCTTTGATCTTCTAGGTGAGTTATTTATCAGTAGCTCACATTACTGAACACTTATTCTATCCCCTTTCTAAGAGCTGCACGGCTGTGTGATTTACACAAAGGCTAGTCCCAGGTTATAAATGAGAAAGTCAATGCACAGAGGAGAGAAGTAACTCCCATGGCTGGTGAGTGGAAACACAGGATGTGAGCCACACAGTCTGCCCGCAGGGCTTCTGCCCCCCACAGCTGCACTCTCACTCCCAGGGGCACTTCTCTGAGGAGCAGCCTGCTGAGTTCCCCATACTTTCTTGGAAATGGAATTCCCTCCGAGGGGAGTCTTATTTGAAGTACTGAAACCTGGAGGCCTTTCCTTTGTCCAGAGAGTTAAGGATGTATAAGTAGACTTGATATATCATTTATTAAATCAGGTTATATAGCTACTGTATTTTCACATATTCACCCATCCAAATAACACACGTCTGTCAAGCACAACACTCGTAGGAAGCCAACGGGTGAAGGAGTTGCTTGGTTTTCAAAAAGACTCCTTACCATACCTGTTAATTGCATTAAAACTATGGTAGCATTTGGTGGTTCATTAGAGTCTTTACCCTTGTGATTAACAGCTTATTTTGTATCTGCTGATTTTTTGGCTAAATTTACTTAAAACTGACTTTATTTCTGCTAAACTATGGATCTGTGGTTGCACCGTGTGTGCTTACAGAGGTGATCAGGGCACGACTGACAGGTAAACATTTGGATGACTGTTTTCGCCCTTCGGAAGTGGCTATTAGCTGCATCTACCTTAAATAAAGTGAAGTCCATTTTAAGAACGGTTGTCTCTCTTCTGTCCTTGCTTCTTTTTGCCTCTTAGGTTGAGCTTCTGAATGTTTCCTATAACTGGTAAAATTTTGAAATGTGTGTGGCTATTTTCAACCGAATTTGTATGCACTAGATTTAGCCACTGAAAAACTTAACTGTGATCTAGGGGAGAAGAAAGACCCCCCCAATTCAAATATAGTTTATAGAGACACATTAATGATGTCTTACACAGGACAAAGGTAAGGCAAAGACGCATCACCTGGACGAGGGAGACCATCAGCATAATATCATAATGGTGTCCAAGAATTTACAGGAACTTGGTCACTCACACAAGACATGGAATACAAGGAAAAGTGTCACAAAAATCAGCACATCACCGTTTCAGGCAGGACTATGGAAGTAGGAGAGGCACCACGATCAAGACCCCCCACAGTTCCACATCAACAAGCTAGGGCTCTCTGACCAAGACAGTCATAGCATATATGCTCTTGATCATGCCCCCCAGGTACCCCCAAATTCCATCAAAGCACACCCAGACAAGTTCTTAAAGATGAGGCAGTTGCTTCCGGGGCTGCCTAGGAGAATGGTAGCAATCCACTCTCAAATACACTCTGCCGGAGGCAAAATTGTTCACTTGCTGGTTTACAATCAGAAAGAACCCAAGGGAGCCTGAGTCTATGTAGAGACTCAAAAATGGATTTAAGGTTTTCACTGTTTAAGCCATAGCCTTCCCAAAATCTAGGACTCAGAGTGGAAGCTCTAGCAAAACTGTTACAGACTTCGCAGCTGCCAGGTTCAGCTGTGAAAGCTACATTTATCGATATTTTTCCATCTTAATGTAAAGATGGAAACAGGCTTCGGATTTCGGCTCTCCGAAGAGAAAGGCATATGCAACCACAGGCCCCTCCTTTCTCCTAGAGTTTCCATTCATTCCATCTCTCCATCACCAGTGCTGCATTACCCCATGTCTCACTGAGCACCAAAATAAGGAACCCCTCATCTCCCAAGGGAAAGAGGATTAAAATATTGAGAGATTTGATGTCCCTGCACCTCCAAAGAGTTGTATCAAGGCAATTATTAGGAGAAAAATCAGATTTTTGTTTGCTGTCCTTAAGTTATGTTAGTACTGGTTGTGTTTCTGGTTCCACATGATAACCAAAAAACTCCGAACTCACTGCCCTTGAGTCGATTCTGATTCTGAGTCATAGTGGCCTTTTAGGACAGGGTAGAACTGCACCTAAGGGTTTCCGAGTTACTTACACGAGTAGAAAGCCTCATTTTTCTGCTGGGGAGTGGCTAGTGGTTTTGAACTGCTGACCTTTCAGTTAGCAACTCAATGTGTAACCAAGATACCACCAGGCCTTAAGATTCACTGCTGTTTACTGCACTTAACACTTCGCTGTCGTCAGGAAAGAGCAAACCGATGAGCTACTTGGTTAGAAGTAATACAACACAAGCACAAAGGCATGCATTGGAGGAAAAGACTAACAAATAAAATTCTTAACCAAGATAAATTGGGGAGTCAAGAAGTGAGCCACAAGATGTCCATTCCAATAAATCCCTCTTCACACTTTAACCCTTCACATTTCTACTTGATCGACTCACTGTTCAATTAATTTAGAAGAATTTGGAATCTGAGATACAAGGATAGAATACATAGCTCTATTGCAGATCTTGACCATAGGTCACCAGATATAAATGGCTATATAAAGAAGAATACAGCATCAGGATTGGAGGAAGGTTTATCAACAACCTGCAATATGCAGATGACAAACTGCTAATTGCTAAAAGCAAGGAGGACTTGAAGCACTTGCTGATGAAGCTTAACCATTGCCGCCTTCAGTATGGACAGAACTCAAGGTCAAGAAAACCCAAATCAACACACCTTGATCAGTAGATAACATCATGATAAACGGAGAAAAGACAAAAGTGGCCAAGGATTTCATCTTGCTTGGAGCCACAATTAATGCTCATGGAAGCAGCAGTCAAGAAATGAAATGGCATATAACATGGGGCAAATCTGCACAAGACCTCTTCGAAGTGTTGAAAAGCAAGGATGCCACTCTGAGAACCCAGGTGTGCCTCACCCACCTCATATGGAAATGAAAGTTGGACATTGAATAAAGAAGGTCTAAGAAGAACGGATGCATTTGAATTAAGGTGCAGGCGAAAATCCTGAAAATGCTACGGGCATTTGTCCGAAGAACAAATAAATTTGTCTCGGAAGAGCACAGCCAGACTCCTTAGAAGCAAGGATGGAAAGATATGCATGCACATGTCTCCCACATGCACAGACAAGTCTGTGGAAAAGGATATCGTGCTTGGTGAAGTAGAAGGCCAGCCACCAAGGGGAAGCCCCTCAGTTAGGTGGATTGACATGGACACAGTGGCTGCGACCATAAGAACAAAGGTGCGGATGGTGCAGGGCGGGGCCGTGCTTTGTTCTGTTGCACATAGGGTCACTGTGAGTCAGAACTGACCTAACAAAAGACAAAAACCAAATGCTTGAGAGGAAGAAGCCTCGCTTTCAACCACGGAGTGCTTGCTGGGTTTGAACAGTTGACCTTGCCCTAACTCACTTGGCCAGCACAGCTCCTCAAAAAGCTAGTTACTTCTTTTAGCTCACTGGGCAGAATCTTAGGAAACTCTTTAGAAGAATATACATTTTTCTACAGAACACTAGCTTTTAATCCCTACCCTTTGAAACTACTGGTGCTGTAAATTGATGACATTAATTCTTTAATAATCTGTTTGAAATTACAAAATTTTCTGGCCAGATTTTGGGTGGAGGGCAGGGGGTTAGACTGAACCAGGATAATTGCTTTTTAAAAAGACAGTTTGAAAACTTGATATGAATTTCAAGTTCATATCAAGACTTCCACTGGAATTAAGGCACCACTTTGAGACTCTTCCACTCACCGGCCCCCCGCCCCCCCCTACGTTATGAATCTACCCTTAATGGGGTCACAAAACTAAACCAAACACACTACTGAGTCCTGAGGCCAGGGCCAATCACTGCCTCCAGGAGCAGCTTGAGACGCAGAAGGGGCCACAGGGCTCTGGATTCTGGCTTTTCAGGTCCTTTGCTGGGAGGCGTGGTCAATGATCCTGGTCGACCCCATTGGTTGAATTGAATTCACCTGGTCCAGATGGGTCAATCCAGGTATAACAACCACCTAGGTGTACCACCCCGTTCTGGTCGGTAGCTCAAACCTCTGATCATGCGCAAAGGACACTCCAGTGCCTGTGCTAGCTACCTAACAGTCTCTTGTTAGTTTATGCTGTCAAGGTCAGAATAAAAAGCCTAGGAGTCAAAACACTTGAAATTTGCACTTGCCCATCTCCCTGAATATCCAGCATGAGTCTTGTACAAGCAGCAATCCCTGGGCTTGTGTGTCCTGGCATAGTGCCTGGTAAAAGCCAAAACGAGTGAATGAGAGTCTTAAGTCTAGTCATTTTTGCTTTCTGTTTTCTGTAACCCACAGCCCTGGTGAGTTATTTCTTGGACTGCATTCTGCAAGGGCAGCATTTCAAAACCACCCACTGCTCCTTGGGAGAAAGAATAAGCTTCCTACACCCGTGAAACATTGGTCTCAGAAACCCACAGGAGCAAGTCCGCCCTGCTCAGTAGGGTCCCTATGAGTCGGAGGCTTCAGGGCAGCGAGTTTGGATGCGTGGTCCTGCCCACAGGCATACCCTGGGTGGCATGAGAGACTTCATAGGGTCAGCATGATAGTTCTGGAGGTGAATTTAGAAATGCCTTCAGTTGACAGATGAGGAAGTAAGTCTGTGACTTACTTCCAAAACTTACTGCTTTACATAGTTAATAGTGATAATTTTGATCTTGTGAATTCATCCTAATACCCAAATTCATAGGCATAAGTGCAGTGATAGTGGGCACATCCGTCAGTATACGCAAGCCAAACTCACCGCCATTGCGTTACTGCTGACTCACAGCAGCCCCATAGGACAGAGTAGGACTGCCCCTGACCTTTGATCTTAGCTGTATTTTACTCTTTTAAGTGAGAGTAGAGCTACAAGAAGCAGCTGGCCTCTTAGAACAGAATATTAAAATGATTTGAGTATTTAGATTTTTTTCCCAGTTCACATTATTCTAGAAATGTTTTCATTCTTTCTGTGGCACAACATATTTGCCTGAAGACGCAGGAAAAATTCCTGTTGAATCTACATAGAAATTTTCGGAAGTAGCAAATGAGTGCAGCATATATCCCAATGAAGGTAACTTGCCATCCACAGGGTACAATGGTCAGAATGCTCTTTCTTATTATATCAAATCTGGCCAGTACAATTCTGCTGTTGACAATAACAAGCTGGATGGAATAAAGTGGAGAGATTTGGAAGACTCATTGTTAAAGTGCACAAAAACCTGTTCAACATATATAAACAAATATTCCCTTTCAGATTAATCCCACACCCAAAAGAAAGCTATGCAATTTTACGTATGGCTATGTAAAACAGATGAAGCACTGATTAAGTGTTTGAGTGCTAACGGAAAAGTTCATGGTTTTTCTTGCTATAGTATTCGCATGTCACACAGTTCCATAATTAAATCGCTTTGAACAAGAGTTGTTTACCTCTCTCCCCTGGCCCATTCGTTGTCTGTTCCCCAAATTTCCTCCCCTCACGTGCCTGATAAACCATTGCATCAGTTGCTGTCTCTATGCATCCACTCTTATGCTTCACAAACTGGGAAACCCAACAGAAATAATAAAAACCAAAACAAAATGGCAAGAAGAAAATAATAATAATATGAAGATAAAAATACAAATAAAGAGTCAGAAAGAAAAGACCACCATCAATATTTTAAAAACCAGAGAAGAAATTTCTGTTGTGGAACAAATGAGAAGTACTTGAGCCTGGAGCCAATCCAGGTTGGGTCAAGAGGGAGGTCAACTGACCTGTATTATATTATACCATGGTCCCATCCACCAAGATCAAGTTTACAATAACCTCTGTCTGGCAGTAAAGCTGTTGGGAGTCCCTCGCTGTGGCCGCGGGGATCTGCCAGCGGCTTAATCTGACTAGATACGCTGCAGATGGATTTTGGGCTCCCACAGTCTTCCATACCCTTCTACTCATTGGGTGTTCACAATTTAAGCTCTGATACTTTCCCATTCATCACATTTGGATTTTGTTATTGTTGTCTTTGGATCACACAGGCTGGTGTGCTTCTTCCATGAAGATTTAGTTGACCCATCCCTTACATGTCTGCTTGTTTGAATGCAAGCCTTTAAGACCCCAGACACTATTCCAATTGGTAGCTGGCACCATCTGCTCTCTTCACCACACTGTGAAGCCGCAGCCCTCTTCTCGTCAGGGACCTTCAGCCGTCATTTCATCAAAGCAAGTACTGAGCAGGCCATGTTCTAAGAACGAACTGCTCTTGGATGAGGACTACAATTAAGTAGGCGCCCAGAATCTAGGTTGCTTGTCCAAGTGTTATGAACGACTAGTTTACTTTGGTGGTTACATTATGACAAAAACCAAAACCAACAAGAACATCAGAAGACAAACAAAAGGCAGAAAAGTGAAAAACCAAAGAAACAAAAAAGAAAAAAACACATTGTTAATCATCCCCCTGGGATATAAGGTGATTACATTGGTAACATCAATAATGTATCCAATGACATAGAATGTAAGATACTGTTGAGGCGTTGATGTGAGTGTAGTCCAACTGCGAGCAGCAGTCCATGAGTTGTTGCTTTGTACAGATTGGTTTCTTAATTGATTGAGCTCTTTTTACACTGAGCATGTGGGCTGGTGCTAGGGGGAAATTTCCTGCATCATTTCTTACAAGGGCAGATCCTTGCCTATCAGATTAAAACCTGCCATATTAATGCCAGGGGAGCATTGAGTTACGTAGTATACAGGGGCTCTGAGTCCCCTTTCCTTGGATGCCCACTAAGCCAGGGGTCCCACCCAAGGTCCAATGACCGCATTTCCACAGTCTTGATGTGGCCATCCTTTGCTTCCTCGCCCATCACAGGATTTCAGTCCTAAGTCCAAGGGTACAGGTAGTTTGGAGGTTGGGCCCAGTTCTTCCAGTCGGGCTTCTATGTAAGTCCTTCTGGCATGGCCCTTGGGCCTTGCTATGTTGCCTATAAGGCCAGCGTCTAAGGTCATCATGGTGTGGTTCACCGAGAATTGGGTAGAAACATATTCGTAGTGTCTTTGCAGGAACATAAAATTGGGGATGTTCTCCCCTATGGTTCCCTACAATTATTGGTTAGCATCCTTTCCCAAGGTAAGGTTGCTCCTCCTCCCCATTTATCCACCAATGGAAATGTCAGTGCCTCCTCTGAAAGATAGATGCTCCCTTCCCCTGGTCTGAGCTTGATGTTCCAGTGAGGTTCTCCTCTCGTTCCTGTGGAGGGCCTGTGGATTTGTCAGAGCCTGTCTCAGTGTTGTACAGCATGGTCTGGATGGTCTTCTCCCCTTTCCCCCTTCCTGAAGGAGTGACTCCAGCCAATGTGCGGTCTCCTCTTTCAAGGCGATTCTTATGCTGTGCATGGTTCATGGTCGGTAAAGCTGTTGATATGTTAGAGCCGCCATTCTTATGATTAGCAGTGCAACTTGCCCAACAACACCCCACAGCCCCCTTTTAGGAAACCCAATGAGCCAGTTCTACACCGGCACACGGGGTTGTGGAAGTCAACAATTATTGTATGCTTACGCTACTTTCACTGGTTCATGAATATAGAGAAGGCTACCCTTCCCTAAGCATCATGGGCGCGGAAGTTCAGAACTCAGACTTCGGTTACACATTGCGTGGATCTAGATTCTGGTCCTGTCACTTACATGCTCCGTAACTCAGGACTAATCATTCATTTCTTTGTGTCTCCATTTCCTCATACATAAAATGGACATTAAATAGTACTTATCTTGGAAAATAAAGTAAAATGGTTCTCTTGTAGCCACATTGTATTAGGTAATGCTCTTTAAAAATGAATTCTGATAATCTCTGTCTTTTAGTGCAGTGGTCAGTCCATTTATATGTAATTACTGATATTGTTGAACTTGGGTCTATAGATATTTTACTTTACCCCTCTTCTGCATTCTTTTGAGTTAAAGGAATATTTTTAGGGAGTGGGGAGGGAGGGGAAAGTGAGGAGCTGATGCCAAGGGCTTAAGTGGAGAGCAAATGTTTTGAGAATGATGAGGGCAATGGCAGTACAAATGTGCTTTACACGGTTGATGTATGGATGGATGTGATAAGAGTTGTATGAGCCCCCAATAAAATGTTTTTTTTTTTAAAGGAATATTTTTAGAATACTATTGTAATTTATTGGGTTTTCAGTTGTATCTCTTTGCATTGTTATTTCAGTTGCTGGCCTTGGTATTTTAATATGCATACTTAGTTTGGTTCAGTCTACTTAGAACAAATATTGTACCACTCCATGGATCAGTCCATTTTCTATCCCCTCTCATTTTACATATGTTATCTTACTTACTGCATTATATATTCCATAGAGTAGTTTTTATTTAAGTACCCATATACATTTCCAAGAAATGACGAGGATAAGACACTGTTTTATATTAACCCCAATATTTATAATTTCTGATATTTTTTCTTTACTTTTCTTTCTGATAACCAAGTTTCCTTTCAGACAGAAAGACCTCTTGTATTTCATTTCTTTCAGGCAGAAAGACTTTTTGTATTTCTTACAGTGAGGCTTAGCTAACTATGGAGTCTCTCGGTTTTTTATTTATAAATATTATCTTTATTTTGCCTTCATTCATGAAAGATAATTTTATCTAGATAAAGAATTCTGGATTAATATTCCAAGGCAAGCTGACCCAACAGAGTGCTCAAATTATAAAACAATATCATTGAACAAATGCAAGTAACATTCTGCTGCAGATCAACCAACAATGGTTGCAGCAGTACATTGACAGGGAGCTGCCAAAGGTTCAGGCCAGATTCAGAAGGGGACAGGGAACAAGGGATATCCTTGCTGATGTCAGATGGATCTTGGCTGGAAGCAGAGAATACCAGAAGGATGTTTACTTGTGTTTATTGACTGTTGCCAAGGCATTCAACTCAAAATTATGGATAGCCTTGAGAAGGAGGGGAATTCCAGAACGTTTTATTGTGCTCCTAAGGAACTTACACATGGATCAAGAGACAATTGTGTGAACAGAACAAGAGCATGGTTTAAAATCAGAAAAGGTGCGCATCAGGGTTGTATCCTCTCACCGTACTTATCCAATTTGCATGCTGAGCAAATAATCTGAGAAGCTGGATGATATGAAAGAGGATGTGGCATCAGGGCAGGAGGGAGGCGTATGGACAAGCTCAGCTATGCGGATGACACATCTTGCTTACTGCTTGTGAAAAGGACATGAAACATTTGCTGATGAGGATCAAGGATTGCAGCCTTCAATATGGCTACAATATGGAAAGAAGACCAAAATCCTTATGATAAATGTAGACTAGAAGAATCTATGCATTTGATGTATGGTGCTGGCAAAGATTTTTGAAGGACATTGGAAATGTTCAGAATACTATTTTTATTAAATACCTCGTTCTCAAGGGGTTCCATGATGAGTCAAGTGTGTTCCTGAGATGTTCTCAAAATTCAGATGAGTTGTACTCAAGGTCATATTTTGGCCCCTATGCACTTGGTTTAATTTTCTTCAGCTGCAGTCTCAAGTTAACTAACTGCCATCTAGTCAATGCTGACGCATAGTAACCTCCTCTGGGTTCCTGAGACTTCAATTGTTTGCAGGAGTAGAAAACTCAGTCTTTCTCCCAAGGAACTGATGGTGGTTTTGAATTGCTGGTCATTTGAATCACAGCCCAACGCATAACCACTACACCACCAGGGCTCCTCAGAAACCCACAGGGATGCTATGAGTCAGCATTGACTCGGTGGCAGAGAGCCAATCTGATCTTAGATATGAGCAATTGGTGGTCTGTTCCACAGTCAACTCTGGCCTGGTTGTAGCTGCTGATATTGAGTGTCTCCATGGTCTCTTCCCACAGATGTAATCAATTTGATTTCTGTGTATTCCATCTGGGAAAGTACATCTGGATAGTCATTGTTTGCGCTGTTGAAAAAAGTATTTGATATGAACAAGTTGTTGATCTTGCAAAATTTTATCATGCGAACTACAGCTTCATTTCTATCACCAAGACCCTATTTTCCAACTATAGTTCCTTCTTTGTTTCCAAATTTTGCATCCCAATGACCAATAATTATCAACGCATCTTGATGACATATTTGATCAATTTCTGACTGAAGATATTGGTAGAAGTCTTCCATTTCATCTTCACCAATTTTAATGGTTGAATAATAGCTGTTGCATTGATTGTATTTCCTTGATTGCAGAGAGATATAATCCTATGACAGACAGCATTGGACTTCAAATAGACCTTGAAACGTCATTTTTGAGGATGAATGCAAAACCAATTCTCTTGATTGTGTCATTCCCAGAGTAAACTATATGGTTTTCTGATTCAAAATGGCTACTACCAGTCCATTTCTGTTCATTAACATCTAGGGTATCGATCTTTCCGTGTTCCATTTCATTTTTGACAGCTTCCAGTTTTCCTAGATTCATACCTGTACATTCAAAGTTTCGATTATTATTTTATGTTTGCGGCTGTTTCTGATTTTGAGTTGAGCCCCATCAGCAATGACGGTCCTGAAGGCTTGCTCCTAGACTTCACCCTTCACGGCATCACAGTCAACTCTGCTCTAGGATGGCCGCTTTTCTTCAATCAGTTTGACTGCCTTCTCATCGGAATGAAAGAAGACTTGCGTGACATCGTCTGGCACTGTATCTGACAACAATACCCTCCTGTTCCTTAGGCTTGCAGTACCTGACAATGTTTTGACACATTCCATAAAGTTTACAGCAGCTACTTCCTCCAAAGTGGACAGCCTCGTCCTTCTCTGTCGTCTGTTCTTAGTCTGGAAGATCTGCTGACACCTGTTCACTTTGGGTGACTCTGATGGTATTTGAAAGACTAGTGACATAGCTTTCAGGATCACAGCAACACACAAGCCACCACATAAAGACAAGATGACTGGCATGTGGTGGTTAAGTAGTAGACATACTGATAAACACGCTTACAAGATCTAAATATGAATATATGCCTTGACCATATGACCTCCCTACAGACCTGACCTGAGTGGGTACTGGGTGCAAATATCGCTTACTTGTTCCATGGCAGGAATTTCTTCCCAGGCTTCTGGGATGTTGAGGAGGGTCTTCTTACTCATTACTTGTATTTTGGTCTTTATGTTATTATCATACAATAATATATATTATTTTTTAAAAGGTGGTAACCTTTTGGGGATTTGGGTTTTTACTGTTTCTGTTGGGTTTCTCAGTTTGTGGCCCCAGGAGGAATGGATGCATGGTACTAATAACTGATAGAGGCGTAGATAGGCGATAGGGGTGGGGAAGGAAAGGGGGATTTCAGGAATGCAAAATGAAGGCAGGAATGGGCAGGGAGCACTAGAACTGACTGTGATTGCACAACTCATTTAAAGGAGATTTAACCATGGCGCAGGTTGGGGGCTGTCCTAAAATTGATATGGTAATGGCTGTATAATAATTCTCCTTAATATGACTGATCTATGGAATCATATGCTATGTAAGTAATGCACCAATAAAACTGTTTATAAAATAATAATACATGCCTTTAGGGAATTTTTTCCCTAAAAACGGAAAGCTATCTTTTTTTTTAATTTAATCATTTTATTGGGGGCTCCTACCACAATCCATACCCCTGACCTACAGAGCTCGCTGTTTCACCCTTAAGGACATCAGCAGCCTTGAGAGAGCAGGTGGAGTGGATTTTAGAAATGAAAAGTGGCTTGGTGAGCAGGAACTTAACAGTTACTTTGTCACATTTGGGTGTGACTCTACATGTCATTTTGCTCTACCTTCTTAGAAAGGCTTTTGTCCTCTTTATTTGCACTCTAAGGCCAGGAGGCTTACTTTGCTGTTGATACCAGTTATTCTGCCAACCACACGTACTCCCAGACAGGAACGGGAGAAGGCAGATGCATGGGGCCAAGTTCTTACCAGAGCCTCCACACATGGACGCGCAGGATGACTTACTCCTCCAGGAAAGCACCCGCACAGGCACCCATCGTGGCTTACCTGATGACTGCCGCTGCCGGACAGCAAGCTCCCTTATCACTTGGTCTGAATGGGGGAGGCTGCGTGCCTGGCCCCTCCATGGGCTTGTTGCCCACCTTCCTGGGTTAGAGCAGCCCTCCTGAGTGAGCTTCAAGGGAGTTTTCCCTTCAGGGGAGGGAGTTGTCACCTTTTGGATTTCTAACTCAAGCAATCTTCCATTCTGGGATATTTCTAGTGTTCTGATGAATAGCAGGGTAACTCTTCCTCCGCCCCGCTCCCCCCCAATCAAGGACAGTCGCGGCATTTGCGTGCGACCTTGAAGGACAGCTAAGAGATTGTGTGAGGAGAAAGGCAATGAGGTGGAGGGGCATTCTAGAGAGAGGAGACCCAATGCAAAGGCCGGAAGGCAGCATAGACTGGGCTTCGGGAGAGATGTGAAGGGATGTTATTGGCTGGTAGGGAGAAGGGACAGGAGGAGGGCAATGTGGAACTGGAAATACTGTTGGGTTCGGGAGTTGGTTTTCCCTCCGGTCTTGGCCTCACACGATGAAAGAATTCACGCCAAAGCCCGTTTTGTGAGTCAAGTGGGTTTGTATGAAGAACAGAACAAGTTTTGGGTTTGACAGTCTCAAAGGGGTTCACAACTGGACCCGAACAGCCACATGGAAAAGAGCACCCACACTAGTCTTGGGGGAACGGGGGGGGGGTCACGGGAGGCCAGAAGCCCAAGAACCCTAGGGGCTGAGAGCATGTGGGCCAGGAGGCTGTGGGCCCCGAGTAGGCCCCGAGCTGGAGGGGGGTGAGAGGAGGAGACCCTCCCCCTCTCCCTGCCTCTGACCAGGTGCAGGGTAAGAGAGCGTCCCAGTCTAGCCCACCCCCTGACTGGGGAAAGGCGTGGTTGATGGTATTGGTTGACCCCAGTGGCTGAGTTAGGACCACCTGGATGATGTCATGAGCCTGGGCCTAGTTTGGCCCACCCAGGTGTACCTCCCACCTGGCTCTCGGGGGCTTGAGAGTGAGCATGGTCAGTTTGGGGTCTTTATAGGTGTCTAAGGGTTGCCTGATTTCTTTCCAATCTCCTCCATAGAGGCCTTTTCGTGGGATGAACAACCCCCTGTCCCTAAGCTAACAATACCTGACAGTTACATTGTGGGGTTGGAATTTGATTTTTTAAGACAGTGGATCTCAGCACTTGGTCCCCTTGATCAGCATCACCTGGGACCTAATATTAGAAATGCCAACTCTTGGGTCCAACCTCTACCAACTGAGTCAGACACTCCGGGGATGGAGCTTCGCGATCTGGCCGTGATTGAGCCCTCCTGGCAAGTCCAGGCAAGATCTAGTGGGAGGCGGGAAAAGGACTGAGTCCTAGCGTCCTATGTCCATAGTTGTGACCAGAGAACTGAGGACAACAGCCTACAGGGCAATGAGCTGCAATGAAGGGGAGAGGCCGGAGTGACTGGTGACTTTATGGAATTGCGGAACTGGGAGGGGAGAAGCCAAGGAGACATTTTAATGCATGATCAATGCAATCTACTTTACAGCGTCTGTTGTTTTTCCAGAAAATAAAATTCTGTTTCCTCTTCCGACAGTTGAAGAGCTTGATTCCTGGGTCAGTTTCAGTTCCTGGGTAGAACAAATAAACCTGCTGAGTCTGCTGCTTTCTTTCAGTTCCTCTCAACGGACTCAATTCCAGGAATAGGCGTGGGAGCCAAGGGGTGGGGTGGGGGGGCGGGACTGGGACACAATCAAGTCCTATCCAACAGACCGGGGCCTCCTATTTCAGTTTCATTTACTGGAATAGCCTCTTCTTGCTCTGTTGTCCGCGCTGTGACTAAGTCCCCGGTGCTCTGGGTGCTGGAAGAAGGTTTCTGTGACGCTCAGGTTCCCTGTCCTTCAGGCTCAGGTGTGGGGAAAACCTGGGTCCCCAGGACAGGATGGAAACTGGGCAGATGCCCAAGTCAAAAAAAGTTCCATTTTTGTGGTCTTTGTGTCTCTTTCAAATGATTATTGTTATCACTATCGTTTGCTGTTAAAATACAAAGCATATTCTGAGTTCAAATTTTAAAAATACTAGAGAAAAAACACTCTAGATTTATTTTCTGAAATGGAATGTGCTTTATGTCATCCTCTTCTCTCTGAATTGGAAGCAACATGGCCGTCCTCTCGGAAAAACTCACTGCCAGCTTGCCGGTAGCGACCCTGGAGGAGAGTCGAACAGCCCCAGGGGGCTGCCGAGACTCGGGCTGCACCTGCTGCCCCAGAACCAGATGCGGCTCTTTGGGGATGTACGTGTGGCTCTGGAGTAAAACTGAAAAAAATGTAAAGGATGCTATCCAGAGAATGGTGGTTTCATTTGTAAAAATATATGGAGGGTTCTTGAATCATTTTTAAGTTGTTGTGAGGGCCAGGGTTGGCTGGTCCGTCTCCAAAGTTAGCCGACACTTGCAAGACGATCACCTTTCACAGGAGCAGAAAAAGTCCCATCTATCTTGCTCAAAGCAGCTGCTGAGTTTGAACTGCGGATCTTCTGGCTAGCAGCCCAAATCACGACCAGAGCTCCTCTGGATTGTACCTCACAGCAACTGGATCCTTTAACTGGCTGGGGTGGAGGGTGGGTGGACGTCCTGCCCTCCCTTCTACTCCTGTAAAGAGCCACAGTCTCAAACTTCCACGGGGTTGCTGTGAGTCGGTTTGACTCCATGGCAGAGTTTGGTTTGGGGCTTCCTCGACTGGCCCCCAGTCCTGAAGTGCCTGCTGCTGTGTGCGCGGGGATACCGATGAGAGAGGAGGCCCTGACCTCATGGGTCTGTAAGAGGGGGCAGACCTCCGAATAGAGAATTAAACCTTCCTGGAAGTCTTCAAGAGAAAGCTCCCAGCAAACTCTCAATAAGAGGCTTGAGGATGGAGTGGGGAGCAGGCAGGGGGGCTCTGAGGCCCAGGGGTTAATGGAAGGGGGAGAAAGAGCCAGATGTTAAACAAATACTGAAAAAGTAACATAGTAGGGATTTGGTCTGTTGAAATTTCGTTTGTTCAAAGGGACCCAAGATGCCACAACCCCCTCCCTTGGAACAAAAATTCCCTTTAAACTTAACCAGCGAGGGTGTTTGAAATGTAGAGGTACACAAGGCCATTGAGGTAAAGAACAGAGCCAGTTAGGGTCTGAAGGCCACAGAGAAAAGTAGGTGTTTATTATGGGTCTGATAATCCCATGTGGAAATGTAGATGGTTTTCCTGTGAAGGCCGTTCACATCGTTTAGGATCCTCATTATTGTAAAACTTGTTAATCATCTCTTGGGTCTTTTGCAAAACCTTGGTTAATTATTTCCACTACCTCCTCCACCACACCCAACCTACCACATGGTTTGAGCTGTATAACTTGTGTTTTTTCACTGGGTCTTTGAAGCATTTTGGAGGCACTAAACTCTGGTTTCTTTCTATCAGCACTTGCATAAATTAGAATTTTTTGAAGCAACCCAGTCTCTACCTTTGGCTGAAGCCGTGACAGGTGCTCTGGGATCCCTTTGTCTGGGGGCCACAGGACCGCTGTCACTGTCGTCTGAAGCGCAGAGGGAGCACTGAGGCGGTGGGGAGGGGAGATGACACAGCCAGCTAGGAGCTGCCCAACAGAAATCCGCAGGACGGGCAAATGCGAGCCACACGAGTGATGTAAGATATTGTACTGCCAATAATTTAACAAAAGAAACAAGTGAAGCTATCTTAATGATATTATTTAACTCAATATCAACACAACCAAACAAACCCCAAACACTCACTCTTCCATCTAGTCAAGTTTTGACTCATGGGGACCCTCTAGGACAGGGTGGAAACTGCCCCTGTGGGTTTCGCAGACTGACTCTCTATGGCGGCAGGAAACCTCATCTTTCTTCCCAGAGCGGCTGGTGATCTTGAACTGCTGCTGACCTTGCCGTTAGCAGCCCACTTCCTAACCACTAAGCCACCAAAGTTCCAATTCTGACCCATACTCACCCTGTAAAAACCAAACTCACTGCCAGAGTTGATTCTGACTCACAGCGACTCTTGTGGGATCTTGGCTCAGCTCGAGGTAGCTTTGGATCCTTCAGCAGCATCTCACCTGAGCTGACCCTGAGCACCCAGGTAGCTGGCCCACCCAGCACTCCTTGGCACTTGGCTTTAACTCATGGCAGCTAGGCTTTGTCATCTACCTCCCTCATTTGGCCGTTTTGTTCTTCCCAGCCATTCTTAGGAAGGGGTTCTGGAACTTGAAATCCGTGGGGATTCTCTTTTGGTTATGGAGATTCTGGACCCCATATTGGGTTAGGCATTAGACTGCTAACCCCAAGGTCGGTAGTTCGAAACCTCCAGCTGCTCCTCGAGAGACAGATGAGGTTTTCTACTCTCATAAAGGATAACTGTCAACCAATAGAGAAGTCTGAGGGGCTGGCCCCAATCCCAACTACATGAACAGTACCCCTTCCTGCAAAAGAATTTACTTCAGAGGACAACACTCAAGCTATGGCTCAGGGAGAGTGACAAGCTTGATCGGAGCACCCGGGAGCAAATGAAGGGGGAGGAAGAGAGAGAGGAGCACATCCTGGCCCACCAAGCCCTGACGATGATATCCTTGCTCAGAGCAGCCAAAGCATAAAGAGGACCATGTGGTCGGCCCCACTACGAGACCCTCCGCTCCTCATTGACCCATTGCGGTATGGGGGACCACACTGGAGACAGTGTGGGAATTGCACCTGATCGGACCCCACCACACCGAGGCAAAACACTACGGACCTGAAAAAGAACAGCAAGGGGAACAGAGCAACGAAGTCCCCAGGGAATACCAAAAATAGACTTTGGGGCCAAGGTGTGGCACCCCATCAGACTCCACCAGAAAACACTCCTACAGGTCAACAAACAGACCTTGAGCTATTTACAGGCTTTTTTTTCTTTGTCATTGGTTTTTTTGTTGTTTTGTTGCTTTATTTTGCTCTGTGTTGTTTTTTTATGTGCATATTGAAAGGTCAACACTGAGACACTGAACAGAGATAGGATTGAGACAAAGAACGTGAGGTTAAGAGTGGCTTTATTAGGGTAGGGAAAGAGCTCCCAGGAGGGAAGGGAGAGCAGACAGGGACAGGAGCATCTTGAGCTCCTGGGCGGTTCCAAGACCCAACATTAGGTCAGGGAAATCGCAGCTTGTCGGTGAGGCGGTAGGAGATATACAGGGCTCGAGCTAGGGAGGTATATGTTGACAACAATAAGGGAGATTTTTTGCTTGCAGCTGCAGGACCTTGAGTCAGGATGTGATCCATGGGAAGTGCCTTTGTTGTTTACCAACCTACTCCCTGGAGTGCTGGGACAGGGGCTGCACAACCTTGGTCTGGAGAGATAAGCTCCTTGGAATGTTGGGACAGAAGATGCGCACTTCAATAGGTAATTAATCTTCCCAAAAGGCTGGAAGTGGGGGGCCTTGATGGTCTATCTTCCTGAGGAGCCAGAGAGGAGATGGGGGCTACCTAGTCGGGACCCAGCCCAAACATCCCAAACTTCTTAATAATGGTAATGGGGTGACGTGTCTTAACTACTTCCTGCTGAGATAGAGTGAAGATGCTGCCGGTGATTAAGAGTTTGGGGCCCCGACCGGTCGGCAGCAACAGACTGTAAGAGTGGAGACGAAGCTGATTGAAGGTCAGGTTGGAGATATCTTTCATTCGTTCCTGCAGAAATTTAAACACACACGGAGCCAGAAGTAATAGTTCACAGATTATTATCAGAGGTTCACCGAGGGGCATGATCCAGGTCATGACAGGCTTTTGAAACCGCAAGGAAGGGCTGGTGGTGCCCCACTGACGTTTTTTGATTTCCCCGGCCATGTGCGGAGCACTTTGACATTTTATTTAACTACTTTCGACATATTGATATAGTGTACGTACCTTTGTGTCAGCTGTTAACAGATTGAATGCATGACGGTTTTGAAGGGTTGCCTGTGCCAGGGATGTAAGTTGTTGCTGCAAGGAGGTGAGAGACTTCGAGGTGGAGTTTATGACCAGCTGGAGTTGTTTGTTTAAGTTCTCTGTTTGGCGCATGCTGTGCCCTAATGGGTGAGTGTGTAGACGTGGGCATGAGAGTGCATGAACATAAGTGAGCGAGTTTGTACCAACCAGTGTGAGTGGGCACATGGGCGAATGGTGAATATAGGAGTGTGAGAATGTGAGTGTGAGAACGAGTTGTAGTGAATCTAGGAGTTTAAGAATGAGCTGTGTATCATCAGTTATACTGTGTTTGTTAACTCTATGTAGAGAAAAGCTACTTTCAACCTGATTGTGAAGGAACAGACTAGCTGTGGTCAGGACTTGGGTTTGGCTTTTATAGTAACTTGTGTACAGTGAACCCTCGTTTACTGCGGTTAATCGGTTCTAGGCCCTACCGTGATAAATGAAATTCCGCGAAGTAGGATTCCTTATTTGTAAATCAAATATTTTCGTAGTTAGAGCATAGAGGACATGAAAAAACACCCTTT
>NW_022103914.1:841271-845431 GCF_000313985.2 Echinops telfairi
CTCGTTTAGGAGCCATCATAGGGCTTAGATAAAATTTCTTTAAAATCGCAAACAATTACAGTACACTGTACAAAAGCAAAAATGCATCTGATACGTAGCTCCGATGATACGTAGCGATGCAGACAGAAGCGTGTACAGTATGAGCCAATCAGTGGCAGTAATGACAGAGTGTTGTGTCCCGGCCTGCGGGACGCACGAGCAAGGCCCTGCAGGGAAAGACGAACCTGGATGGAGAAAAGACACGGAGACGTGGAGCAAGACAAAACTCTGATCAAACTCATTTATTTGGGCAAAGCTGGGGTATAAAAAAGGGGGAACTGGGAGGTGCATATTTTAATAAGGTGTGCGACACAGCATCCAATCCAACGTGTATATTAATGAAGCATAAGAACATTAACCAATCAGCTGTAGGTAAAAGGGCGCGCGCGCTAGCTCTCAAAGACGTCCTGCATGCAGATTAAGGTCCATCAGGTGTAAAGCAAAGTCCATCATAGTCCAATGAGCGCCTGGCATTATTAACCAATGGGTGAAAAGGTCAACTTTACAACTGCCCGTGCTACAGAGCACGTAGCTAGGAACGCGGAGGCAGGAATTTAGGCAGGGCCCCACAGGTTTTGCAAATGAAAGACTAGGAAGCAGCCAAGTTTGGCTCAGGCTGAGGCTAAGGCCTTAATGGCCACTGGCACCCAACAACAGAGCATGCGCTGTTACGCAAAAACCGCGATAGAGTGAAGCCGCGGAAGTCGAAGCGGGAAGTGGCGAGGGTTCACTGTTAGCAGGCTTTGTTCAGGGATTGTTTCCTGAACTGTGAATTGCTACATGTACATGTCTGAGACTAGGGAGGGATTGGGTGTCACAGAATTGAGTAAGAAGTAGAAGTTGTTTTAGTAAAGCATAAGGTGGTAGGTCCCACCATCTGAGTGGAGTAATGGTTATGGTGTGGGTTAGGAGTTAATTTCACCCTACTCAGATGATGCCAATTGGGGTCTTCGAGGACTTTGATTGCTCTGGGAGTCGTCAGGACGACCATGTGTGGTTTTTCACTTGGGTTGCAGAGGTCGAGGATGGAGATTTTTCAGCAGAACAGTCTTCTGGGTTGATTACAGGTAGGTCAGGTTGTGCAGGATCAGGGGCAGGTAGACATCTGTCTGTGTGTTCTCGGAGAAAAGTTTTTAAGAGAGAGACATAGGGTAAGTCGTTTGCCAGTGGTGGTAGTGTGACTGGTAAGGTATGGTTGATTAAATTAGGCCTGCCGTACATCAACTTGAAGGGGCTCAGGAAAGAGGAAGAGTGAGGAGTGGCGTGGATTCGAGTTAGGGCTAGTGGAAGCAGTTCTCTTTATGACTGGTATAGTTTTAGAGTTAGTTTAGACAGATGGCCTTTTATTATTCCATTCATCTTTTAACTTTTCTGGAGGCCTGAGCCTGTACAGGCTATGTTAGCACCACTTACTGTCTCGTGTGAATGACAGTTGTGTGATTTGAGACACAAAGCATAGGTTGTAGGAGCTGAAGAAGAGCACGGGGCCGAGATGCAGGGAACGATGACTTGATGGATCAGGTAATTGGGGAGAGTCTAGGGGACTAGCAGGGGTGGCTGGTTTGAATCAGTGATCTGGTCTGCTTTGTTGATTCCCTGTGTTCCCGGGGAACTATCAGCTTGATGTCCTTCACATATTTTCACTGAATATAAAAATTGTATTAACTAAGTGTCAGCAAAGGGTTAAAGGTTTGCTGGGAGTTGCTTTTGCTGCCTCACTAAAGGCTGCTGCGACCACGACCACCCGTGGGGAGTTTGAAGGCATTACTAAAAAGGAGTGGGAAATAGGGGAGGCCCTATGTCCAAGAACAAAGGGGAAATTATTAGGGGTTTTGACAGTTTGTCATCTATTCCCATAACCGTGACCTGGGAAGGAAAGGTTGGACCCGAGAAGGAGGTGAGGGCTAAAAAGGCAATTCCCACTCATTCACCAAAAAGGAAACCGGCCTACCTGCTGCCTTGATCATCACTCTGAGCTTGGGGAGGGGAGCCGGCACTGGGGCCGCTGAGTGAGGGGCTTCTTCATCGGTCATTGTCTTCGGTGGCCAGGTCAAGCAGTGTTATAGCAGTTCAAGGTTTGGAGGGACTGACCCTCTGCAGCTAGGTGCCGAGGGGCAATCACTTCTCCAGTGGCCTTGCTGACCACAGAATGGGCAAGGCTTAGTGGGTGGCCGGGGATGTGGGCAATGCTCAGCCCAGTGCCCTTCCTGGCTGCATGTGAAGCAGGGTCCCAGCAGCAGGCAGTTAAGAGTTACTGCTGAAGTTGCCCTTTCCTGAAGTCGTCTGACCCCTCCCTCCAGCCAGCCCCAGGGCGCCAATCAAGACTTGGGCTTGCCAGCTTGCCCTTTGATGGGCTTGGGATTGGTAAACTGCCTCAGCCTGTTCCTTTTGGGTGTTGAAAACTTCAAATGCTATGTTTACTAGATGGGGGTCTGAGGGCCATCCTGGGATTTTTTAAGTTTCTTTTTAATATTGGTGGCTGACTGCATTTTAAAATGAGTGGCTAGCACAGTAGCCCCTGTTGGAGAGGTAGGGTGTAGCCTAGTATACTGGGTTAAGGCTTCAGTTAGGCAAGTGAGGAAAGCTGCCGGGTTTTTACCCAGTTGCTGGGTAATTTCCTGCAACTTCTCAAAGTTTACCGCTTTGTGAGAAACGGTTTGTAAGCCGGCCACCAAGTACTGTGTCATGCGGTTTCAGCGAGCCCTGCCTTTGCGTCCAGCTTGGGTATCTATTTGATACCCTTCTTCCCTAGGAACTGCCTGAGGACCCATGGGCATGGTGGCATCTGTGAGATGGATCTGATCTACATGTTGCTGAGAGGCTGTAAAACCCATTTCTGCTCATCAGAGGTGAGGGTGGAATGAGGACTATATGAAGGTCATGCCAGGTTAAGTCATAAGCCTGGGTGAGATATGGGAGCTCCTTAATGTATGTAGTGGGGTTAGAAAATGTTCCCAAGCGCTTTTCTATCTGGGAGAGATCTGGGAGGGAAAATGGCGCATGGACCCTGGTGGGCCCTCAGCTCCAGCCCCCTCACTGAGGACAGAAGTGATGTGACCTACAGCGAGAAGCAACAGGGGAAGGGAAGGTTGAGGAGGCTGAGGCTGAGGGGCTGAAGAGGTTGAGGAGGATTCTGACTAATTCTGGGCCTGAAGGGGGTGGAAGGGAGTGAGGTGGAGGATGGGTAGGTGGGAAGGACAATGCTTCCAAGGAGTCAGAAGGGGTGAGATCAGGTTGAGCGGCGGTGGAAGGTAACCCGAGTTCAGCAGGAACCGCAGAGGGTGATTGAGCAAGTGAGACCTGGGCTGGGTGACAGGTGACACGTCAGGAAGGACAGGAGCGGAGGAAAAGTAAAGCCTGAACTCACAGAACCTCAGACCATTTTTGAGTCTGGCGACAAAAATTGTTGAGGTGGCAGAGAATGCTGGAATCAAAAGTCCTGCCCAGCGTGACTCATTGTCCAATTGGGCTTATGGCCACACTTGGTTACAGAAAAAGACCGGATGCTTGGGGTGAATATCTGGAGCCAGGCCCAGTTCAGGAGGCATTCCACGGGACTGTCCCAGGGAGGCTTAGAGAGGGAGCTTTCCATGGTGTCTTAAACTGCAAGGGGTGTGGTCACTGAAGAACGGCTCCTGGTCCCCGTCCACACCCGTCAGTCAGGAGGTGGTCCGGTAACCCTGAGAGGCGTCCCGGTCAGAGATAGGGGCCCAGTGGGAGAGTCCTGGACTCCCCGGAACAGGAGGGTTCCCTGGCGCAGGCCTGCGACTTTAACCAGCAGACAGGGACCTTGGGTGAGTGACAGCGAAAGACGTGGCGGGAAGCCAGGGAGGGGAGGGCCTGGCTTTGTGGCCAGCTGAATGGAGGGCTGAGGCTTTTGCTCAGGAGGGAGCAGATTTTAGATAAGGTCTGAGAGCAGGCACCGCAGAACTGCCAGCATAAACACAAACAGTAGAAAAAGCTCAGACACACTCTTTGCGCTCTTGTCCAATCAGAGGGTGCAGTGACTGCCAGGCCCAGTGCCAGGAGTCCTTTTAGCGGCAGAAATCACAGAACGTAAACACAGAGACAAAAGGCTGGGGGGAACAGCAGAGGGGTGGTTGGGAGTTGAGGGGGTAGTG
>NW_022103914.1:845545-847508 GCF_000313985.2 Echinops telfairi
GTCAGAGGCCTGATTGGGGAGCAGCGGGTCTATTTGAGCTGGCAAGAGTTTCTGGTTAGGAGAGTATTGGGCTAAAGAACTTGGGCGAGGTGGCAGTACAGAGAGAGGGATGGGAGCGTAGAAGGAAGGAAGCTTGGATGTAGGGGACCTCAGGCCATTTGCCAGTTTGCTGGCAAAAGTTACTAAGACTGGTCAAAATGTTGAAATCAAAAGTACTGTCTTCTGGCCATTGAGACCCATTATCTAGTTTACATCGGGGCCAAACTGAATTGCAGTAAAAAACAAGGCGTTTGGGGGAGATCTGGCTTTAAGCCAAGGGTTGAGAGATTAGCCAGGAGGCAGCCTACAGGTGGGGAGGAGTCCTGCTTGGAATTTTTGTTTCCCAGGCTGCAGGGCCTCTGGAACGGGAGAAGGGGAAGGCTTCTCAGCTCCCCCAGAAAAGGAGCAGAGAGAATCCGGTGTCCCCAAGTGCTGTCCTTTAGATGTGGCTCTGCCGTGGGGCCGCGGTTCAGAACTGAAATGAATGAACAAAGCCTCTAAAGAACCCAGCAGCAAGGGGCAGTGGCCGGAATAGCAGAAATAACTTTAGTCGGGTACTGTCAGGTACTCACTCGTAGATGCGGTGGATGGCAGCTGAGAGGTCCTAGTCCAAGAAAAGGGGGCATGGAGGAGAGAAGGGCATCACACTCGCCCAACGGAGGGCGGGTCGGGTCAAAACACCTCTTACTCCTCCCGGGTTTTGGACACCACGATGAGAGTGTTAGGTAGGCCAGCATAGGACTGGTGGATGGATGTCCGTTAACCCGTGCCCAGAGGGCCAAGCTAGGGAAACAAAGGAGTTGCGCACTGCACATGCTCAGTAGGCAGGGGTGGGCGTGAACTTGAATTGGCTCACCTAGCCAGGTGAATTCAATTCAGCCAATGGGGTCAATCAGGCTGAATTGGTCAATTCAGCCAATCAGGGGTCTTCCACCACGCCTCCCTGTGGAATCCTTGAAAAGGTAGAAGCCCCGGGAGGGAGAGAGAACTTAGGCGCAGAGAGCTTTGGGCTGAACTTTGGGACGCTTTGCGGGACGCTGAGCCGCTTCCAGCCAGGCCGCAATGTCCGGGAGGAGCCCCTTGGGTGCCGTGTAAACCTGAAACTTCTTCTAACCCTCATAAAACTCGCTTCGATCACGAACCAGGCTTCGGCGTGAATTCTTTCTCGCCCGGAGCCAAGGACCGAGGTATAAATCTAGCTCCAGAGAGATCTAACAAGAGGTCAACTCTGAGACACGGAACGGAGATAGGATTGAGACAAAGAGCGTATGGTTAAGAGCGGCTTTATTAGGGCAGGGAAAGAGCTCCCGGGAGGGAAGGGAGAGCAGAGACAGGGACAGGAGCATCTTGAGCTCCCGGGCGGTTCCGAGACCCAAAAGTCAGCAGCTTGTTGGTGAGGCGGTGGGAGATACATAGGACTCTAGCGAGGGAGGTATACGTTGACAACAAGAAGAGTAAAAGGATCACCAAAAAGAGGAAGATCCTCAGCAAAATGGATTGACCCAGTGACTGCAACAACAGGCTTGAGGGTGGAGGAGGCAGTGTTTCATTAGTCAGCATCAACCTAACAGCACCCGGCACCGAGCAGGCTGTGTTCCACAGCCCACAGCCACTCCTGACAACCTTTTGTAGACACTCCATTGCAATCAAAATGAAATGCAAACTCTATATGATTTCTATGGACATTTGTATTTATATTCCGTGCCCTGGATTCCATCAGCCAAACCAAAAACCTCACTGCCGTCAAGTCGGTTCCGACTCATGTTGTGAGGACGTGTCAGGCTGGTTCTGAGATACAGGTACACATGTAATATACATATAAGTGTTGCTGTGAGGACGTGTCAGGCTGGTTCTGAAATCAGGTACACATGTAATATACATATAAGTGTTGTTGTGAGGACGTGTCAGGCTGGTTCTGAAATCA
>NW_022103914.1:847797-854182 GCF_000313985.2 Echinops telfairi
ACCGACCGAGCATGCTGGTTTTCTCCAGGGCCTGGTCTGCAAGGTATTATGACAGTCTCACCATCTTTGCCTCTAAGGAGCATCCTGGTTGTGCTTCTCTATGTGTATATCTATCTATCTATCTATCTATCTATCTATCTATCTATCTATCTATCTATCTATCTATAGTGTGTGTGTGTGTGTGTGTGTGTGTTACAACAAGAGGACATTGGAGTTGCTTTTTAGATAAGCTAGGTTTGAGGAGTCTGTGTGACATCCGGGGGGTGTTGAAATGTGAGGCTTAGACGAGAGAGCCCTGGCCTAGAGCTACAGCGATAGGAGTCATGTCTGAAGTTGGAGCGTTAACGCTGTGGGGATGGATGACATCACCCCTGAAGAGGAGAGAGGGCTTCAGTGTAGAAGAGATGAGGGATTTGGGGCTATCTGCTCTTTGTGTTAAATGGCTGACACTCCCCCTCCACTGTCTACCCCTAGGTGGTGAAGGCTTGGCTTGATGATAAAAGCAAGTGTGACAATAACTAAAGCAAAAGTCCGCTGGGAACTCCACAGTGAAAGCAACACAGAAGTCTTTTTTTCTTTCTTTTCCTTTGTGAAAACCGCAGTGCCCCCTGGAGGCAAAAATGCCTCTTGTCCTTTCATTTAGAATTGTACCAGATCTACATTTTGCTTCGCAAGTTAAGAAGAATCGTGCTGTAATGCTGTAGACCAGTTTACAAAATGTTTCTGTTGCAAACCAAATAATTTCAACGTATGTGAGCCACTATATTTTGAAGTCTTTTGGTCGTCATTCTCCTAGAATGTCACCTTCTTTAATTCCCACCGATTGTAAGCAAAGCAGGAAGCTGCGGTGGCAGCCTAGTTATGCAGCAGGCTGCTAACCCCAAGGTCAGTCGTTAAAACCACCACTCTGTGGGAGAAAGTAGAGGCTTTCCACTCCCCTCAAGAGGCAGTCTCAGAAACCCACAGAGGCAGTTCTGCTCAGAACAGACTCGATGGCAATGAATTTGGCTTTGTTGATTTGACTTGTTTTGTTTGTTTGTTTAGACTTTAAAAGAGTGATGAAGAATATATTAGTCAGATTAACTTTAAAATGCATGATATTATAGCCATTATATTGTAACTAACATAAACGAATTAAGAAATATTCTTACAGTATTCAAAAACTATCATCTAATTCAGCAAAGCTGGAGTCTTGTCAGGGGACTAATCAGAGAAGTTCTGACTTTATTGCTTCTTTTTCATCTTACAGGTAAACAGAAGCATAAGTATTGGCCATCATTTAGGGTGACACTACACTCGTTCATCCACTGTGATCTAGGATGGTTACCGAAAACAAGAATTTGGCAAAACGACTTTAAAGTATTCTGGGAGAGTTGATTGTCTATTTAGAATTTACAGTGAAGAGTATTCTACTTTTCTTCTTCTTGTAAACTGTATGCTGTACCTATTTTCTATCAGTAAGATTGATAATAAACATATACACAAGTATGCAAAAAAAATTTTCTTGGAGAGCTGATTGTTAGATATTTAACAATATATCATGGGTGTCATAGTATGGTACATTGGCAAATTAAAATGTTTCCTGCCTCAATAGAGCTCTAGACGATATTCCCTTTGAGGCTTAATGTTTGTCTTGAGATACATGTATGTGTGTCCGATTCAGTGGTTACCCTCTGGGTGATTAGGCAGAATCTTGACTCTGCTTTATTTTTCACCTCACACCAACTTAGAAAGATCAAGTGTACTGTGGGCTTTTCAGCAGAAACTTCCCTTGGCCCAAAGCTAACTGTGCTTTTAGTGAGACGGAATGTACCACAGGGATTACTGTCCTGCCAGAGTGAGGGGGTATATAGACTTTCTCTGCAGAGGTTTGAAAAAGATGATACTTCTGAAAACGACTAGAATTCGGGGTGTGTCTACCATGCAGCGACTCCCACCTTCAGGTGCCCATAACTTGTGACTGGAAAGCAGTCCCGTCCCAATGGACACTAACACTCCCGTCCCCAATGGACCCAGAGAGATGGGAGCCAGTGCCACAGAAGAGAAGTTTGTGGAGAAGTCCAAAGGAGAAGTCAGACAAAGTAGGGGCAGGGAGCTGAGCGCACACATGCAGACATGGGTTGTGTGCCAGGCCAACTGGCTATGGAGGGAAGGAGAACCAAGGAATCGTCATGGGGAACATGGCTGCTCCCAGATGCGGGAGGAGGCTTCGTGGGGGGACCGCCTCTGCCTCTCAGAACCCCAGGGGAGACCTGGGTTCGATGATCATAGAGGATTGAGAATTCAGAGGGGCTAAGCATGGAGGGAGACAGAGGGAATCAATCAATAAATAGAGTCAAGAGAAAAGAGAGGAGGCAGAATACCACAGAAGTTCTGATATTTGACTATTTGCTCCTTTTAGAACTTTCTTTCCTTGGCTTTCCTGATCCTGCCATCCTGTCCCCTTCTTGGCCCTATTTCCCTGAGCTCAGGAGGGATGACTAGAACTTGGTGACAAAATACACGATTGAAAGTTAAACGAATCCTTGAAAGAAATTGTGTTAGGCGGGGTAAACGAAATAAATAAATCCATAGAAACTCATAGGTGTTTAGAAGAGTATTATATAAAGGGTAATTGTGTATCAAAAAAGCATCCCAACCCAGTCCAGTCCAAGCCCAAAGTCCAATATTAGCCCATATGTCCAATACAGATCTATAAAGTCCTCTTCAGATCCACAAAACACATGCAATGACGCCGAATGCAGGAGGATCACAGGCCAGTGGGTAGAAAGTCTTTGGACTCAGTGGCAGTGTAAGCATCTCAGCATTGACAGGGGTTTCCACGTGGCTGCACCAGCACCCAGGGCTGCATCAGAGTAAGTCCATGTGGCAGCTTCTCCTCAGGGACGTTTCACAGGGAGTCAGCCTTGTCAGGAGAGAGTCTCCTAGGGAGTGAATAGAGACAGTGCCTTCTGCTTCCAAGGAGGAAATCCTGGAGTTGTTCCAGAATCTTCAGGGAAAGGCCATGCCCACACAGAGGCCTCATTGGCTATGACCCGGTTGACACACTAAGCTCTACCCCTTCACTCTTAATCCTCTCAAGTCCCAAATTGACACCAGATTATGTAACTACCACAGGAATCCAAATATGGCCACCTAAACCTTGTGTTAAACATAAAGGGTTGCATCCTCCCTCTCATTTTATTCCTTGTGAAACAGTCTGATGAGACAATAGAGAAGTTGTTTGCCCACCTGTGGACCTCCGAACTCTGGGGAGAAGGGGATACTGATTTTAGCTGTGGATCCCTGACGGCATATTGGGTTACCATGGGGCTGTCTACAACAAGGTCAGCAGTTTGAAGCCGCCAGCCACTCTTCAGGGAGAAGATGAGGCTCTCTACTCACATAAAGAGTTACAGTCTCAGAAACTCACAGAGGGCAGTTCTACTCTGTCCTAGAGGCTCAGCAGTGAGTTTGAGTTCCTGTTTTGTTTTGCTTATTGGGAAAGGGAGCCCATGCACTGGAGGGAAAAAGGCTTGGCTGAAGACTGTGATTGGTACTCTGAGTCCTCCCAGCTGTGCTTGCCATACTGGGGACCAGAGTGGTCTGGACTAGGTGATAAGTGCCACCCGCACACAGAAAGCCAGAAGCAGGAGAGAACATTGTTTCGCATTGTTATAGATCTGGAATAAAAGTCTAGGGAGAATGGCAAAACCTCTCTTTGCTTCCTTCGGACAATGCCGTGAGGAACTTCCAGTCGCCGGCAAAGGACATCATGTTTGGTCAAGAAGAGAGCCCGTGAAAGGCGGGAAACTCTCACTGCAATGTCTGGGCAAAACAGCCTGGACACTGGGCTCAACGAGACCAACAAGCCTGAGGATGGGGCAGGACCAGGCCTGTGCCATTTTATTACCCATGAGACCTCACGAGTCAGCACTGTCTTCCTGGCAACGAACAGCAATCACAATGCACGTAACGCTCTTTGACCTTTCTCTCTATCCTTTGACCCTGAACCTTCAGTTTCATTGTGATTAAGAGCCAATATGTAAGGCGTGGTGGTGTCTTGGGAAGGTTACGCATTGGGGCATTGGGCTGTTAGCTGCAGAGTCAGCCGTTTGAAACCACCAGCTGCTCAGTGGTAGAAAGACAGGGCTTTTTCCTCCCAGGAAGAGTTGCAGGCTTGGCAGCTCACAGGGGCAGTTCAACCCTGTCCTGTAGGGTCACTATGAGTCGACAATGACTTGATGGCAATGATGGGTGTTTTTTTTGGGCGGGGGCAGGGTTGGGGTGAGGGATACC
Organism: Echinops telfairi; assembly: GCF_000313985.2. Taxonomy (NCBI): domain Eukaryota; kingdom Metazoa; phylum Chordata; class Mammalia; order Afrosoricida; family Tenrecidae; genus Echinops; species Echinops telfairi. The sequence goes on from NW_022103914.1 coordinate 852,076, forward strand.
CTTCATAGGAAGAATAAACTGTTACCTTGGGGAGATCTCACAGCTCTCACCACCTCCTCACAGAGAAAACGAAACCCAACCCATTCGGAAAACTCTGTGTCTTCCCATCAGGATTCAAATCCCCCGCTTCTATTCTCCTTCTCTCACCTTGCTTCCATGTATTGTAGACACTCATGATTGCAGGACTCCCTCCCGCCTTCCCTTGCAACCTGATCTTCAAGCTTCCCTGTCCTCCGTCCTACCACGGTTTAAACACGATGAGGATTCTTCCATCTTAAGTGTTGCTCGTCCAAGCCCGAAAACACAAATAGCATCTCTCCCAGTTTCTTCCTTCTTCTGATTCACAGTCACACTTCTTGGAAAAGCAGATGACAACTGCTGTCTCGATTTCCTTCCCTTTGATCCAGCCCTCACCCCCCACCCCCAACAGTCCAGGGTGCTTGCTATTGGCCTTCCAGTCAATTCTGACTCATGGTGACCCCATGTGTGCAGAGTCGAACCACTCCGTGGGGTCTTCAGGCTGTGCCCTTACAGAAGCACATCTCCAGGCATTTTCTCTGAGGAGTCCCTGGGTGGGTTTTAAACACCTGGGTTGGCAGCCTATTACTTAATCAATGATACCCCCCGGACTCACCAGCAGTCCAACAGACAGTCTCTGACTGATGTATCCGTCGCATTTGAATGACAACCCTTCCTTCTGACTTGAAATGCCTTCTTATCGTGGCTTAAGGATAGGTCCCTGGCTTCCCGCCCCTCACTGTGAGCACTCCTTGACCCTCCCAGTGACAAAAGCCACTAGACTGCTCCATCCATGTCTGGCCATGGGCTCTTCCTAAGCTACCCCTTCTTCACTGCTCATCTCCTGCAGGTTCTGCCTTCCATGTAATTTAGAAATCTAGGCCTTTCTTCTTTTTAAAACAAAGAGGAATTTATTTGATCACAATTTAGGACACCAAAGTCCAAGTTCAGGGCGCCAGCACTAAGGGAAAGTGCTCTCTGTCGGTTCTGAGAGGAAGTCCTTGGCCCTTTTTGACTTCTGTTCCCCAGGTTCTTGGTGAGCTTCGCGTACCATGTCACTTCTCCATTTGTGTTTCCCTTTCTGGGCCAAATCTGCGCTTTCCTTCTCTCAAAAGTCATTAATTAAAGGCACATCTTACATGGATATGGTTTCATTAACCAAATAACGAAAGCCTTGTTCCCAAATGGGATTATATTCACTGGTGTGGGGGACACATTTAGTTGTATAGTAATATCTTCATGCTCCTCGGCTACCTTTAGAGCGCGTTTGGCAAGCCAAGAGTAGAAATGGAAGGCAGATTTCCCATTTCACAGCGAAGTGAGGCTGCCTTTGTATCATCATCCCTACCACTTTGGTGGCCCTGGCTCTTTGTTATTTTTCTATTTATTTACTTTTTATTGTGAACTGGGTGCAGATTGATGGAGCAGACCTTACTTTCAACACCTCAAACACCTCTCGTTCATTGCAGTCCCCGAATATGCTGCATGCCAGGCCTGATCCCGCTTCCTCCCGGGTTTCATTCCTCCTTCTTGCCGCGTGGTTCGGAACTTTGTCCTGGAGTCAACGCTGCCCTCTTGATCCTAAATGGTTGATTATTCTTCTTGAGATAAGGGAGGCCTGTCTATTGTTTGGCTGAAACTTGAGCCACAAAGGTGAACTTAGTTCCATGGTTCTCAACTGGTGATTAGAACTGGTTTTTACCTCTCAATTAATCTTTTTAATGATTTTTAGTTTTGTTTCACACTTTTCTCCTGTTCCTTCTAATGTGCCTTTTAGAGCAGCTGGTAGTGGTAGCAGGGCATCAACTAGTTCTTCTGGTCTCAAGGTTGGGAACATTGATGCTTCCTGGTCCCCTAAGCCAGTGAACTCATTCGTTCCATGTAGTCTTTCCCTTTTTATGGTTCTCTTTCCCGCCATATGAAAACAGACCAATAGTTTTTTGTTTTGTTTTTTTTAAAACATTTTATTAGGGGCTCATACAACTGTTATCCCAATCCATACACACATCAATTGTGTAAACCGCATTTGTACATCGTTTCTCAAAACATTTTCTCTCCATTTAAACCCCCGACATTAGGTCCTCATTTT
>NW_022103914.1:856526-862462 GCF_000313985.2 Echinops telfairi
AGGGGCCAGGGGGCCAGGGACCGGGGTGCGGGGCAGCGGTGCGCTTCCTCCGGGCAGTCTGGGGGAGAGCAGGGCGCTTGCGGAGCGAGAGCAAGTCCCCGGCTGACCACAGCCAAGGGGACGTGGATACCCGGCGCACCGCCGCCGCAGTCCCCGCTGTGCAACGCCTCCTGGGGTCCCAGCTCCGGCCCGAGGGGGCCTCGGCGCCGTGGGTGCTTCTGGGCCCGACCCATCCGCCGCTCAGCTAGGTCGTCTACCTCCCTGTACCCGCCGCTCTCAGGGAAGGGGTTCGGAAACCGGAAGCCCACGAGGATTCCCCTTCGGTGATGAAAATTCCGGAGCCCTGGTGGCGCAGTGGGTTAGGGGGATGCTGCTCACCCCAGGGTCAGCAGTTTGAGACCACCCGCTTCCACTCGGGAGAAAGACAGAGCTTTCCACTCCTGTAAAGAGTCACAAGCTGGGAGACCCACAGGAGCAGTTCTCTCCTGCCCTATAGGGCCGCTGTGAGTGGGTATCGACTGGCTAGCAGGGGGGTGGTTGAGGTTGAGTGGTCCTGGGCCTTTGTGCAGAGGGACGGGCGTTGGCACTGTTGCACCGGATAAGTACAGAGAGAGGCTTTGCAGGGGCTGTTCTGCTGGAGAAGGCGGGCGCAGTGCAGCCCATCAGGACATTCTGAATTGATCTTGGGCGCAGTCTTCGAGCTTTGGTGGGAAGAGTTTACTCACAAGCAGTTCATGGGGAGCACACAAGTTCACTTATTTAACGACTCGCTTAAAATCCAGGCTACCCCTTCACGCAGATGGTCCTCACAGACAAGCAGTGGGTATCTGTCTGGAGGGTCTTTCAGCCTGCATCCCTGTGGGTGGAGGTGGAGAAAGTTTTGGGCCAGAAGAGGCCTTAGAAGACCCCAGGCAGGCGTTAACAAATGACACATTGATAGGAGCTACGCTTGGAGGAAAGGTGGGAGAGTGAGGACAAGGGACCAGCTGGGCACAGATGTCCTAATGAAGTCAAAGTACAAACTCGTCCAAGTTCATGTCACGAAGGCTTGCTCTCAGGGCAGCTATGAGTCATTCCCCCAGGCATGGCGGTTTTTTTTTCACCAGGGATTTTCCCGGTTGCTGGTGGACCTAGCCTTCCTTCTTTAGGATCTCTCTGTCCTTGCAGTGGAGCACAGATCCCCTGGAAGGCAGGTTAAAAGCACTTGCATGTGCCCAGCTCAGTTGGAGACATTCATGTGCTGTGAGCATGAGGTGGCGCTCCCAGCTGTGGTAATCCCTATTGTTTGTTGGCTGACAACCCCGGGAGAACACAGAAAGAAAGACTTGTAGAAACTACAAACAGTATAGTGGTGCAAACAGCCCAAAATATAATTTTGTAATGATACAGTAATTACAAGCTAGCCCCCTACAGTAGAATGGATTTTACAGTCTTTCTGCCTGTCTTTTCTTCCTCCTACGTTCCCACTTTCTCCACTCCCTCGGCTGTTCCAATTGCCCCTACACCATCATCCCCAGCACGAGAATGCCAAATTTGCTAAAACACAAAACACGTTCTGGTTAAACTTCTCAGGGCTTTAGAAAGTCCCTGTTCACTTTCGGTTTCCTAGACAAGGGGCCAGTTTGTTGGCATGATATCAAGCATTTACCAAGGGGCACAATGAATGACCGACCATTGCAGACCTAGGATGTGTGCTTTTCTCTAGAGGTCTCCCCTGCAGAGGACACCCTCCCCACTCCCTAGGAGTGGCCTTCATGGGTGCAGGCCATCCATTGCCATTATGTACAACCCAGTTTTATTCATGTAATCACTGTGATGTGTACAGAAAACAGCATTTCTCTGTAGAAATTCGAGTGGAGCAGACAAGAAGTAATAGGAAGTGTGATCATTTTTATATGGCTCACTGGATAGCTGGGAATTTTGGTTGTAAATTTGTGGGGGACCAGCCTCTCCACAATCAAATGGGTCCAAGGGGCATTAATGTAATTGAGGGGTTAGTTAATGAGACATCAGACAAGATATGGCATGCAAGGGCTCACCAGAACCAGAATGATACCATCCTTTATTGACTAACAGACTTATATAATCTGGAGCAAGCAAGCCACCGTAAGCTTATGCATAACAGGAAGGGGTTGTATTAAAAACATATGCATAACATGAAGAGGGAAGAGCTCGGGATAGACACGCTATAGGAGGGGGAGGCATACATGTGACAGGAAGGGACAAACATAACAAGATGGGCCAACTTTAGAGTCAAGATGGCAGCCTAACCTTGGTCATCCCTGAGCTGGCTTGACCTTAGATGTCTTTGAGCTCCTCTAAGGGAAACAATCTATGATCCCCATCAGAGGGAGTGGGCCCTACTTAGGGTGGAACAGCCGATAGGGTCTGATTGCTTTTGATGGCAGACAACCTTCCAGCTGATAGCCTTTAAGCAGTAGACCTTCAAGCATATTTGGAGCAGCCATGTGCTTACAAGGAGCAGCTTAAAATGGGCATTATTACGGGGAGACATCGTGTGGAATAACTTTCACTTAGGACACTGTGACTGGAATGAACCTCCAACTTACAAACGTTAAGGCTCCCAGACTCCTTAACGTATGACTGTTGAGTTTGTCCTCAGACACTCTCTTCCCAGTTCTGTTTCCCACATAAGTTGATTTATTTTAATACTCTAGGTAACGTGCCTTATACATATTTGCTCTCCCTTGGATTTTTTTGGGTCCTCTTAGTTCATGGTCCTCACAGTAGCTTCGCATTGCCCTTCAAGAGTCCATGGGCAATCATCTAATCACCCTGACAAGGGATGAAATCTGGAATTGCCTCTCATCTGTCGCTCCGCGGGTCCTCTCTCATGGACTTCTTAGTGCTATCTGACTATGTGGACCACACCGGTCTCCTTGAAACTCACTCATACCCTCAATCTTGGGAGAGGTTTTCCTCTCTCCCCTCTCTGGCTGTTTCTTATTCTTTGAATTTGCCCCACATAGCTCCTAAGGCTATTACAAGGCAGATTTGCAGACACTGCTCCCCGGGCATTTTTCTCCACTCTCAAAGTGCAACTGTGATACTTCCTCGTGGCCACACAGTGACAGACGGCTTTGCAGTCCTCTGTGCCCTGTCCTGTTTTCTCAGTAGAGCCCACCCATCCAACGTGCTCCTCCTCCTTTTTTAAATGCCGGCCATGCCACCCGTTCTACTCTCGTCCACATGGTTCTGAGGCACACACTCTAAGCAGTAGGTTAAGTAATTTATTTAAATAGCTTCTAAGTGGCTCCTGGTCCCACCAATCCATTTTGCTCTTGGCCATCCAAGTGACCTTCCTAAAACACTGCTTTCACCACGCCAGCTGGTCTTCACCGGCTTTCGGAAAGGGATGCTTTCTCGTTCTTTCCCTAAAAGTCACTACCATTTTGAATGCCAACTGTCAGGCACTGTGCTGGTTGTTGTCGTTTAAAAAAATAATAATAATGTTTCTTCCATTCAGCCTGTCCAACATTCCTAGAAAGTAGTCACTGTGACCCTTAGCTCTAGACAAGAAGACTGGGGTAAAGGCAGCCAGGAACTTGCTCACCGTTGCAAAATAAATCAAGAGATGGAATTCAGAGTCCTGTCTGTGAAGTGTCTTATCTTTTCACTACAATAAAGCGTTTCTTGGGAAACTGACCAAGTTATTGATTGAAAATGATAACATCTATGGAAACCATAGAATAATCTGGTGAATAAAAACTGTTTCCCCCTTGCTTTTGGTTGTTGGACATTCCAGTTCGGCAGAGTGTTCTGGAGAAAGAGAACCATGAGTTGGTATGGCCAGAGAAAGGAAGATTCAGGTTAACTGTTCAGTTGCCCACGTCTCCAGATGAAACCCAGGATGAGTCCAGAAGGCAAAGTCCAACAAAGGTAAGATGGACTCACCCTTCTCGCCTGGAGTGGCTGGTGGGTGCGGCCGAGAGTGACCGCTGCTTTCCTCTGGAGGCACCAGGATGTTGATATAACGTGACCGCGCTCGACAGCGCTTCTCTGTAGAAATTAGTGTGCAGCAAACAGGAAGTAGTAGGAAGCTGGATCTCCTTTTTACATAGTTCACTGGATTTCTGAAAAGCTGCATGTAAATTGATTTCTAATATTTTAATACCCTGTTTCAGATGTATACGTTTCATTTGGTTATAATTTGGCTCTGGAAAGAGTATGGCAGTCTCTTTCGAATACCCATTTTCTTTTGTAATTAAATTTAATGAAGTTTCATTACAATCTGAGGCTGGCTCAGTCCACTTGGGTCAGGCTGAACATCAGCATCTTGGCTCTTTTCCTCCAAGATTACCTTTCTGTTCATCAGGGGTCACTTACTAGAGTTGCCACCACCTGCTCCCCCAGAAGCATTGCGCCCACATGTTACACACAGTCAGGGAGAAACCCACTAAGACTCGTGAAGGCCAGGGCCTGGCTCTCTGCTTCAGAAGACTTGGCCCTTGGAAACTTTGTGGACCATCAGTCTGCTCCGACGCATGTGGGGCTGTTGTGAGGGAGCATCTGGGCTTTCACCAAGTCCCTGCCATGGAGTCCATACTGGTACATGGTGACCCTATGGGACAGAGGCTCCTGAGTCAGTACGTCTGGAGCGGAACACGTCATCTTGCCCCTCGGAGCCGCTGGTCATTTTGACTGTTGACCTGGGGGTTGGCAGCCTGACACCTAACCCATTGCCCTACTCAGGATCCTTGTTTGGGCTTCTCAGGGTAAGAAAAGGATGACAACACTGAGTTGGGTGACTTTCAGTGGCTTGGCTTATCCCATTTTGCTTTCCCTTGGGGTGAGGCTTCCCTTGTCCTCCCTCAGGAGCCCAGCCTCTGGAGTAATCTGGAGGAGTGATTCAAAGGGAAGCAAGGGGCGTGGGTAGGACTGAGCGGCATCAAGACAACTGGGTGAGAAAAGCAACATGAATGTGGAGGGGTCAAGGGAAGGGTGAGGTAGGTGTGGAAGACTGAAGAAGGGGCATTTTGTTCTTTGAGTTGAGATGTTTTTTGAAGAGTCAAGATGTGGAGGTTACCAGAAGGGTGGTTTGGGGTCTGATCTCTTCTCTGGGTGCTGAATCATTTGCAGCCTGCTGTATTTCTTATACTCTTGTATCATCCTGTAGGCATTAAGGATTTCCTCAAGTGTACAGCGGAATGGAATAATGTTAACCTCTACCTCATTGGATTGTTTTTAAACAATGATATTGGTTAAAATACTTATTTTAATGAGTCAGATAGGATTGCTAATTAAATGAGATGGCCCCTATAAAACACATAAATTACGTTAGTAAACACCCAATAAATGCTAAGTAGAGAAAAAGCACCTGTTAGACGGATTTAAGTCTTATCCTAACCCTTGCCAGTAATTGGAGTATCTGTTAGGTTCACTTCATTTTTATCAATGGCTTCTGTGACCAGGACCTGGATATGCCATGCAAATTACCTGAGATGCCTTCACAGCATCATGGCCAGAGCTTCTCCCAGTCTCTGTTACCTTATTCCCCCACGGGCCCCAGGAGCATGTTCTTAATGTCTAATGAGTTATTAGCAATGTATTAATGCTCCCGTATGTGGTTTGGATTTTAGGAATCCAAGACCAAAGAAGATGCCAAAGACCCAGGTAAGTCTCAGTGGAGCCGACCCTGACATTCCTGACACAGGTGTGTTTGCATTAAAGTAAGCACTTGTGGAGGTCTCGCCTCTCTTCCTGACCACCACAGGCAGGGTTTGCTCAGCTAGGAGGCCTCTTGGGCAGTGTCATCTACATGCCTGGGGCCAGGTGTGCAGAGAGAGGGAGGACACTGGGGGAGTCCCTGGAGTCTCAGGAGTTCAGAACAGGAGGCTAGAAGCAGTTCTCTATGGGACTAGGAGACACCTTGATCTTGAGGGCCTGGTGATGAATGACTTTAAAGCCACCACCAC
>NW_022103914.1:862562-894944 GCF_000313985.2 Echinops telfairi
CCCCCCCCTGTCCAGCTGAGATGGCGAAGCAAGAACCTGCATGACGTGTCGGGGTTGCTGGAGCTGGCTAAGCCAGCTCGCACTGTGTTCTGGGCAGTGAGTCCTGTTCTGCGTCTGGTTTCTATGCCCAACAGCAGCCAACAACACCAAGGTGGAGGTGCCCTTAAGCTGTAGAATCTATGTGGGTGGTTTTCTGAAGAAGGTCCAGATTCTTCAAAGGATCGCTACGCTCCAGTCTTCAGATCTGGGAGTGGGTTACCCAGAGCCCAGCGCTGGTTGTTGCAGTTCCTGAAACATTCTCTTCTTTTTAAATGACCGTGTCAGTTCAAATATACAAATCTAAGAGCCAAGAATGGATTTTGTGGTTGTATGTTTATTCCTGTACTATTTCCACAAATCTAGAAATCCATGTTTCTCGTGGTTTCATAGATTTTAACTTGACTGTGTTTTAACTTATGTCTTTAGACGTAAGTTTCAGATTTGCTTACAATCTCAAAATGTTTTCTTTTTCTTTTTTTTATAAAGCATTTTATTGGGGGCTCCTACAGGTCTTATAGCAATACATATGTCAGTTGTATCAAGCACAGTTGTACATATGTTGCCATCATTTTCAAAACATTTTCTTTCTACTTGAGCCCTTGATATCAGCTCCATTTCCCCTCCCTCTCCCATGCTCATGAACCCTTGATAAATTATAAATTATTATTTTCATATCATTTTTTTTTCTTTTAAGACTGGTTTCTTTCTTTCTTTTTTAATCAATTTATTGGGGCTCATACAATTCATCACAATACATAGATCAATTCAAAATGTTTTCTATGTACTCCCTTGTCCTAGAGATGTTAGACATGTCTCCTAATCTGTTTTTGCCTAGTCCTGGCTCTAATGATAGTAACCAAATGCTCTGAATGTTAAAGCTACACTTTATTTTTAATTAAATAAAGCTAAAGGATCTTTCAATACCTGCTTTCCCACCTCCAAACCGTTTTATTGGGACATCAGGATATGATCCCATTCAATAGTTCAGTCACACCAAGCCGTGTTGTACAATCTCTACCACAATCGGTTTCAAAACATTTCCTTTCTTCTTGTAGTCCTTGATGTCAGCACCCCCATTAGCACCCCCCCCAGACCTCTTATCTCTATAGATTTGCCCATCTTGATTTCCTATACAAAAAAGCCCAGAAAAATACAAAACAGAATCAAGAAGGTTACCAACAATAACAAAACACAACATAAATAAACCATAATTAAAAAAAAAACCCAAAAGCTCAAACTGTATCGAAAGGAAGGTCAAATGACAAAGTTTTAACCATTCAAGTCAGATTTATCGTTTTAATCTACTGATTGTTTCTATAATACTGTTTGTCTGATACCAGGTCATTCCCATTCCTCCATTATGGTCAGAGGGAAATCAAGAGAGGCTTATTCTATTCACAGATCCTGCAAATGTATTTTGGGCTTCCACTGTCATCCATAACCTTCTGCAAACCAGAATTTCACAATTTAAGATCCCATACTATTCCCTCCTTTGAATTTGGATTATATAATTTACAATCCTAGGATCACAGATGTTGATGTGCTTTTCCATGTGGGTTTATTTGATGGCTCACTTAGATGACTGCTTGTTTGAAAACAAGACTTTAAGACCCCAGGTGCTATTGTTTCTGATAGCTGGGTACCACCTTATTTCTTCATTACACTTTGCTGTTGCATCCATATCTCCCATGGTTTCTTCTGGAGGGCAAGTTCAGGCATTCTCACATTGTGAGAACTAATTGTTCTTAGATTGAAGTTAGGATTAAGTGCAAGCCCCAGATCCATTCTTAAATCTTTTTTCTATCTCCCCCTGGTTCACCTTAGAGACATCTTTGTTATTTTAAATGATCTTATGGATCATTTCCCTGGAGCATAAGGTCCATCTGTTTATAGTGTCATTGATTTAGCCAATGGTAATGTATTAAAAACATGATTGAGAAAGGAAGATTAAGCAAGTGTAGGCTAACTACAAATCACAATACACAGATTATTGACTTGCACCGATTAAATCCTTATGTGACAGGACACTATTTACACAAACAGAGGAAGTTGGTGATCAGGCAAAACTTACAATAATATTCACTGGCAATGTCAGACACAGATCTGCCAGAATAATACATATCAAATCTGCTTTCATTTGAGCTAGTAAAGACATTGAGAAGGACAGAAGGCAATATCTTATAAGAACTTACTCAGCTAAGACCTCGGTAGGCAACATGACATTTGTACTCCTTTCCCCTCCTAGGCGCAGCTATTTCTAAAGAGCTGGATTCAAAACTCTCTCTTAAAGAAAGAGGTGAAAACATGGAAGCCACGCCAGAAGAATGTGAAAACGTTTCGTTTTTGGTTGCATTTGAAAATCTGAAGAAACACGTGAATGACATCATGTTAATACTGTTCGTGGAGAACATAAGTGGGCTGTCAGAAAACAATAATGACTTTCAAGTGGAATTAATGCGAGATCTTGATGTTGCTGTTGTTATTTTTCAAAGACCTATAGGTAAGAGCCACAGACATTTCACTGGCCAGTATTTGAGACAGAGGCCTGGGAGTGCAGTGGGTAAGGACTGGGCTGACCACAGAAACATTCGAGGCCACTGACCACTTCAGAGGAGAAAGAAGAGGCAGTCTGCTTCTGTAAAGTCCCCAGCCTTGGAAGCCCCACGAGGCAGTGCTATTCTGCCCTAGAGTGTATAAGGCAAAACTGACCCCATGGCTGATGGGCTGGGATTTGAGAGTATCTTGATAATGTACTATCTCTGGAAATTTGACTAGTTCTAATAACTCATAAGAGGACCTCAACTTAATATAGATGCTTTTTAAGTTATTTTGAAAGAGAAAGAAATTTGCTTTGATACATTTAGTACATGAGGCACTGTGGACTAGGTATTGGGCTGCTAACCATAGCATCCATGGTTCAAACCCACCAGCCATTCCACGGATGGAAGATTGGCTGTCTGTCCTGTCCAGATTCAGTCTTAGAAGCCCTAGATGCATTCCAAGTTGGGGAATCAGCATTTTCACCTATACTGTTTCCTTCAGAATATTCATCAATCAGTATTCCTGGAAAGGACGATTGGAAGATAATATAATAGCAAACACTCATGCCATGTTTGCTATTCTAAGCTTATTACATCTATAAACTCATTTGTTAATGGAAAACATAAGTGGGCTGTCAGCAAACAGCAACCACTTACAAGTGGAATTAATATGACATATTGATGTTGCTGTTGAGAGCAAGTGACACTTCATCCTTTTAAAAAACCGTATGAGATGATTATTTTTATCCCCACATTACAGTTTATGAGACAGAAGCTCAGGGGTACTACTAAACGGGAAAACTGGGATTTGAGCCCAGGCAGTCTCTTCTCTCACTCCATGTATTTCCTTCACAAATGCAGGGATGAGTACATGCGTGTTGTGTGAAGAATGAATGCTCTTTTAGGGCCTTGAAGATAGTCTGTAGACAATCACAGAGACTGGGGAGACATTGAAGGTAGTCTGTAGACACTCACAGAGACTGGGGAGACGTTGAAGGTAGTCTGTAGACAATCACAGAGACTGGAGAGACATTGAAGGTAGTCTGTAGACACTCACAGAGACTGGGGAGACGTTGAAGGTAGTCTGTAGACAATCAAGGAGCCGGGGAAGCACCACTTGCACCCACAGCAAAGACATTTTCCAATCCTAAGCCAACGCTAGTCCAATGCCGGGGCAGCAGAGTGGTCAATTAAGAGTAGAGGACTTGGAGTCGGTGTCCAGTTCTGCCCTGTACGTAGTTCCATGAGGCGGCCGAGCTACTGCCCTCTTTGTTCCTTAGGTTCTTCACCTATGAAATGGGCATCATACCTACTAGAGTTTCTAGGAAGATTAAATGAGATGTTTGAAAAGCGCTTATATATTGCCAAGATATGGTAAGGACTGAATAAAGGCAACAATTGTATTTCAAATTTATGATGATAAAGGTAAAACCACATAGACTTGGTTTTGCCAATTGATCAAAAATCTTGAGCATCTACCATGTGCCAGGCACTGGTCTGGTTGTCGTGGGTACCAAAAAAAGAAGAAAACCACCAATAATCAGACTTGCTGCCATTGAATCAATTCGGACTCATAGCACCTCTATAGAACAGGGTAGAACTGCCCCTGTGGGTTTCTGAGAGTACAATTCTTTACAGGAGTAGAAAGGCTCATCTGTCTCCCAAGGAACAGCTGCTGGTTTCAAACTACTGACCTAGTGTTTGGCAGCTTAATGCTTGTTCACAATGCCACTGCGGTTGATGCCGCCATGGTTCCTGCCTTTGAGGAAGTCACAGCCTAGGGGCGGAGCGGGAAATCCCTATGTGGATGAAATGAATATGCAACAGGTGTGAGGATGACATGGCGTCTTGCCCTGCCTGCTCCTGCCTACGGAGTTTATAACCCTGCACTAGCCGTTAATCAGATCCAAAATGCACTGTTCTCGTTCATGCCGTTGCTGTTCCCTCTGCCTGAAATGCCTGCTGCCCCAGCTGTGGAATAAACCTCTCTTCATCTTTTACATCCAGAATAGAGACTGCTTAGTCTGGGAATCCTTCTGTGTTTCCCAGGATCAGTTTTCCCACCTCACTTGATCCCACAGGAGGTCATTGGTTTGGTTTCAAGAAGTCGTCCAGCGGGAGGGAGGGAAAAAAAGAGCTGATACCCAGGGCTCAAATAGAAAGTAAATGTTTAGAAAAGAATGATGGCAACCTATGTACAAATGTGCTTGATACAGTTGATGTATGGATTGTGATAAGAGCTGTAAGGACCCCCAACAAAATGATTTATTTAAAAAAGTGATCCATGACGAGTGGGGAACTTCCTGAGGATGAAGCCCTCCCGCACTAATCTCTGAGCCACTAGAACCTAACACAGCACCCGGCACCTGGTCGGTCTGCCATCGATACTGATTCATTTGAAAGAGATACTTGGGCTGAGCCCTAAAGGATTAACATTTTTAAAATGAAGAAGGGCATTCCAGCACAGGAAGTAGTGTTGAAAAGACATTTTAAAGGTTTCAAAGAAAATGGAGGGTTTTCAGAGACCATGGCTAGCTTTCGTGACAACATGGAAAATAAGATGAACGATAAGGAATAGCCAGAGAAGAACGTAATTCTCAGACGGTATGTTGGACCCAAATAGCAAAAGGTAAGGGAAGCCCGGCCACGGTGTGTAAATATACATGTAGTACTGGGATGTGAGGAAGGAGTCAAGTGATGAGATTTGCACTCTGCAGGGACCACTTGATCGACAGCGTGACGGTGTCCAGGTGGGTTGGGGAGGGCTGTGACTGCAGACAGGGATGCAAGATCAATGGGACTAAGTTATTAAAATATTAATAAAATAGGTGTATCCTATTTTATTCCGAGGCCAGGAGGTTTACAGGTATAAGTTTTCATATAGGAACTGGATTCATCGGTCTAAAAAATAGGGTACTTAACTCGTCCGTTTTTATCTTCATTCATAGTCAGACATGTGTCTGTAATATACAGGCCGACACTACTGTAATTTTCAAATATTTTTTGTTTGTAGATATCATTAAATTTATGGAGAAGTGCACCACCTATCAGTCAGACAAGCAACTTGACTTTTCCCCGAGACTTCTGGAAGCAACAAAAGCCATCAGAGTTGAAAACCTGCCACCTGGTGTTGAAGACTATTATTTAAAACTTTTCTTTGAAAATCCCAATCACGGAGGAGGAGTAGTTGAGAGTGTTCAAATCCTTCCTCAAGAGAGTTCAGCTATAGTTGGCTTTTCCGACCGAAAAGGTAGGACCTGTTAGTCTGTTTAGAGAGATTGTACCAGGCGGGAATGATGTTGTGTGGTTAGGTGTCCTTGATTCGGCTCCGAGACGTAGGGACCCCATACACGGAGTAGAACCCTGCTCATCCTGCTCCACAATCACACCTACTGCTGATTGTGGGTCAGTTCATTGCGGCCACTGTGTCGGAGCATCTCCTGGAGGTCCCTCCTCTGGCCCGTTACCTGGCCAGGCATGGTGTCCTTTTCCAGGTCCTGTTCCCTCCTGAGAGCGTGTCCAAATCAGGATGGTGAGAGGAAGCCTCGCCACCCTCTCCTCTCAGGAACATTCTGGCGAGACTTCTTGCAAGACAGACATGTTTCTTCTTCTGGCGGTCTGCGTTATATTCAGCAGTCGATTGAATTCAGGAGGATTTTATTTGTGTTCACATAGTTCACTGGAAATCTAGTGAGCAATCCTGTCCACCCAGGGGATGCTGCCTCATAAGTATGTGCAGTGGTTCTAATGTTTACGTGAGATCAGGCGTGGGCAGGGTGGTATGGCCACGTACATATTTTAACGCTTAAAGACAGTGACATCAAGTTTTTAGAAGCTATAAAGTGATTTCTTCATTAGATTTCTTCATTAGCGCCCACCTGTGATGGACTGAGAAGTGCATATGCCTTTCAGAATCTTTAAAACCCTGCCGACATACTAGGTGATTGTTGCTTAGAATGGTCTGGTGGAAACCATGTCCATCTAAACCTGGGGGAAATACTAACAAGGGTGTAGAGACCTCGACTGCGAGCGCGCTGAGGCACGTGTGCATTCAGCTGGGAGACCTTGGTGTTCAGAGCCTCGGGGCCTTCAGACACGCTGAGGGCATGGAGACACGGAGTCTGTGCTTCAGAATCAACATCACACGTCTGTGACTGAGAACCCACTCCTAGTGACCCTGGAGAACAGAGTAGACTTTCTCCATAGGGTTTCAGGGCTGTAAGTTTTTCAGAAGCAGACTTCCACCTCCTTCTCCTGCAAAGAAACTGGCGGGTTCAAACTACTGACCCTAGGCTTATGCAGCCCAACACGTACGTAGCCCACCGCACCACCAGGGGTCTTCATATGACTAGTAATGTTGCCAAGTGCGGTCAAGTCAGTTCCTATTCACAGTTAGCCTGTGTGCAACAGAATGAACCATGCCCTGTCTTGTGCCACCCTTACGATTGCTGCTATGGTTAAGCCCCCTTTTGAAGCCACCGTGTCAGTCTGTCTCCTCGAAAGCCTTCCACTTTTTGGCTGACCCTCTATTTTACCAAGCATGATGAAAGGTGAAGAGGGCTTAACACACTGGCTGCTGAAGGTCAAATAATACAAAGCCGTGCGGGTGTTGTTAGAGACCACTCTCTTCTTTGCATGGACTACACTGACTTTGGCTCCTCCCTTAAACTCACTTGTCCCCTGGACTCCATTTGAGACACGGGTTTTCCTTTTTGCTCTGTAGCTGTTGCTGCTTCTTATACTTGTAACTTAACATTGCATATCACCCATCTAAAGTGGCGCTTATGAGTACGGTGATCATCAGCATCCTTACTGTACAAGTGAGGCACAGAAAGGCTAGATATCTTGCCCGAGCTTACACTGCTAGGAACAAAGCTAGGATTTGAACCCAGGTAGTCTAGCTCCATTATCCATCCTCTTAATGTCTCCGTGTCCCCTACATCTCCCCTGAAGCGTCACTTTTCCTTGTGGGATCTTTTTATCACTTACCATGGGCCATGAATGAGGTCATCTCTAGGGGCAGTTTGCTTAAAAATAATTTATTTACAATATTGCATCTTTTTCAAAAAAATCTTTCTATTGGGGGCTCTTACAGTTCATTTTAAAAAAAATCATTTTATTAGGGGCTCATTCAACTCTTATCACACTCCACTTGGCAACTTCAACCTTTTCCCCCACTTACCATGATGTCTGTTGAGGGGCTTTTGTTTCTCTACATGACGGTGCACCCCACACTGATCTTCACCAGTAAATGCTTCAAGTCCTTTTTGCTTTCACTCAGCAAGATCGTGCCCTCGGCGTGTCTCAGCTGGTCGGTGAGCCCGTTTCCAGTGCTGATGGTGCCTTCTTCATATAATCCAGCTTTTCAGTTACTTGCTCAGCACATAGATTGAATAAGTATGGGGCGTGAATACCACCCTGATGCACACCTTTTCTGATTTTCCACCACGAAGTATCACCTTGTTCTGTTTGCCTGACGGTTGCTTGTCTATGTACAAGTCCCCCATGAGCGCACGAAGGCTGGTGGCGCTCCTCGTCTTCGCAGTGTTACCCAGGGTTTGTTATGATCCACACAGTCGAATGCCTCTGCACAGTCCATAAAATACAAGGCAACATTTTTCAGATCTTGCTTGCAGTATTAAATTAAAAAATTGGCACGGAGGGTGAAGGGCCAGCCCCCACCCGCTGCTACTCCTATTGCTACTCGGATTCAGTAATACTACTTCTGGGTTCAGTAATGCACAATTGTACGGTTGAGATATGTAAGCATTATATTAAAGTCATCAAGAGCATGAGAGATAATACAATAATACAGTCAGACACGTTACATGGCAACATTGCTCACCTCAGCCCAGCTTAGTGGTCCACCTGGAGAGAGGGGGAAGGGAAGGAGGGTAAGGGAACAAGGGCGAGGGGAGTGACCAGGGAGTGAGCAGCAAGGAGCTCAGAGTCAGAGAGAGATCTATATTGCTGACACACACCTATATACCTTTTGGGGGCAAGCCAGCCCACTAATTACAGGTAAAGACATCTGTCACAGGAAGGGGCTGCACTATAGGTTACACAGCAATGAGAGGGTGGTCTAGGGGGTGGTCTCTGGGTCTCCATAGGAACATTATCAGTAGGGTGAAAACTCCGCCTGCAGGAGCCTGTCCATTGTCCCCAGAGGCAGGGAGCAGGCCCACCCCTGTGGAGGGATGAGACAGGAGTCTGGCAACTGATTGCCCTCAGTGGGGGAATGCC
Organism: Echinops telfairi; assembly: GCF_000313985.2. Lineage (NCBI taxonomy): Eukaryota > Metazoa > Chordata > Mammalia > Afrosoricida > Tenrecidae > Echinops > Echinops telfairi. The sequence goes on from NW_022103914.1 coordinate 871,385, forward strand.
CGCGCATCTGACCTGCCCCCACACTTGCTTGATTTCAGCCAAGATCCAACTGATGTCAGCAATGATATCCATTATTTCACATGCTCTTCTGAAGCTGGCTTGACTTTCTGGCACCTCCTGGTTGCTTGTACTTCTACAACCATTTAAAAACTTTTACTTCAGCAATTTTACTTGCCTGTGCTATTAATGATATGGTTATATAGTTTCCGCATTCTTCTGGGTTATTTTTCTTAGGAGTAGGCACAGATGTGGCTCTCTTTCAGTGAATTGACCATGGGACTGTCTTCCAAATTGCTAAGCATGGATTACTGAGGGCTTCTAGCACCGCATTCATTCGTTCAAGCCTTCCAGGTGGCTTTCCATCAATTCCTAGAGCCTTGCTTTTGCCAGTGTCTCAGTGCTGCTTGAACTGAACACTCGAGACAGAATTCTTTCAATACCCTTGCATTTCCATTCAGTTTGGCTCTATCACCAATGCCGTATTTTCCAGCTCCTGATCCTTGCTCTTTGTTTTAACTGTTGAATATCAAACACCAGTAATTATCAATGCACCTTGATTATGTGTTTGACCAATATAAGACTGCAGAAGTTGGTAGAATTTTTCAATGTCTTTGTTATTGGCTTTAGTGGTTGGTGCTGAAATTTGAATAGTTGTATTAACTTCTCTTCCTTGTTAGTGTAGAGATGTGATTCTGCCACCGACAGCATTGCACTTGAATAGTAGATCTTGAGCTGTTCTTTTTGGAGATGAATGCGATGCCACTCCTCTCGAATTTATTTTCCTGGCAAAGTAAGCCACATGATTGCCCCCTTCAAAATGGCCAGTAACGGTTCATTTCAGCTGACTAATGTGATTTTCATCTATTCCATGTAATTTCTGACATGACTTCCATTTTTCTAAGATTCACACTTCATACAATCCATGTTCTGATAATTAATGAATATTTGCAGCTGTTTCTTCTGCCTTGCCAGCAAATAATAGTTCTAAAAGCTTTGGTCCATCCGTGTCATTAATGCTGATCCTACTTCAGTCATAGTTTGAGAACCTTCATCCGAAGGGGCTCATCTGTCAGCACTGCTTCAGACAGTGCCCCATTGTAATTCATAATCCCTCAGAAAGAGATGGCCTATTCCTTCCTTATCGTCTGCTCTCAGTCTAGAAAGTCTGTTGAGACTTGTCCACTGTGGATGACCCTGGTGGCCTTTGAAATAGCAGCGGCAGAGCTTCCAAATCTAACAAAAGAATCCATACTGAAGGCTGAAAACCTTGCTCTTCATCTGCAAGTGCTTCAAATCCTCTCCCACAACAGAGCCACCTGAACTTGAGCGGGATAATAACAGAACACGATGAAGAACTGTACTCGAATGAACACATTTCTCAAAACACATCATCACACTGACACTAACACACATGCACACACACACACTCACACCCCAATGGTGGGGTTATCCAATTGAAGTAGAAACTTGGAACAAACCTATAACAAAAGAATGGATCATGTCATTAAAACAAAACCTTTCTCCACAAGAAAGCCCAGGCCCACACAGCTTCACTGGTAAATTCTATCAGACCTTCAGAAAAGAGTTAACAGAAATCCTACTAAAACTCTTCTAAAGTACAGGCAAGATGGAATTCTAAACTCCTTCTATGAAATGGAATTCTGATAACCAAGTGAGGCAACTGAAATAAACAATAGATCTCTGTCTCTCGTGAACATACATGTAAACCTTCTCAATAAGAGCCTAGCCAACAGAAACCAATAATAGCTTCAGAAATGATGCCGCATGACCAATGGGATTTATCCCAATTATGCAAGGGTGGCTCAACAGGAGAAAAACCACCCACAGAATCCTCCACATAAATAAACCAAAGGAAAAGACCACGTGGTCACAAAAGGCATTTGAAAAGATCTGAAAGCCATTCCTGATAAAAAACACTTAGCAAAACAGGAATATAAGGGGGAGCTTGCAACACAATTAAGGGCATATATACAAAGCCAATCACACACTGGAGAATTTATTCTTAGTAGCTTTCCCTAAAGAGCTCTATTTCAATCCAAGTTATCTCTGGAGTTTATTGTTCTTAACCCTTCCTCTTGGACTCCTCGTACTTGTCTAAAAACTAAAGGAAAAAGGAATTGTTTGAAGGAGTGAGAAGAGGACACACACACACACACACACACACACACAATGGAGCGGTTGTCCTAGTAAATGCTCAGGACGGAGATTGTAGTACGGAAACAGGTGATGCAGTCTAGTGCAGAGTCCCCGCCTTGCAATCTGCACTTGCTGAATCAGAGCTGCTGGGGCTGGGCTCTCAGGAGACGTTAGGATCATGTTGGTCCGAAACCTCTCCTACCAGGGACAAGAGCACGAGTTCTGGAGTCAGAGAGACATTCATGTGACTCTTAGCTTAGGTTTTGATAGTCGACATAACCGGTTCAGGGTCTAACCTTTCCCAGCCTCAGTTTCCTCATTTTTAAAATATGCATGATAACAATGGTGTCTGTACTTTAAAGGTTGTGTGCGTGGGGGGTTACATCAATTAAACATGTGCAGAGTATAACAGTAAGTAAAAAAAAGTGTTGCTACTAGCATTCGCGTTCATGTATACGTAGGTTCGTTCCACAGAAACCACGTTGAAACATGGCTCTGTGATCCCTGGATGACTGGAGACAAATTCTTTCAGTAATTCACTAGTCTTCGTTTCATTTAGCTGCCTCCAAAAGAGGCCCCGCCAACACAGTGGCGTCCCAAGCCCTCAGTTGGGTCAGTTAAATTAAAGATAGAGAAGTCCACCTGGAAGATTATGGCAATAGATTTTATGGGATCCCAAGGGATAATCTAGGTATTTCCTTGAAGAACGTAGGCTGAAGAAGTTCTGTGGAAATCGAATACTGCAACTGTGAGCCGAAGTCCAGGAAAATGGTGCTGAGCGATTCTTTCCCACACAACAATGCAACTACCCATTCTTGAAGATAGCGAGGGCTGCCCTAAGAGATCCCATCCAAAGCCTTACCCCATCTACCTTCTAGCCCTGTGCTTGCCCCTCAAAGAACATGGAAAAGGCAGATTGAGTCCCTTAAAGGTGCCCAAACTGGTGCTTTGACATGCAAATTGAAGAGGGAAGGATTTAAGAATTGGGAACCCTCCCTTTAGAAGTGTACAGATCTAGGTGGGACAGGTGTGCACGAATAATGGCTTCACATTTTGATATTTCTGTTTAATGACGGTTTCTATGGTTTTGTAGCGATGCTTTTTTACTTACCCTTATACTCAGAGACGTGTCTGACACATGGTAAGTTATAGTAATGGTTACAATTTTTTTCCCCTTAGAAGTCTCCACGGAATCTTAGTCATCTGTAAAGGCTAAAATTGTTGGACTGTACAAGAAGAAGAAAAAAGTAGTATGATAATTAGAGAGCTTTGCCTTGAGTATCAATATATTCTTTATTCTGGGCAAAACAGTATCCCCTTGCTTGTCACCAAATATATCTATTTCTTAATATGGTGGCGAGATATAGGTAATACCAGAAAAAAAATAAAATTCACTTAATAGAATTGCACAAGAACAATCTTGTATGTACTTGAAAATAATTATTCCATTAAGCAAGGGATACGCACTGCTATCAGACTCGAGAGACACTATAGGACAGAGTAGAACTTCCCCCGTGAGTTTCCACAGCTGTACATCTTTACCAAAGCAGACAGACTCTTCTTTTTCCGGCAGAGAAGCAGAGTTTGAACCTCTGACCTTTCAGATAGCAGCCCGATGCTTAATCCGAGGCAGCACAAGGACTCCTTAAATAAGTCATAACCAAACCAAGCTCACTGCCATCGAGCCAGTGCGGACTCATAGCAACCCCCTGTGGGTTTCTGAGACTGTCTGGCACTCTTCATGGGAATAGAAAGCCCAGTCTTCGTCCCAAGGCACCGTTGGTGGTTTCGAACTGCCAACCAAGCAGTCACAGCCCAACTCATAACCACTATACCACCAGGGCTCCCGTAAGTAAGGGACACCAGCGCACTATGAGGAGACCTGGTGGTACAGCGGTTAAGGACTCAGCTGCTAGCCAAAAGGCAATGATCTGAACCCACTAGCCTCTCTACAGGGGAAAGATGTAGCAATCTGATTCCTAAAGGTCTACAGCCGTGGAAGCCCTTGGCGGCAGTTCTACTTTGTTCTGTCGGGTTGCTATGTGTTGGATTTGACCTGATGGTAATGAATTTGACTTTTCAGGGTGTTATTTTTTTGGTGCAGTGTTAGTCAATGTAAATTGATATTTGAACACATTGGGAGTGGTGTCATTTTCTAATAAAGATTCATAAACTTAAGTTTCACCCCCTCTAGAACAAGAAAGTTTTTATTGATTTGGATTATATCTCATTGGGATTGATTTATTTTCATTTCTTTCCTTTCCAGTGCTGGACACCATCTTGACCAAGAAACTTATCTTCAATAACATGCCACTCTCTATATTCCCATACTATCATTCTTTGGGCACGGCCCTGTACGGCAAGGAGAAGCCCATGATCAAGCTTCCAGCACCATTGGAAAAGTCAGTGCCTCTTCCTCTATGGAAGTTCTTACAGAAAAATAAGCACCTGATTGAGGAGATAGACAATGAAATGGGGCGTTACCATTGTGAGCTAACCTGGGCCCCACCCAGTGGTATTGTCACCATCAGGCCTGCAGCCACCTTAGTCAATCAAGGAAGACCAAGAATCGCTACATGGAGTGAAGATGTTTCCACAGCATTCTGGGCCATTGTATCTCAATATCAAGTTATCACAATGCACGTGGACCCCCAAATATGGAACACCATAAAAGATGACTTTGAAGATGACAAGGTTTTGATTGAGTATGATACAGTTGGGGAGACGGTTACCCTTGCAGGGAACTCAGAGGATGTGCAAAGCATCGAGCCACAAATGAAGACCTTAATAGAAAGCACTGTTGAAAAAGTGAAACGGGAAGAGCAGAGCCTGAAGGAGAAAATGGCCATTTCTCCAGGAAAATATTCCCTTTTGAGTCTCTGTGGTTTACTGAAGGATCCACACACACAGTGTCCGGAGGTAGAGATTTCTTATGATGCCGGCGCTGGGCACATGTTCCTGAAAGGGCCCCAGGTTGATGTGTATAGAATGAAGTGCAACATTCAGGAGCAGGTGCACTCCATGGTTCAGAAAAGCCTTCAGGTGCCCTTGGAGATTTTACAGTTTCTGAAGCAGATAGACAGTGAAGAATTCTCGATGTCTCTCTTCATAGCAAAGGAAATCCTAGCTATTTATGAGCTAGAGCATGCAGCTGTGCTCCTAACCAGCTGTTCTGTTAAAGGCCTGCTAGATGCTGAACAACAAATGGCCAATGCCTTACATTATAAACGCATTGAAATTGAGGACAGGGACGTTCTTAAAGATAAGAAATGGAAAGGGCATATTCATAGTTTGCATAAGAAACATAATTCCTCATCCACAACTGTGACCATCGATGAGGTAACTTCCGACACCAAAGCTGAGATCATCATAGCGGGCTGTGTGAGAGAGGTCAATGAAATCTATAAAGTACTCTTTGCCTTTGTTGAAGAAAACACAAAAATAGAGAGATCGATTGAACTACAGTCTTCCTTAGTGGCTCAGTATATCAGGTCAGAAAAGAAGCTCATTTGGTCAAAAATAAAGACTAAGAAAAACATGCAGGTGATTTTCAATGTGGAGAATAAGGGAAAAAGCATCTTACTAATTGGCTCAAAGACCAAAGTCCTGGAAGGAGTAAAGATTATCCAGGAAATCCAGGATTCAGTCTGTCTGAAAAGCATCTGCATCAATACTCCAGCAGCCCGTCACTTCTTCCTGGACAAAGACCGCTATTATAAGGGGGAGACCAAAAGGCGCTTCGGTTGTTTTATTGACCTTCAGGAAGATGAGGGGAGGGAGGGTGGTGGCCACGCAGGTGGGCAGCAGGGCTGTGCTAAGGCTCTCTTGGCTCCTGGAGTCTCACTGCTGGTTCAGCGGGGCGACTTGACCCACTTTCCTGTGGATGTGGTGGTGAATGCGGCGAACAAGGACCTCAAGCACGACAAGGGCCTTGCCGGTGCACTTTCAAAAGCTGCCGGCCCTGACTTGCAGTCTGACTGCGACCGCCTAATAAAGGTGAAGGGCCCGCTCCCACCAGGCAGCGCCATCGTCTCCAGAGTCGGAAAGCTCCCATGCCAGCATGTGATCCATGCAGTCGGGCCCCGGTGGGACGCGCTTGATGTCCCGAGGTGTCTGTACCTACTAAGGAAAGTCGTGGAAGAAAGCCTTAGTCTGGCTGAAAAACACAAGGCTCAGTCCATTGCTATCCCAGCCATTAGTTCTGGATCTCTTGGCTTTCCTTTGGATCAGTGTGTGGAGACCATTGTGGTGGCCATCAAGGAAAACTTCCTGTACCACAGGGATGGGCGCACTTTGAAAGAGATTTACCTTGTGGATTCATCTGAGAAGACTGTCGAGGCTTTTGCTAAAGCGGTGAAAACTATGTTTAAAGCACCAGAGCCTACTAATACTCTCCTGCCTAGTGTGTCAGCAGCAAGCCAACCCATGCCGATAAATGATCCTGGAACCAGCAACGTTCTGGTGTCCCCCGAAGGCCTGAAGATCCACCTTATGAAAGGAGACGTGCAGAATGTGATGGTGAGTGTCTCTATGCCACCGAAGGCCGTGACCTCCAACTGGCCCCGGTTCTCTCATCTGGGGCCAAAGACGAGACCATGTTATAGGAGGAAATGAGTGAGCGTTCCGTGCCTCCAGGGCTTTGCTCGGATATACGAGCTCCTTCCCCATGTAATTTGCTCAAAGATTTGTCTGATTATTTCTAGGGAATATAAGTATATTGAAATCCGATTGCCAGTAAATGGCAAAGCACACCAAGACGCCACCTTTGCATGGCTCTCTATACTTTGTCAGTGACTGCTGGCATCTTGCGGCAAATCTTCGGTGATTTGGGAGGTCGAATTTATAGGTGACAGAGATAGGAAATTAGCACGTGGGGCAGGCAGGGGCAGGAATCGTGTGAGGCTGAGTGTGTGGCCTGCAAAAGGAGGGATTTCAGCACCCAGTACCAGTAAGGAAGCTTGGAGACGGGGGACATAGACTTGGGGAAGGTCTGGGCTTTCTGTAGGGACAGTTTTCGACTGGCTGAGAGGGTGATCCACCACTTGTCTGTCAGTTTGTCGTACTGTGGGGGCTTGTGTGTTGCTGTGATGCTGGAAGCTATGTCACTGGTAATTCACATGCCAGCAGGGTCACGCTAAGTCAGCGCGTCTCAACCTGTGGGTCGCGACCCCTTTTGCCCAATTCATAACAGTAGCAAAATGTCAGTTCTGAAGTAGCAACGAAAATAATTTTATGAAAAAAAATAATTTGATGCTTGGATGGGGGTCACTACAACATGAAGAACTGTCTTAAAGGGTCGCGGTATTAGGAAGGTTGAGAACCACGGCTCTAAGCAACCAGGTCTCAGCACAGCTTCCAGACTAAGAACGGAAAATGAACAAGGACTCCACTCGCCACTTCCGGGGAAGAAGCTGCCACTGAAAACTTTGTGCAAAGTTTGGAAGCAGAGTCAAATACTGAGATCCTCAACAAAGGAAGCAGAGCATTGTTAGGGATATTACCAGCAGATGGGCCCCTCAGGTCCCAGGGCACTTGAAATGTGACTGAAGAGATGATTTCTTGGAGGGGAGTCGACCATGGTGACTGTGAGAGTGGAGCCTTTGGGATCTTCACTGCTGATGGGGCACGACTCAAGGTAAAGAGAAACAGCTGCAAAAATCAGCTAACGATTGGAACTTGGGATGTGTGAAGTATGATTTTTAGAAAAATGGAAAGTGGTCAAAAATGAAATGGAATGCATGAAGAGCAATATTCTAGGCATTAGGGAACCGAAATGGACTGGTATTGGCCATTTTGAATCAGAAAATCAAATGATTTACTAAGTTGGGAATAACACAATCCAGAGGAATGGAGTGGCATTCATTGTCAGAAAGGATCTTGTTAAATCCATCATGAAGCACAATGCTACCTGTGACTGGATTATATCTATCTGACTTCAGGAAATCCAATCAATACACCTATTATCCAAATGTATGCACCAAACACAAAAGCTAGTGATGAAGAAATTGAAGAATTCTACCAAGGACTTTAATCAGAAATTAATCAAACATGCAACCAAGATGTATTGACAGTTATTGGTGATCGGAAAGTAAGAGTTGGAAACAGAGAGGAAGGAACTGTAGTTGGAAAATATGGACTTGATAGAAATGAAGCTGGAGATCCCCTGATAGAATTTTGCAAAACCAAGGATTTGTTCAAAGCAAATACCTTTTTTTCAACAACACAAAAGGCAACTATATCCATGGACTTCCCAGATGGAACACACAGAAATCAGATTGACTCCATCTGTGGGAAGGCAGGATAGAGAAGCTCAGGATCAGCAGCCAAAACCAGAACAGGGCCGACTCTGAAACAGACTACCAATTGCTCAGATGTTAGTTCAGGATAAAGCTGAAGAAAATTAAAACAAGTCCACAGACGCCAAATACGACCTTGCGTCTATCCCACCTGAGTTTTGAGAACGTCTCAAGAACAGATTGGACTCATTGAACACTAATGACAGGAGACCTGATGAGCTGTGGGAGGTCATCAAGAACATCACTCATGAAGAAAGCAAAAGGCCATTAAAAGAAAAACAGGAAAGGAAAGATCAAAGTGGATGTCAGAAGAGACTCTGAAACTTGCTATTAAGTGTAGAGTACTACAGCAAATGGAAGAAAGGATGACGGGAAGGAGCTGAATAGAAAATTTCAAAGGACAGCTCGAGAAGACAAAGCCAAATATTATAACGAAATGTGCAAGGACCTAGAATTAGAAAAACAAAAGGGAAGAACATGCTCAGCATATCTAAATAGAAAGAATTCAAGAAAAAATTCAATCCTGGAATTACAATTTTTAAAGATTCTATAGGCAAAATATTGAAAGGTGCAAAGAAGATGGACAGAATACTGGACCAGAAAGACCTATTTAACAATTTACCATTTCAGGAGGTAGCATATTAGCAAGGATCAATGGTGCTGAAGGTTGAGGTTCAAGCTGCACTGAAGGCATTAGCCAAAAACAAGTCTCTGGAATTGGTGGAATGCCAACTGAAATGTTTCAGAAAGAACTCACTTGTCTATGCCAGGAAATTTGGAAGACAGCTACCTGGCCAACTGACCGGAAGAGCTTCTTACTAGTGTCCATTCCGAGGAAAGGTGACCCAACAGAATGCTCAAGCTATAAAATGATATCATCGATATCGCACACAAGTGAGATTTTGCTTAAGATCACCCAACAATGGTTGCAGCGGCACATTGTCAAGGAACTGCCAGAAGTTCAGGCTGGATTCAGAAGAGGGCGTGAAACAAGGGCTATCACTGCTGATGTAAGAAGGATCTTGGTTGAAAACAGAGAATACCAGACAGTTGTTTACTTGTGTTTCATTGACTATGCGAAGGCATTTGCCTTCGGATAACCTTGAGAAGATTGGGAATTCCAGAACACTTCATCCTGCTCATGAGGATGATCTGTACATGGATCAAGAGGCGGTGGTACAAACAGAACAACGATGTACTGCATGGTTTAAAATCAGGAAAGGTGGGCATCAGGGCTGTATCCTCTCACCATACTTGTTCAATCTATATGCTGAAGAAATCATCAGAGGAGCTGGATTCTATGAAGAAGTGTGCAGCTTCAGGATTGGAGGAAGGCTCACTAACAACCTGCGGTATGCAGATGATACAACCTTGTTTACTGAAAGTGTGGAGGAGTTGAAGCACTTGCTGATGAAGGTCAAGGATTGTAGTCTTCAGTTTGGATTACAACTCACTGTAAGGAAGACCCAAATCCTGGCAACTGGACCAATATGTAACATGGTAAATGGAGAAAAGGTTGAAGTTGTCAAGGATTTTGTCTTACTTGGATCCACAATCAGTGCTCATGAATTGCATTGGGTCAATCTGCAGCATAAGACCTCTCTAGAGTATTGGAAGAGTAAGGATGTTACTCTAGGGACTTGTGTGCACCTGACACAAGCCATGTTGGACGTTGGATTAAGGAAGACCATAGACTAGTCAATGCATTCAAGTTGTGGTGCTGGAGAAGAATATTGAAAGTACCATGGACTGCTAAAAAGACCATCCTATCTGTATCAGAAGAAGTAAGGCCAGAGTGTTCCTTAGAGGCGAGGATGGCAAGACTTCATCGTACATACTTTGGACATATTGTCAGGTGAGACCCTGACAGGACATCATGTCGCTGTAGAAGGACATCACAGTGGCTCCATCAATGGGTTCAGGCATAAGAACAATTGAGAGGATGGTGTAGGGCCAAGCAGTGTTTTAGTCCGCTGTGCATAGGGTGGCTCCAGGTCGAAGCGACTCAATGGCACCTGATAACAAAAGGGTGATGATTTTTTAAAATGTATTTAAATACCTATTCAACATAGACCTATCAGAACAGCAGGATCTGGAAGCCTTGGCCATGTGGTTTGTTTAATTGGGAGTTCTAGGGCATTCTGGGGGATAACAGTCTGAAAGGGCAATGGAGTGGTGTGAGCACTGGTGAGGGGCAGGGCAAAGTCTATTTCTAGCAGCCAATATAAATACTTGCCTTTTACTATCTGGCTGCGCCATAGATGTGCTTTCCAGTGAATACTAGTGTGTGAAGATGGCTTGACTAGAGAAACAAATCCAGTGGCACACATATATGTGTAAGAAAGAGCTTTATATCAAGAAGTAATTGTTTATCAGGAAAACATCCCAGCCCAGTCCAACTCAAATCTATATGTCCAATGCTAGCCCACAAGTTTCTCTTCAGACTTATGGAGCCGTATGCAATGACGCAGGAACATCACTGGCTGGTGGGTGCAAAGTCCTGTGGATCCAATGTCAGTGGAAGCCCCTCCAGGGCTCTTGGTGGTTCAGCATGGCTTATCAACAGAAAGGTGAAGGCAGAGAGTGGGGGGTGGGGGGGGTTCCCAGGACCCTCATTATGAGTAGGTCATGCCCACAAGGAGGCACCTTCAGGCTGGGACCTGATTGACGGGCTAGACTCCATCCCTACCTCTTTTTTTAAATTATTATTATTAATCGCTTTATTAGGGGACTTTTACAAATCTTATGACAATCTATCATTCAATTGTATTAAGCACACTTGTATGTTGTTATCAACATTCCCAAAACATTTTCTTTCTACTTGAGCCCTTGGTATCAGCTTCTCATTTTCCTCTCCCACCCATATGCTCCCACCTTCGTGAATCCTTGATCACTTATATTATTGTTGTCTCATGTCTTACACTGTCCCTTGTCTCCCTTCACCACATTTCTGTTATTTGTCCCCCTGGTGAGGGACTATATATCCAAACTTGTGATGGGTTTCTCCTATCTACCCCTTCCCCCACTCCCCACTATTCCCTTACTCTAATGATATCGCTACTTCCACTACTGTTCCTGAAGGTTTTATCTGTCCTCAATTCCATGTGTGGAAAGCTCTTATCTGTACCAATGCGTGTACTCCAGTCTAGCTGGATTTGTAAGGTAGAACTGGGTCATGGTGGTGGAGTGGGTGGAGGAAGCATTCGTCTGGGCTATGCTGCACCCTGGTTGAATTGTCCCTTCCTTGTAACCCTTCTGTGGGGAGATATCCAATTGTCTACAGATAGTCTTTGGGTCTACACTCCAACCCCCCTTCTTTTGCATTGATATAATTGCTTGTTTTCCACCCCAACCTTTCTACCTGACAAAATTATGTAACTACCTCTTCCTCTGCCCACCTTGGGCTAGGGGAAGGGCTCAGAGGGTACAGGCGTGGTGAACGCCCGTTTTACTCCTACACTGGTCTCATTTGAATTCTACACTTTACGAGGGAGATTAAAAGAACCAAAAGCTAGAAAACCAAGTTTCTTAGCATAATAGCAAAAATCATAATTCGGTGAAAGTTTTAATCAAGATCTAAATGTTTAATTCAAAAACTGTAATCAAAGCCGTATCAACATTGGGTGTTAGGCACCCTCATTATTTGAAGGGAAAGGCAATTGTCTATGTTCTGCAGCATTATTTTCCAAAGTAGGTGAGACTGCCCTTGGAGGCACTGGAACGATCCAGGGGGGCTGCAAAAGCAGACACTCACACTTGATCCTGATGATGGGTAATAGCACAAAAGTACTTCATTGCCATGGGGTGCTGAGGTTTTTGGGTTTTTTTCTGAAAAGGGACCAGTAGGCCAGATAAGTTTGGGAATCTATGCCAGGATATCCGATGAAATGAACTAGATTTAACAATTTGCCAAATGCTCCACTTTGCTCATCTCTAAGCTTCCATTCAAACAGTGCCCAGTGCAATGTAGGGAAACAGCTCGAGAGAAATGGCTTTAGCCTGAAATCCTCTCTGGTGAGCCTGTTCCCACAGCACATGTGAAAAGGAAGTTTTTGTGTGCTTTTTGTCACAGTCATGGTCAATCCTCCTTTTGTGAGGTGCTTAATCGAGGTGCAAGTTGTACCCCACAGCCATTAAAGTATACAGTTCTATTATGACTTTTAGTAAATTCACAGACGTGTGCAACCATCACCACTGTCAGTTTTCGAACTTTTTCATTAACCCCATAAGAAATTCCTTATACACCAACAGTCACATTCCCAGTACGTGCCCCTCCCTCAGGCCTCCCCAGGCCCTCATCTGACTCCTGACCAACAGGTGTGCTTGTTCTCCTCAGTGAATATAAACGGAAGCAGGTCACAGGTGCACTTCCTGTGTCTATCGCCTTTCACTTGGTGTAATGGTTTCAAGGTTAGTCCCTGTCATTACATGCAGGAATGCTTCATTCTTTTTAATGGATAATCCATAATCCATGCTATAGATTCATGATATTTTGTTTTTCCATTCATCCGCTGATGGACATTTGAAGTATTTCTGATTTTCATTATTGTAAATAATATGGCTATGAGAATTTGTGCAGAAGTATTTGCATAGACTTACATTCTCAATTATATTAGTTATATCTAAGAGTACCAATTGGATCATATGTTAATTTATGTTTCACATCTTTTTTTTAAATCATTTTTTTTGGGTCTCTAACAGCGCTTATCACAATCCATCCATCCATCCATTGTGTCAAGCACATCTGTACATATGTTGCCATCATCATTTTTAAAACATTTTCTATCTACTTAAGCCTTTGGTGTCAGTTCATTTCCCCCCTCCCTCTCTTGTGAATCCTTGATAATTTATATATATATATATTTCATATCTTACACCAACCACTGTATTCCTTCACCCACTTTTCTGTTGTCCATCCCCCTGAGAGGGGGTCATGTCGATCGTTGTGATCGGTTCCCCTTTTCTCCCCCCACCTTCCCCTTCCCCTTCTGGTATGGCTACTCTCAATATTGCTCTCAATGAGTTTATCTGTCCTGGATTCTCTGTGTTTTCAGCTCTTGTCTATACCCATGTACATGCTCTGGTCTAGCTGGGTTCGTAAGGTAGAATTGGGGTCATGATAGTGGGGGGAAGGAAGCATTCAAGAACTAAAGGAAAGTTGTATGTTTCATCAGTGCTATACTGTACCCTGACTGGCTTGTGACCCTTCTATAAGGAGATGTCCAATTGTGTACAGATGGGCTTTGGGTCTCCACTCCACACTCCCCGTCATTCACATTGATATGATTTTTTTGTTCTGGGTCTTTGATACCTGATCCTATCAACACCTTATGATCATCCATGCTGGGGTGCTTCTTCCATGTGGTCTTTGTTGCTTCTGAGCTAAATGGCCACTTGTTTATCTTCACGCCTTTAAGACCCCAGACACTATATGTTTTGATACCAGGGCATCATCAGCTTTCTTCACCACATTTGCTTATGCACCTATTTTGTCTTCAGCGATCGTGTCAAGGAAGGTGAGTATCACAGAATGCCGGATTGTTAGAACAAAGTGTTCTTGCGTTGAGGGAGGACATGAGTAGAGGCCCAATGTCCGTCTCCTACCTTAATACTTAACATATAAATATAAGTACATAGATCTATTTCCCTATTGTTATATATATTTACACATGTACATGCCTGTATTTAGACCTCTATAAATGTCCTTTGCCTTCTAGTTCTTTCCTTTATTTCCTTTTACTTTCCTCTTGTCCCACTATCATGTTTGGTCTTCATTTGGGTTTCAGTAATTTCTCTTGGTTACATTGCCCTTGATCAAGCCCCACCAGGCATCCTATGTCCTCCTCGCCATTTATTTTAGATCACTTGTTCTTTTGTCCCTGGGTTTGTTGACACCCTCCTTCTTTTCCCCTGCCTCCCCCTCCCCCATGTCCCCCTGGAACCATTGGTCTCGTTGTTTTCTCCTCAGGATTGTTTATCCTGCTTTTCCACATCTTGATGAACCACCAGATTGTTTTCCAAAATAGTTACACCAATTTACATTCTCATCAGCAATGTATGAGGGCTACATTTTACACACACACACACACACACACACACACACACACACACACACACACACGACTTATTCTCTGGATTCCTTTAGCAGTCCCATAACATTTTATATATTGTTTTTTTTGACAAGTCTTAGTTTGTCTCTAGCATTCTGTGATGCTCACCTTCCCGACACGATTGCTGAAGACAAAAATAGGTGTATAAGCAAATGTGGGGTGAAAAAAGCTGAAGGTGCCCAGCTATCAAAAGATATAGGGTCTGGGGTCTTAAAGGCTTGAAGATAAACATGTGGCCATCTAGCTGAGAAGCAACAAAGCCCACATGGAATAAGCACACCAGCCTGGGTGATCATGAGGTGTCGATGGGATCAGGTATCAGGCATCTAAGACCCAGAACAAAATCATACCCAATGTGAATGGAGGTGGTGGTGGGGGGCCGTGGCATGGAGTGGAGACCCAATGCCCATCTGTAGACAATTGGACATCCCCTCACAGAGAGGTCACAGAGAAGAGATGAGCCAGTGAGGGTGCAGTATAGCACTGATGAAACACACAACTTTCCTCTAGTTCTTTGGTGCTTCCTTCCCCCACTATCATGACCTCAATTCTACCTTACAAATTGGATTAGACCAGAACATGCCACTGCTACAGATAAGAGCCTGCAACACAGGGAATCCAGGATAGATAAATCCCCCAGGGCCAACAATGAGAGTAGAGATACCAGGAGGATAAAGAGAGTGTGTGTGTGGGGGGAGGGGAAATCGGTCATTAGGATCAACTTATAACCCCCTCACAGGGGGATGAATAATGGAAAAATGGGTGAGGGGCAACAGAGGACAATGTAAGATATGAAAATAATCTATAACTTATCAAGGGTTCATGAGGAAGGGCGGGCAGGGGAGGGAGGGGAAGAAATGTTAGTCCTCTGTCATTTTGATAATCATTCATTCGTATATTGGAGTGACTGTCAATCCATTTTGTGAGGGTCTTCCTCTTTTTTTGTTGATCTGCTGCTTTACCTAGAGAGTATGTTGCCTTTCTCCAAGGACTGTTCCCTTCTGATGAGATATCCAAAGTACAGGAGAGGAGATCTCACTATGCTCGCTTCTTCCAATGCTGATGGTAGTTTTAGTTTTTTTTGCAAATACTGTAATTCAAAGATGTATACTTACAATTTCTCTTCTTTAGTCAATTTCCAATTTTCATGGGCATTAATTACCAATAAAACATTTGGATCAGACACACCTTAGTCTTAAAAATAATAACTTCACACTTCAAAACGTAAAGGATCTTTTGAAGCAAATCTACCCCATGCAATATGCCATTTGATCTCTTGGCTGTTGTTTCAATGGGAATTGATTGGGGAATTCAGGTAAAATTAAATTTTGACAACCTTCATCTTGTCTCCACTTTTGGTGATGCTGTCTGTTCATTCCATAAATATTTCAGGTAGTCTTTCCCATCAGCAAGGAAGGACATGCCACAACAGGGGTGAGGATCTTACTAGTGAGAAAAACCAAGAGTGGAGCTTATCCTTTGAAACCCCAAATCCCTGTCTACAGCAATTTGTTAATGAGACTTACTCCGATATTGAAGTTACATTCTTTTTTTTTCTTTTTTTTTTGAAGTTACATTCTTATATAGTTCAGCCTCTCAGATTATTTTTTTATTAAGTACTTTTATTGGGGGCGCTTACATTTCTTACTACATTCCATACATTCATCCATTGTGTCAAGCACATTTGCATGTATGCTGCCATCATCATGTTCAAAGCATTCTCTTCCCACTTGAGCCCCTGATATCAGCTCCCCATTCATGCAGGGTTTTGAAAGCCTTGTGATTATTAACTTTTTAGACATCTTGATCTATGAAACCCTAAGCCTTACAGTATTTTCCCGTTGTGCAAGATCAGTGGTTCAAATACAATAAATTTTGATGAATGCTGTTGCTAGAATTTGAAACAAATGCTTTTGTCTTTAGACTGATGTTGTTGTCAACTCCATTTCCACGGACCTTGGGCTTGATAGAGGGCCCCTTTCTCGGGCTCTCTTAGAAAAAGCTGGGCCACAGCTCCAGGTGGAATTGAACCAAGTCGGACAAGGGGTTCTCGTCGGTGATGGCACAATACTGACAACCCGTGGTCATCAACTACACTGCCAGCATGTGCTTCATGTGGTGCCTCCAGCGTGGGCCAACGACGCATCATCTCGGAAGGTAGAAGCTGGTTTTTGATTCTTCAGGAAATTGGGCACTCCTTTGGACTCTTCCCTCAGTATACTGGAGATTGGAACATATCTGTTACGCTTGTGTAATCAGGCCACATTCCTGGCAGCGTTATGGCAATTTATTTCAGCTATAGCTGACTTCTCTGAAGACTGAAGTATAATAGATCTTCATGTGAGTTCTCAAAAATGGTCGGGGCTCCTCAGGAGAGGGTTCTTGAAGATGATCCATTAGGGCAGAATTAGGAGTCCCCCCATCATTCTTGAGTGAGTTTGAATCTTTGTGGAGAGTCTCTATTATTCTCGTTTCCCTTTCCCCTTGGCTCTTGCATTTTTTAAAATTCCCTTTCTGACTGCCCACAGCCTCTGTTTAAACCAAAAAGGAACAGACAGATATCATAGTCAAAGTTGCTCAATTCTTGTTCTTTTTGTTTTAATTCCTCTTTCTCAGTCACGACTTATAAGCATGTGCTTTGTGCTTTTCAGATTATGGAAGACTTAATCACAAGGTGTTTGGAGAACGCTGAGTACTTGTCAGTAAAATCAATTACATTCCCAGCTATCGGAACAGGAAATTTGGGATTTCCTAAAACCATTTTTGCCGAATTAATTGTTTCAGAAGTGTTAAAATTTAGCAGCACGCAGCAACTGAAAGCGGTAGAAGAAGTACACTTTCTGTTGCACCCAAGCGATCATGAAAATATTCAGGTAAAGTCTCACTTGTTTCTGGTTATTTTGGCAACTCAGCCCTAGTGTTCTCAGATGTCTTCTTGCTCTCATAAAGTGCTTCTTTCAAGTATTGTTCATGTGGAAATGTAAGGGAGTAGGGTAAACCATTACAATAGCATCGCAAATTTCAGATGAATTATGGATATAAAAAATTTATTATTAATGGAAACTTAAAACATACAAAATATCAACAAAAATGTATAATTAGCACTCTTGCACCCATCACTCAGTTTTAATAATTATTATCTTATGGACAGTATTATCTCATCTTTATTTCTACCTATTTCCTCTTCTTCCATATTGAAGAAATCCCATACATAGCTCTCACCCATAAATAATTCAGTGGTTTGTTTTTTTTAAATAATTAAATCATTTTATCGGGGACTTGTACAACTCTTATCACAATCCACACATACATCCATTGTGTCAAGCACATTTATACATTTGTTGCCATCATCATTCTCAAAACATTTGCTTTCTACTTGAGCCCTTGGTATCAGTTCCTCATTTTCCCCCTTCCCTCCCTGCTCCCCTCTCCCCCATGAACCCTTGATAATTTATAAATTATTATTATTTTGTCATATCTTGCACCATCCAACATCTCCCTTCACCCACTTCTCTGCTGTCCGTCCCCCAGGGAGGAGGTTATATATAGATCCTTGTAATCTGCCCCCCTTTCTCCCTCACCTTCCCACAGTATTTATTTTAAGCAATAAAAATTTTTTTAAAAAAGAGATGTAACTACAATACTATACCAAACCTGAAAGAAATGGATAAAATACTTATTTCCTCAATGATCAAGTCAATGTTCACATTTCCAACTTATTTATTTTTGCTTTATTTTGCTTGTACCACTAATTGGTTTGAGTCAGAATTTAAACACAGCCTACATATTGCAACAGTGTGGATATAACCCTTAAGCCCTTTTAGATAGATAGAATGCTCTTTTGTGTGGACAAAGAAATCCTAATGCATAATAAAAGTCCAGTTAGAGCCCCATCAATAGGAAAATGCCAGGGTAGGATATCACTGAAGGTCATGGTTAGAATGGGGTAGAGCTGGAACCGTCTTTAGTCATAGCAAATTCATTTGCCAGCTCACATTTACTGAGCACCAGCTGTGGGTGGTACTCTGGACTGGGATTTGCCATGTCACCATGAGCTCTCTAAGCCATCACCACCGTCCTCCAAGCCCTCACAACCCTTTGGAATGGACCTTATGAAGTGTGTGGACAGTTTCATGATATTCACATAATTCAAGATTGCAAGAGATTTCCCTTATAAGCCAAGTTTTTCAGCACATCATTGATGCAGTTTTTGTGGTAAAATTAGGTGCCTCGGCTGATATTCGGATTGGCTTATATTCAAGTATATACGGTACATGATCCACTTAGTTGACCTGTACAGTAGCTTTGAATCAGAAAATTCTTTGTAGCAACCTCCCTGGGACTTGCATCATGTGAAATGATATGGATGATGGAACAGGTTGAGTAGTTCCATTTCTTCCTGTAAATCAAAACTATTTGGAAATCAAGATTTATACCCAATAAACTAACTAAATGGGAGGCATTAAATGCTGAGAATGGCAAGGAAAGGTAACCCGTCTCTGTTATACATCTGCTACCTAACACAGTGCCCGGCACACAAGAAGAGCTCACCCTCTCAAAATGAAATTCACTGCAATCAAGCCAATTCTGATGTGATGCATAGCAACCCCATAGCACAGAGTTAAGTGTTTCATAGTTTCTGAGGCTGTAAATATTTACCAGAGCAGACAGCCTAGTCTTCTTCCCTTGTTGCAGCTGGTGGGTTTGAACTCTCAATAAAATGATTTATATTTGAAAAAGTGTTCTCTTTTAAATATGTATGCAAGGATCTCTGGTGGCACAGTCATTGGAGTGCTCGCTGCTAACCAGAAGGTCAGAGGTTCAAGTTCACTAGCTGCACAATGGGAGAAAGACAGGGCAATCTGCTTCCAGACATTCTTCAGCCTGGAAATCCAATGGGGCAGTCTGTTCTGTCCTGTAGGGTCGCTTTAGGGTTGGGTTGGAGCCGACTCAATAGCAATGGGTTTTTCACAATTTGTGTGCATGTTGGATCTAAAGACCGATGATTAAAGGCTTGCGTTTTCTGGGGATTGTAGTGGTCAAAACTGTGCTTGTCTCTCCAGGCATTTTCAGATGAATTTACCAAAAGACGTCGTGGGAAACTCGTCAGCGACAAAATCCCCAAGAATGAAGATAAACAAGGTTCAGTACGCTTTGCAATTGAGAAATGATTTCTAGTTGCTAAGTAACTATTCAGTAATAGATGAAAGGTAATGATAGGCATTGGCGGTTTTAAAAGTCAACTGTTGATAAATGAGATAGGCGATTACCGTATATACTCTAGTATAAGCTGGCCCGACGATCAGCCAAGGCACCTAATTTTATCGCAAAAACTACATTAAAAAATATGGTGAAAAACAGCTTATACACAAGTATATATGGTATATTCCATACACCTGAGCATGCAGGCCCCTGGCCAGCCTCATGTGATCAGGAGAAAAACAGAAGGCAGACCAAGTTATATAATCAATCCAACAGTTTTAGACAGGGATGAGACGATTTTCTAAGGATGATGTGACATATGTTTTCAGAATTAGACAAACTTAGAGTAACAGCACTAACCAAATGCATCACTCTGCCGTCCTTTCTGGGATAGCATAGAGGTGACTTTTGCTATCCTGAGCCTCTGAGATTTCTTGGATCTGAAAGTGTATATCTTGCATCAAATTTGAGGGGGGTTTTTTAGTCATTTTTGCATTTAGTAATTTTTTCCTGCACTGGTCTGTTTTTCCTCTCTTTCTGGGACTTTATGACTACAAAAGGTGGATCTTTTAATGGTCTCCCACAAGTCCCAGCGGATCTTTTAACCCCCAACTTTTTTCCCTCTGTTGTTTAGATTGGATCATTTCTGTTGATCATATTTCAGTAGTTCACTGATCCATTTCATTTTCTTTTTGTCCTATCACCTTTATTTCCATTCCATGACAACATTCTCCTTCTTGCTTTCCTTTTTAAAAAAATCATTTTACTGGGGGCTCTTACAGCTCTTATAACGATCCACACAAAATTGTATGAAGCACATTTGTGCATATGCTGCCATCGTCATTTTCTTCCTTTCTTTTTTTTAAAAATTGTTTTATTGGGGTCTCTTACATCTCATCACAATCCATACGTCCCTCCATTGTGCCAAGCACATTTGTACATTTGTTGCCATCATCATTTTCAAAGCATTTTCTTTCTACTTGAGCCCTTGGTATCAGCATCTCTTTTTTCCTTCCCACTCTCGTAAACCCTTGTTAAATTATGAATTATTATTATTTTTATATCTTATACCATCCGCTATCTCCCTTCACCAACGTTTCTGTTGTCCATCCCCCGACTGATCCATTTCTATGTATTCTCCACTATACTATTGAGTGCAACCAGTAGATATTTCATTTCAGCTTACAAAGAGTGCAATGGGAAAAACTCAAGTGTATACAAATGGTTTTCTGGTTTCAAAAAAAGTGAAATGTTGATTGATGGCAAACCTTGTTCTGGACATCCATCAACTTACTGAACAGGTGAAAATGTCAACAAAATTCGCGCGTGTGCTCAAAGACCGACAGACCCTTGCAGACATGGAGACGCTATCTGGACCGTCTTGGAGCTTGGTTCAGCGAATGTTAATGGAAGATTTGGGAATGAGAAGGGTTGTTCTGAAATCTATGCCCCTGGTTCTGAATGACTTGGAAAAAGAGCTGCTTTGAAAGAACAGCTCCAAAGTGACCAGATTTTTTCCGCCAAGGTCATTTTTCCACCAAGGTGATAGACATGGTGCTATTCTTACGAGCCCAAAAGCAAACATCAATCAAGCCATTGGAAAAAACACCATTGTCACCTTGGCCCCAAAAAGCGCATCAAGAGAAATCAGAGGTCAAGATGATGCTCTTTTTTTTTTTATGTGAGGGGGATAGTGCATTTGGAGTTTGATCCACCAGGTCAGACTGTTACTCAAGCTTTCTATTTAAAGGTTCTAAAAAGATTGGGAAACAATGTGTGACAAAAAAAGGCCTGATTTGTGGCAGATGGGGGACTGGTTTCACCACAACGACAATGCACCTGCTTACACAGCCATCTCAGTGCCAGTTTGGGGCTAAAAACAGCATGCCTCTCTTGTCCCACAAACCTTACTCACCTGACCTTGGCTCCGTGCATCTTCTTTTTGTTTCTGTGAATGAAGACAGACATGAAAGCACAGCGATTTGATGATGTAGAAGAGGTGAAGAAAAAAACAAGGGAGGTAGTGTCTGCTATCCAAACAGATGAATTTAAAAAATGTTTCCAAGAATGAAATAGCAGATTTGCCTAATGTATTAAGTGTAGTGGAGAGTACTTTGAAGGTATGTGATAAGGGTGTTTTGTAAAAAAAAAAATTAAATACATAGCTTTGGGAAAAAAATTCCAGCGTGTTTTTGGGTACCCCTTGTATATAGAATCAGAGGGTCCACTCCTCCAGCTTCTTCTTGCTAAGGTTCGCCTCATACTCTTCTGTCTTTCGGATATAAATTTTCCAGGTTCTCTGACCAGAAACAGGGGTTTTTCTTGGGACAAAGTGGAGAGAGAGAATGAAAGAGTTACAGGGGTCTCTCTCTTACACACACACACACACACACACACACACACACACACACACACACGTGCACACACACATGCACACGCACATGCACACACACACTTCAGACTATAGGGTTCCCTATTTCTGATTTCTACCCTGAAATATAGAATATATCTCAGAGTTCTAGCTCTCTGCAGTGCTCTTGTGGACTTTTGAAATGGGGTCACCCTTGAGTAGGCCCTGGAGAGAGAGAGAGAGAGAGAGAGAGAGCTTCCCTGTTACACTTTTCGGGTAACAGGGACTCCTTTTCTTGAGTGCTCTGGCCACAAAGACAGCGAATCTTTGAGAAATTTTGCTGCATGCGCCCATTGTGCATTTTTGTCATGAGGACCACTCTTGGGTCAAAGCTGGGGGGAAAAGAAGAAGAAAACAAAAGCAAGGTTATTCATTCCTATATGCAAGTTGATTCTTGATGTTGTTACTCCTCTCTTCAATCTGCCTACTATTGTTGACTTTTCAGCATTCTTGGGTAGTGAACAAATTTTTTTTTAACCCAGCATTTTAATTATGCTGGAGAGATATGCTCTAGTGGACTTGCTTCTCCTTGGCCAATACAAGTCCACATTATGTATTTATTTTCAAATACTTTGTCAGAAATGAAGCAATCCTTAACAAAAGAACAATTGGTGTTTAGGATGTGGCCCTACTCGATACTTTACCCTCATGAAGGGTGTGGTAAAGAATTCAGATGGTACCTGGCTATCAGAATTATGTCTTGGGTACTGAAAGTTTGTTTTTAAAAAAAGCAGCCATTTAAAGCGAGGTGCCAGCCAAGTCCAAATGAAAAAGCACACCAGCCTGAGTGATACAAGGATTGTAAATAATAAAATTCAAGATCAGAGAGGGGAATTGTATTAGAGCTTAAATTCTGAGATCTAGTTTTCAGAAGGTTATGGATGACAGTGAAAGCCCAAAATCCATTTGCAGAGTTCTCACGAGGATTAAACCTTCATTAAATTACTTCACCATTGATCAGAGTAGTGAATAGCCTTGCCTTCAGACAAAGTACACTGGAAAGTAGGTTACTGCAGAAATAATTAGGTTAAATTTTAACATCTTATCATTTGCTTTCCCTATAAACCATTTTAAGTTTTTCTAGTTTTTATTATTTTCTGCTACCTTTGGACTGAGCTTTTCCTGTGTTTTATTTTGTTATTGTTGTTGACTTTGTTATTGTTTTGTTTTGTTTTTTTTATTCTTTTAATAGAAAATTTTTTGTCATTTTCCCCCTTGAAATGCCATTTTATTTTATTTTATTTTATTTTTTTTAACATTTTATTAGGGGCTCATACAACTGTTATCCCAATCCATACACACATCAATTGTTTAAAGCGCATTTGTACATCGTTTCTCAAAACATTTTCTCTCCATTTAAACCCCCGACATTAGGTCCTCATTTT
>NW_022103914.1:896577-921426 GCF_000313985.2 Echinops telfairi
CCCCCAGTGCCTTGCCTCGGCATGGCGGGGTCAGATCAGGCGCAATTCCCACACTGTGTTCCTGGTGTTGTCCCCCGTTGTATTATTTTCTTTATAGGAAATCCAGGACAAGTAAATCTATAGAGACAGTAACTAAATTAGTAATTTTCAGAGTGATAGCAGGGAAGGATGTCTATTAGGGGTGTGTGAATGGAGAGCTAATAACAATGAGTACAAAACTGAAGAAAATGTTCTAAAATTGATTGTGGTGATGATTGCATAATTCTCTTAAAATAGGCATCGAGTTGTATGGTAGGTGAATTGTATCTCAATAAAACTGCTGTAAAAACTTTAAATGTAAAAAAATTTTAAATGTAAAAAAACCTTTAAATGTAAGATAACACAAATGTAAGAAAAATATAATAATAAAAATAGAGAAAATTAGAGCTCAGGGCCAAGGCCACGGTTACGACCATTGCTAACTGAGAGAGGTTAGCGGACAGATGGACTGAAGGCCCATGAGACATCAGTCATTCTTATTATTGATGACTTGGCTATTGACTCCAATTTCTTTTCCTTCTCAGGCTTATATGGGGCTGTGACTAGCCCCCAAACAGGAATGCACGAGATGAATATTGGTCCCATCATCTTCCAGGTGGCCTCTGGCGATATCGCCAACGAAGATGCAGATGTAATTGTAAATTCAACCGCAAAGGGATTTAATCTCAAAGCAGGTACTTTTCTTGTATGCTTTGGGCTAGAGGGAGAGTTAACATGATAGACAGATCCCACGATTCCATGGAGAGTCTCTATAGTCAATGACTTATTAATACGAATCAATAATCTGCAAATTATGTTGACATGGTTGCTCATAATTTACTGAGTCTTATTTTTTTAATGTGTGTACCAATGTCACATGGAGAAACTTCTGATAGGATGACTGACTGAAGAAATGGATGATTTGTTTAGCTATAAATTAAGAGTTAGTAGCCATTCGTTTGTTCCTTCAGGTGAGCTAAATAGGGCATTTGTGCCTGGGTACATTTGATCACTTCTGATGATCAACCAGACTATAGATTTTTATAGTTACAAAGGTAAAAATATTTGTATGGTAGATGACCTGCTTTGTGTTTCTTTATAAAAATATTTGTATGGCATATGGCCCATCACTGTGACTAGGAAAATGAAATTTGTGATCGCTGGAGGTGTAGTGATTATGAGTTGCGCTGCGACCCGCACGATCGGCAGTTCTGAGCCCGCCGGGGATTGATATGACTCAGCACTAACTCAGTGGCCGTGCGTTTGGGGTTTTGAAGGGGACAGAATGTGTTCCTTCCAGTGAAGTCAGGACCCACTTGTCAAGAGACAGCGAAAGGATGCTGGAGAGGCAAAGTGGCACACGTCCACCACACTGGGGCATGCTCCTTACCCTTCTAAACTTTAACTTTCTCCTTTCTAAAGGAGGGACCTACTTCACAGTGTTGCTGTGAAAGGGTAAGTAAAGCAATGGAGGTAGTGCTCACTGTGGTGCCTGAGGGATGAGGTAACGAACTGTTAGCTGTTGCCAGGGGCATTTGTTAAAATAAATGATCTGGTTAGTGCCAGCAAACGTTTTCTTTTGGTTACATTACTGTGACATATGTTACTTAGATGAAAATAGAGATATTTTACACATTTTAGGGATTACTGATAATTTAGGTGATTATTGTTTTTTTTTAAATTCCTAAGTTTTTGTGTGTTTTTTAAAATGTTTGCTTGGGTACTAAATTGGTACACTGGGAGAAACAACAAATAACAACCAAACCCCTACCAGGTGGCATCCCGTGTACGTGAAGGCGCACACGGACAGCGAGGCCTGGCTGTGGCTCAGGTGACTGTGGTTCTCTTCTGGTGCTGGCGAGATGGCCTGGGGCTGCACCCATCAATACTCTTTCCAAATGTGAGGGGTGACTGCGGTTCACTGCGTGGACCTGCCCGTCCCTGGGTCTCAGCACCCCTGTTTGCTAGGGCTTTCCCTCCTGGGGAGTAGAATACCATGCCCAGGTGTGGTGCCAGGCGTTCTCTTTTTCAGGGGGACCCCCTTCTTCCCCACAACTACAGCGTGGTGCACAACTGACATCCTTCCAAGGCTGTCATCTCGGCCACCTTCTGCTCATGCAGCTTCCATGCACATCTGTAGCTGCAAATCATCATAAAGGATTGTGACCTCTGGCCAAAGAGGAGTCCTCAGAATTCTTCAGCCCCAGCCGAGAATGTCCCATTCCGTAGCCACGGCATTTATAGGAACAGACTTCCCACCCCTTGCGTCCACCACTGGTCTTGCTTGCTCTTTCTGAGGGTCACTTTGATAGAAGCTGAATGGGTTTGCCCCTTCTCATCCCCTTTCTCTTCCTTTATGTGAGAAGGAAAGAACTTCCTCTGGTCCTTAAGTTCTTCTTCTTTTCAGATGATAAGACATTTTGAAATCCGAATCTATCACTTTCAACCTACACATTCATGGTCAATAAGCATTAGTTAATTATTATTGATCCTAAGTATTGCTTTGTCATGTGTTTCCTTTGAATGTTTCATCCTTAGGCTGCATTAAAAAAATTTTTTTTACTTTCATTGGGGCTCTTACATCTCTTATCACAATCCATGCATTCCTCCAGTGTGTCAAGCACATTTGCACATATGCCGCCATCATCCTTTTCAAAGCATTCTCTTCCCACTTGAGCCCCTGATATCAGCTTCCCATTTCTTCCTCCTCCCTCCCTCGCCCTCCCTCCCTCACGAACCCTTGATCAGTTATAGATGATTTTTTCCGTATCTTACATCGTCCTCCATCGCCCCTCACCCACTTTCCATTATTCGTCCCTCTGTGAGGAGGTTCTAGGTTTATCCTTGTGATCGATTCCTCCTTTCTCCTCCCACCCGTCCCTAATCCTCCTGGTATCTCTACTCTCATTGTTGGCTCTGAGGAGTTTATCTTTCGTGGAGTCCCTGTATTTCAGTCTCTTATCTGTAGCAGTGTGCATGCTCTGTCTAATCTGATTTGTAAGGTAAAATTGAGGTCATGATAGTGGGGGGAAGGAAGCACCAAAGAACTGCAGGAAAGTTGTGTGTTTCATCGGTGCTATACTGCACCCTGACTGGTTCATCTCCTCGCTGTGACTCCTCTGTGAGGGGATGTCCAATTGTCTGCAGATGGATATTGGGGCGCCATTCCTCCCCCCACTCCCTTGACCTTGGATATGGTTTTATTCTGGGTCTTAGATGCCTTATACCTGATCCCATCGACACCTCATGATCACACAGACTGACGTGCTTCTTCCATGTGGCCTTTGTTGCTTCTTAGCTAAATGGCCACTTGTTTATCGAGGCTGCTTTTTTTTAAAGAATAATTTCCATTTTCTTTTCTTTCAGGTGTGTTTTCCTTCATACCTTTTTTAAAAAAATTAAATTAGTGTATTGGGCGCTCTTACAACATTCCATACATCAATTGTATCAAAACATACTGGTACATTTGTTGCCACCATCATTTTTCAGCTTCCTATCTTGACATGGCTTCGGAGGAGGTCATGGGGCAGCACCTGCAAGCCTACATTGGGGTGGGGCCGCTTGGCCCTTCTGGGCTTCACTGACCGGCTCCTGAATAGCACATCCCACGCAGTAATGGAGCTCCTCTCACCCAAGGGCACTATCAGGTTCTGCTTTACCCACCTAATTTTTAAGATTAATTCAAACACTTTGAGAATGAATAGGATGTTTCTCTAACCATGAAAAATATCTAAACCAGGAACAGACAGATTTTAGCGATCCTATTTGGAAGACTGATAGCTTAACATCTCATTAATTTCAGGTTCTTTTGGAAACTGACAGAAATTGGTTGTCTGGCAGCCAATGATTTCATATGACTAAAAAGTATAAAGGTATATATCAAAATGCCCCTTGCCTTAATACTTCTTATAGCAATAGCTTATTATACCCACTTTTCACTTAACCCACATGACTAAGTTCCAAAGGCTAGGGTATTATGCAAAAATCAATGTTATGTGAAAATGGAGGCAAATCACAAAACAGGAGGATGACATTGTTACATAACTACCACATTACACCACTATATCCCTGCCGCATTACATTATCATGTAGCTGTCAAATAACATCATTATGTGTGTGTTAGTCTGGGTAAACTAGGGAAACAAATCTACAGAAACTCTTATGTATATGAGAGAGTTTTATATAAAGGGTAAGTGTACATTAAGAAAGCATCCCAACCCAGTGCTGTCCAAGCCCATAAGTCCAACATTAGCCCATATGTCCAACACCAATCCACAAAGTCCTCCTCAATCTCATAAAACACATGCAATGATGCTGACTGCAGGAGGAAAGCCAAATCAGTGAGCATGTAAGCATCTCAGCACTGACAGGGGTCTCCACACAGCTGCTCCAGCATCAGGGTAGGTCCATGTGGCTTCTCCTCAGAGATTTCTTGCAGGAAGTGAGCCTTGCCAGCTGAAGCAGGGAACTGGGTAAGGCAGCTGCACCTGGGTCCAACCATCAGAAAGCAAGAGACCCGAGAATTAGGAAGGCGAGACTCATGAAGCCATTTATCTCTCCGCCCTTCAATTGATCCCACATGTTTTATCGGCCAGGTTGACACAATAAATCTTAACTATCTCAACCTGACTATCAAATTACATCATTGTACTGTTGCCAAATCACTAAGAACCATGGCCTCATCAAATGGAAACATAACCTTAACCATCTTGCCTCACATCATGGTTTTGTTACTGCCGGTCGTATATTGTTCATGTGCAAAGTAGCCGTACAGTAAATTTTTTTATTGTCATAAATGCAAAATGTCAGATGATGTGATAGCTGCCGAGTGAGGAGAAGTATTGGTTCAAAGTCACAGACTTATTCTCTTTGGTTACTATCAGTATTCAAAGTTTGGGCAGGTGTCACTGCTATCTCGTATACATTATGAAAATAATATGGATTTCCTGAGTTTGAATAGTTTAAGAAGTCATGAGTAGGAATAGTGTTCTTCTCTGTAAATCGAACACACTTGGCAAATCTTCTGTAGCAGTGGTTCTCAACCTGTGGGTCACGACCCCTTTGGGGGTCGAACAACCTTTTCACAGGGGTCACCTGATTCATAACAGTAGCAAATGACAGTGATGAAATAGAAACGAAAATAATTTTATGGTTGTGGGTCACCACAACTTGAGGAACTGTATGCGCGCAGCATTGGGAAGGTGGAGAACCACTGTTCTATAGGAATAGGGCCATCTTGCTCTCGTACTTGCTTCCTCTCCTGCCTCGGTTTGTCTACATCAGCCTCAGATCAGGAGAGCCGCCTGGTGGCCAGTACAGACTATAAGTGATTGGTCAGCAGCAATATCAGCGCAGCATTCTTGCCCACCAGGCTGCAGGCCTTGCTGTTCATTAAAACAGCACCTCAGGAGGTTGAGCTCCCGGTTTGGAAGATGAAATCTGGAGCTTCACACTGGTTCCCTATATTGCTGTTGCTCGGTCCCCTGGAGTCAGCTGCAAGTCAGAGTGACCCGATGCCCAGCAAAATGAAACGGCCTGGCTTTGCACCATCTTCACAATGCTTCTGAAGTTTGACTCCATTGTGACAGCCACTGTACTAATTCATCTCATCCAGGATCCTTCCCCAGAGACTCACTGGTCTCTCTTAATGTGCATGAGAGGAAGTCGTGCCATCCTTGCTCGCAAAGAACATGCTGGCTCTACTTTCTCCAAGACAGATTTGCTTGTTCTTCTGACAGACCATGGTACTTCATCAATGCAATCATCGTCTTTGCCAACACCGTAACCCAAGGGCATAAAATCTTCCTCAGTCTTCCTGTTCCATGTCCAACTTGCACATGCATGTGAGGCCATTGAAAATGCCGTGACTTAGGTCAGGCACAAATTAGTCCTCAAAGTGACAGCCTTGCTCTTTAGCACTTGAGGTAGGTCTCAAACAGCAGATTTCCCCAATCCTAGATGTTGTTTGATTTTTTTAAAAAAACTCCTTCTTCCATGAACATTGCTTGTGGATCCAAGTAAAATGAAACCCTCGGCAACTTGGATGTTTTCTGCATTTATCATGGTGCTGTGCATTGGTTCAGGCGTGTGAATTATTGTTTACATTGAGTCGTAATCCATCCAGGAAACTTAGTCGCTGATCTTCAGCAGTAAATGCTTCAAGCCCTCTTCACTGTCAGCAACTTCAGCCAAGTTCTTCTTCATAGAACTCAACTTCTCAGTATACACACCGAAGAAGTGTGGCAAAAGGATATACCGCTAAAGCACACTTTGCTGATTTTAAACCGTGCCCCAATCCTTTGTTCTGTTCAAACAACTTCTTCTTCTTGGCCTATGTACAGGTTCCTCATTAGCTCAATTACTGTTCAGAATCCCCATTTTTCTCAATGTCATCTTCACAGTCAAGTGCCTTTGCACAATCAATAAAAGACAAGTGAACGTATCTCCAGTAGCCTCTGCTCTCAGCTACGCTTCATCTGACACCCTTCACACTGATAGCCCTCGTGCCACGTCCTCGTCTGTATCTGGCTTCAGTGTCTGCCAGTTCCCTGTTGGTGTACTGCTGAAGCCATTTTTAATGATCTTAAGTAATGTTTTACTTGCACATGATATTAATGGTATTGTTTGATAATTTCCACATTATGTTTGGAATGGGCACATTCCAGTTGGTTGGCCAGGTATCTGTCTCCCAAGTTTATTGGGATAGACTATTGAGCGCTTCCAGCACTGCTTAGATTTTTCAAAACCTTTTACTTGGCGTTCCATAATTCCTAGATCCATGTTTTCACAAGTGTTTTTAGTGCAGCTTGGACTTCTCCCTTCAGTATCATCACTTCTTGATCATATGCTCCCTCTCGAAATGGTATCACATAAACCAATTCCTTTTGGTAGTGACATCCTTTCTTCTTTTGATGTTTCCTACATTATTCAATATTTTGCCCATAGAATCTCTCACTGTTCTAAGTCAAGGCTTTAATTTTTCCTTCAGGTATTTCAGCTGAGACACATTGAGCATATTCTTCCTTTTTCGCTGTCTAACTCCAGGTGTTTACAGATTTCATTACACTGCTTTACTTTGGCTTCTTGCGCTGCGCTTTGGAATGTCCTCTTCAATTTGTCACTTCACTCTTCCATCTGCTCTAGCTACCCTGTGATCAAGAGCAAGTTCCAGAGTCTCTGCTGACACCCACTTTGATCTTTTTCTTTCTTTCATGTCCTTTTAGTGACCTTTTGCCTTCCTTGTGTGTAATGGTCTTGTTATCATCCCGTAACTCATCTGATCTGTGTTCATTTGTGGTCCGTGCATCGAATCTGTTCTTGAGACGTTCTCTAAATCCAGGTGGGGGAGACTCACCACACTTATTCAATGTTGATTCTCATTGACTTGTTTTAATTTTCTTCAGCTTCAACCTGAACTTGCATATGAGCAATGGATAGTCTGTTTCACAGTTGGCCACTGGCCTTATTTTGGCTGATATTGAGCTTTTTCATAGCTGCTTCTCACAGATGTAGTCAATTTGATTTCATCTCGTGAGATTTATGTGTATACTCACCATTTATGTTATTGAAAAAAGGTATTAGCAAAATTCTATCATGTACTCTTCAGCTTCACTTATATCACCAGGGTCATGTATATCTTGGCTACTAAGGAGTCTTGTGGGGAGCCCTGGTGGCATAGTGGATTGGGCTGCTAACCACAAGGTCAGAAGCTTGAAACCATTAGTGATTCTGCAGGAGAAAGATGAGGCAACTCTTCTTGTAAACAGTTGCAGTCTCAGAAACCCACAGGGGCATTTCTACCCTGGCCTATAGGGTCACTATGAATTGGAATTGACCCAATGGCAGTGAGTTTGATTTCAGTATGGATTCCTAGTGGTGCTGTCATATAAGCATGAAACTACTAACTGCAAGGTCAGTGGTTCAAACCCACCGCCTGCTCTTGGGGAGACAGATGAGGCTATCTGCACCTGCCAGGATTTGCAGCCTTGGAAATGCTATATTGGGTTGCTATGAGTCAAAATGAACTCAATGGCAGTGTGTTGGTTGGTTGGTCCTTCCTTTTTGTTTCCAACTTTTACATTCCAATCACCAGTAATACTGGTGGAATTCAAATAACTTAACAACCAGTTGGCTGCCTTAATGACTGTTTTAAGTATAACAAATGCTATATCAGAAGGTAGTTTATTGTTTCACACAGCTAGTACATAAATAAGAACAATAAAAGAGGCACACAAAACTAGATTGTTGTAAGAGTCTTAAAATATGAATGAAAAATATTAAAAAAATAATAATTAAATCACAAAAAGAAAATATTTTTAAAATGTGACAAAACAATAAAACTGTTATTTAAGATATTTACATATTGCTTCTTTTTTCTCCTAATAGTTTTATTGATATAAAATTCACATATCATAACTTCGCTTTTAAAAAGTTGTGTATACATTATCACAGTCAGTTCTAGTGCACTCTTCCCCTTCCGCATTCATTATTTGCTCCCCAATTCCCCTCAATCTCGCTCCACATCCCTGATGAACCATTGTATCAGTTATTGTCTATGTACATCCAATCCGTCTGTGTTTTATAAACTGGGAAATATCAGAAACAATAAAAGACAAAAATCAGAACAGAAAAAATAAATTAAAAATAATAATAAACAGGAAGAAAGAAAAGAACACCAGCAATATTAAAATAAGCTATAGAGAAAATTTCTGTCATGGAACAAGTGAGAACTATTTAAACCTAGAGCAAATTCAGGTTGGGTCAAGAGGGAGGTCAACTGACCAGGTGTCACATTATGCCACAGTTCCATCTACCATAATCAAGTTTATAATAATCTCTGCCTAATAGCAAAACTGTTCTAGTCCCTTGATTGCCAGAGGGGATCTGCCAGAGGCTTACTCTGACGAGGTGCTCTGCAGATGAACTTTGGGCTCCCACTCTCTCCACTCTCTTGCATAGCCTTCTACAAATTGGGTGTTCATAATTTGAACTCTGATACCTTTCCCTTCATCATATTTGGATTTTGTTATTTGTCATTTTTGGATCACACAGGCTGGTGTGCTTCTTCCGTGTGGTCTTAGTCAACTCCTCTCTTAGATGGCTACATGTTTGAGTATAAACCTTTGACCTTAGACACCATTCCAGTTGATAGCAGGGCACCATCTGCTTTTTTTTACCACACTTGTTGTAGCCTCACATCTTCAGTGATCACTTCATGTAGGCAGGAATTGAGCAGGGCTGTGCTATAAGAGCTAACTGTTCTTGGATTGGGGCTAGAATTAAGTGGGAGACTAGAATCCATCTGCTGGTTACTAGGTTACTTTAGCAGTCTTATTATCATTTTATGACAAAGAAAAAACATTATCAATCATCCCCCTGGGGTAGAAAGTGATTCCATTGATAACAATAGTTTATCCAATGGCACAGAATTCAAGGTACTGTTGAGGAAAGGAGGTTATAAGAGGACAGTCCAACAGTGAACTGCAGTCTATGAATTGATGCTTCATAGAGATTGAATTCTTACATGATTGAGTTTCGTTTTCATTGAGTATGGGCATTGGTGCTGGGGGGAAGTTTCCTGTAACATGCTATACAAGGGGAGAGCCTTGCCTCTTAGATTAGTACGTGTCATATTAATGCAAGGAGGTTATTGGGACAGTAAATACATGGTGGCTCTGTGTCCCCTTTCTTTGGATGCCCGCTAAGACGGATCCTAACTAAGGTCCAACACCTGCCAATTCCACAGTTGAGGGTGCCCGTCATTTCTTTCTCCTCTCATCAGGGAGTTTCAGTCTTAAGTCCAAGGGTTGTCTTGAGGTAAGGCCCAGTTCATTCAGTAGAATTCTCACAAAACCTTCTGATGTGGCTTGTAGGGGATGTCATGTTCCCCATACGGCCAGCATCCAAGGTGGCCATAGTGCTTGGTCCATGGCGTGGTTCACTGATGGTTGGGTAGAAACTAATTCAAAAGTGTCTACCCAGGAACTCTTATCTTACTTCTTGATTTGTGAATGCTGGTTACAAGTGCCCTTTTAATAACAAGTTCGCTGAATGCAACAAAAAAATTAGGTATCAGTCCTACTGGACTGGTGTGAACCAGCTGAATCTCACCACCTCCAATAACTATTAATACATCTCGATAGCATATTTGATCAACTTCAGAATGAAGAAGTTGGTCAAATCCTTCAATTTCCTCATCACAACCATAGGTGGTCAGTACATACATTTGACTAATAGCACTAATTGGCCTTATAGGTGTGTGCATCGTATCACATAGAACATGGTACTTCAAAACAATGTTGAAATATTCCTTTTGGTGATAAATGCATTGCCATTCTTCTTGAATTTGTCATTCCAGTTATATGACTATCTAATTAAAAATGCCCAATACCAATACATTTTAGTTTACTACCATGATATCGATTTTTATGCATCCCATTTAATTTTTGACAACTTCCAGCTTTCCTAGATTCATACTTCATGCATTCCATGCCTTGTTGTCAATGGACATTTGCAGTGGTTTCTTCTCATTTTGAGTCATGCCCATCAGTAAATGAAAGTTCCACCCACATCATTAAGGCCAACTCTAATTTGAGGAGGCAGCTCTTCTTCAGTCGTGTTTTGAGTTTTCCAACTTGAGGGGCTATCTTCTAGCACATTTGTTCTGCTACCATTCATAAGGTTTTCAGGGGCTAATTTTTCAGAAATGGGCCACCTCTTCCTTCCTTCTAGTCTGTTCTCAACCTGGAAGCCCTGCTGAAATTTGTTCATCATCAGTGACACAGCTGGTATTTCAGTTACTGAATGTGTAGCTACCAACACAACAGCCACATGCAAAGCACCACAGTCTGAGACACTGACAGACAAGTGCAGTTGAATTCCTGTAGCACCATTTTTTTTTTCCTTTCTGGTTTTCAGAAATACTCAGGTTATAAGATTCGTTGGTGATGTAGAAGCATTTATATAAGGCTACAGTTCTGATCCAAACTCATATGTGGTGTTTTTATTCAAGTATATTCCAACCTTAATTCTCTCATGTAGGAGTCTCCAAAGCAATTTTAGAAGGTGCTGGACAAGATGTGGAGAAAGAATGTGCTGTTCAAGGTAAGTCGCCATGCTGTGTCTTTTGTGTGTTTTGTGGAAGACAACAAGGTGTATTGTGGGGAGGCTGGGGAACCTCTTGGAACTGGGGAAACACCACCAAGACAACCCTTAAAAGCACACATTTTACTGAAAATTCCAATAATCCGCAATTAGAAGCAACGAGTAATACTAACCATTTTTGAAAGTGAAGTTATGTAAGAAAAGTCCATTGAAGATGGTACTTTTGGAGTCTCTTTTCATATAAAATGTTTTGTTAGCCAAATTAGACATCTTGCTTTGTGAACAAAGAAGGGAATCGCCGTCTCATTTTGCTTCTTCGTGTCCTCTGTTTTCCAGCTCAGCAGAGCAACAGTGATTATATAATTACCAAAGGAGGATTACTGAAGTGCAAGAGCATTATCCATGTCATTGGAGGAAATGATGTCAAAAATTCTGTGACCTGTGTCTTGCAAGAGTGTGAGAAAATGAATTATGCATCCATTTGCCTCCCAGCCATTGGAACAGGTTTGTGGCCTCTGATGTCAAGGCTCAATGCTCAGGCATTCACTTTCCCTTTGATTTGCTGTTGGCTCTTGATGGTACCAATGACAAATCTGAGGGAGGACAACTTCCCCGCCCCAAGGCAGCCCTTGAAAGAACGAGCCACGCCTGTGGGTGGTTCCGAAAAAGAGGAAAAAGGGCAACTGATGAGAGTATTGGTATTTTTGAGCTAGCAAGGAAGAAAGTAAGGAGAGGGGATGGCAAGATGGGGAGCGAAGGAAGGAAAGGTCATGCCACATTCTCTGTCATGTTGCTCTGTGTCTTTTTAAAATTTTTAGTATGAATCTATTTTCTTCCTTTGCTTGTTTGATAATTTAAAAAAACACCCTTTTTGATGAAGCCAGAGGAAGTTTACAGAACAGATCATAAGTTTACATTCAGCAGTTCGCACTTATTTTAACCCGTTCACTGCAATCCCTTCACTGTCGGATCACTCATTCCCCGTTCTTCCTGTTTCCCTGTCTCCATTTGTCTGTCTTTCTTTACCCTCTGGACTTGGTCATTGGGTAAAAACTGCCTTTTGATCCTAAGTGGTTGACTGTGTACCCCGGGGGTGAGTTTAGTTCCAGATCTGAAGGCTGGCAAAGGGCCATAGTCTTAGGAGTCCAGCTAATCTCTATCAAATCAGCCGGCCCAGTCTCTTCGGATTTTGAGTTTTGTTCTATCTTTTTCTTCCAGTCTGTTCAGGACCTTTCATTGTGATCCTTTTCAGAGCAGTTGGTTTTGGCAGCCAGGCACTACCCGGTCCTTCCGGTCTCAGGGTTGTGGAGACTGATGTTTGTGTGGTCCATTAGAACCTTGGACTAATTGCTTCCAGGTGTCTGTCAATGTTCCTCTTTCTTCTTTCTTCTGGGTGGCTGCTCAAGAACTTTGAAAACCCGGTCCCTACTCACCAAACATTGCCCTTGTGAATTATGTTTGTGGTCCTGATCCCCTAGGCCAGCGGTTTGCAACCTATGGGTCGCAACCCCTTTGGGGGCCGAACGACCCTTTCACAGGGGTCAGCCGATTCATAACAGTAGCAAAATGGCAGTTATGAAGTAGCAATGAAAATACTTTTATGATTGGGGTCACCACAACATAAGGAACTGTATTAAAGGGCCGCAGCATTAGAAAGGTTGAGAACCACTGCCCTAGGCCCACCAAGGTGTTTGGTTATGTCTAAGAAGTTTTCCGCTTTGGCCTTTTCTCTCTTCTTTTGGCTACCTTTTAAATAACCTTTTGCTTGTTTCATGAATGATCTTCTTGATGTCACCCTATAGTATTCTGTCATTAGTGTTCAGTGCATCAAGTCAGTTCTCGAGGTGTTCTTGACATTCAGGTAGGATAGACTCAAGGCTCGTCTGTTAGGTCTCATGGACTGGTTTTGATTTTCTTCAGCTCCGTATGAGCAATGGGTGGTCTGTTCCACAGTTGGCCCCGGCTTGGTTTTTACCTGCTGATACTGAGCTTCTCCATCGTCTCCATGGCAGATGTAGTTAATTTGATTTCCAGAGAAGTCCACGTGTATAGTTGTAGAGTAGCTATGGCAAATAGAAAAACGATTAAGTCAGGGAGCTGAACAGAAAATTCCAAAGGGCAGCTCAAGAAGACAAAGTAAAAGACTTTGTTTCAAGTACTTTGGACGTGTTATGAGGAGAGACCAGGCCCTGGAGAGGGACATCGGGCTTAGTAAAGTGCCGAGCAGGGAAAAAGAGGAAGGCTCTCGACAAGATGGATTGATACAGTGTCTGCAGCAATGGACTCAAACGAAGAAAACTTGTGAGCTGACGCAGACAGGACAATGTTTCATTCAGTTGTACACGAGGTTGCTACTAACTCTGGGCAGCACCGAATGACCTCAAGTTTTCTTAACTTTGCCCCTGTATCCACTTTCATTGATATATTTGCAGTAGAGCTACACACATACAAATGTACTTTCTCAAATCTATCTGTCCTCATGGGTGTACCCCCACTCACCCTTCCACGCCTGGAAGAGTGTCTCTGTCTAAACATCAACTCAAATATCACTAGTGTTGGTGACTGTGTATATAATAGTATTTGCCTCTGTTGCCTTTAACCCTTGCAAACTTCCGAAGTCTTCCCCGGTGTATTGCCTTCATTAATGTTCTATCATTCATCTCTCTAATTTATAATATCCATTATGGTGGGTACACAGAAACTTACTGACAAACTTCATGATTAAAGAATTTATTAGGGACATTAACAAGTTGACACCAGTGAGCAGTGCTCAGGATAGTTGTTTACCAGGACATGTTACAGAGTTCCAGGTCTGCTAATAAATGCCCAAAGGGCCAGAGACTCACTGGGAAGGCATTCAGCTCCAGCTCCAGGGGTCTGCAAACCCAGATCCCTGAGGCACCCTACTCCAGTAAACCTTCCCCTGAAGGGGTCAGCAAGCCCAGCTTCCTGGACTTAGTGCCTAGAGACACGGTACTCCAGTAAGCCTCAGCCCAGAGGCTTCCTCAGTTCCACCTCAGTAGGGTAACAAGTCCAACTTCTCCAATTAAGTGCGCAGAGTCACCCTACTCTGCAAGCCAAGCCCCGGATGAAAGCGTTCATCTGTGGATTTGGAACCCATCACTCTGCTCCATGCTCTGGCTCCTCTGATGCTGTAGCTGTTTCTGGATGCAGGACGTTCACAACGCAGGGATCTCAGGTCCAGAAGAGGCACTTCACATCTGGATCTTGCTGGTAATGAGATTCTTCCTCCTGCTTCTCAGAGGGCTCATTGTATACACAGCAGGGTGCCCTTTCAATGACTCTATTCCCAATTACTCACAGGTGTATCTTTTTTTTTTTTTAATCATTTTATTGGGGGCTCATACAACTCTTATCACAATACATACATAGATTGTGTCAAGCACATTTGTACATTTGTTGCCATCATCATTCTCAAAACATTTGCTTTCTACTTGAGCCCCTGGTTTCAGCTCCTCATTGTTTCTTCTCCTTCCCTGACCCCCTCCCTCAGGAACCCTTGATAATTTATAAAGTATTATTATTTTGTCATGTCTTACACTGTCCGACGTCTCCCCTCACCCACTTTTCTGTTGTCCATCCCCTAGGGAGGAGGTTATGGGTAGATCCTTATAATTGGCTCCCCCTTTCTACCCACAGGTGTATCTTATAGTGTCTTCTCCCGCCTTCTTACCAGACCCATGCAGGGAAAGGTAGTTTGTTGGGACGTGGAAACGTTGGCTACAGAGCCACATTAACTAATCTATGGTCCCTGCACCGTGCCCCATAACTATTTGCTAACCTCCCTCTTACTATATGTTGTCTCTCTCTTTTCACTTGCCTACCTATCTTCCATGGTTAAGTCCTTAACTTCCCTGTTCTGTGCCCTCTCTGTGGAGAACTGTTGCTCTCATTAAATCAGCATCCACTCCTCTTTGGGGAGGTGTGCATAAGCACGTCTCGACCTCTCCTCCCCTCCTCAGCAGTCTGCTGGGTCAGCTGACCCGATAGACTCTCTGTGTGGAGGTTTCTCAGTCACCAGAACCTACTGGGTTCGAAATTCAACTCTTCACATTCTCAGTGTTCAGCTCACTTGCCTTCTTCAAGTGTCTTTTTATGGAACATTTTATAATGATTGTGGTGCTTTGGTTTTTCAATAATATAGTGGTTCTATTTGAACTGCCGTCCCAGGAATCAATCTATACACATTGATTTGCTTCTTGGTCTCCCATGAATCCTAAGCCCACTACTGTGTGGGAGGTGTGGAGGCATATACTTTCAGATTTAAAGTAGACTAGAGCTGACAGGTCCTGGCCAGAGAGCATTGAACACTGGATCTGATCCCATTGCTTAAGAATCAATGTTTTGAGAATGATGAGGGCAATGAACGTACAAGTGTGCTTTACACAATTGATGTATGGATGGATTGTGATAAGAGTTGTATGAGCCCCTAAATAAAAGATTAAAAAAAAAAAAAAAAAGGAATCAATGTTTCTCAGACCGGCATTCTAGGTCCTCAAAAGATTAGCCTCAATAAACATAAGCATTCTCACAACTTTCAGGATCTTTTTTTTCTTTTCTGATCCTTTGACCCATATATTGCTTTTTGTAATTCTTAACGATTCCTTATAATGTTCCTATAGAGACTGCCGTGTTGCCTTTATTGTCTTGCTAGCTCTAAAAGTATAATTTATGACCCTTTTGTGATTTCATTCCTCTGTGATAACAATCATTCCTAACAGATTAAGCAATATATCAAATCCATATGTCTGTCCATCTTTGACACCCACCAATGAAAGCAACAAGGCTAGTATTGCTTCTTGCTTGCCTTCCTTACTCATCTCTACCATTGCTCAAGAAGGTTCTTAGTCTAATGGATGGGGTGTCTATGAGTTAAATTGGGACTGACATCAAAACAGTCTCTGGCAGTAGAGGAAGCTCTTCGCTGTTCCTCACCGACACCTGCGTAGGAGGAGGTAATGGGTGATTAGCAATAATGCTCATACCTCAAGTTGAATTCCCTGTTGTCTTCCCCAAAGCCCACCCGCCCTTCCTCTTATAGCCCCACTCATATTAAAAGCACCTCTTTTCATCTGGAATTATTGATTCTACCTTCTTTATCACTCATAGGATCTTTCATTTATTAATTGGATTGAGTTACAGAGTGCTCGCTTTGAGCCGAGAGCCATGCTTACATACAAGAGATAGAAAGACGGCTAAAAAGAATGGTTTGGGGCCCAGGAGCACCTCGTTCAGTGTGAACAGATGTGTAAACAGGCAAGCGTGGTACAGTGTGCTCTCATGACCCACGACAGAGTGAAAGGATAAGGGTTGTGAACGAGGGTGAAGAAAGAGCCAAGAAGAAACCCAGTTGGTCACTAGATCCTGAGGACTTTACTTCCTAAATATCTCCCGAATCTCTACACTGCCAGCCTCATCCTAACCTCCTCTTTGTTCAGTTCTTTTGCCTAACATGCTGTGACAGCCTCCTGACCAGACCTGGGCTGTCTGTGGCAGTGCCTCTGCCTTACTTTTCCGGGTTCATCTTTCCCAGAAACAGATCTGTTCCCCTGAACCTAGTATGCCTCTGTTACACACTTCTATCTAGCTGTCTGTCCCCCACCTGTCACATCTTCTGAATTCTATGCGTATTCTTCTGCCCCGTGATGGGGCATGGTGAATGAACGGATGCTTTTGAGCACTTCTATGTAACCCCTATATGCCTAGGATAACCATCGCTGTGTAAAGGAGGGATTGCCTCTTGCCTTGATAATATAATCAGAAGCAGTAGGACAAACCCTCTTGGGTGTGTCCCATAGTTGTCGACTCTCACTTCCTGCAATAATGATGGGTACTCTCAACAGAAAATAATCCAGGTGGGTCTTTAATGTCTCTCACCAGTTTACCCAGGGGATTTTTAAAATGCCCACACTTGTGTGACTTTCCCAGCCGGCAGTCATGCGGGACTATCTCCATGTCCCTGTTGTTGGGAACTGGCTTTTCAGGATTTTACTAGGGCAGTGGTTCTCAACCTTCCTCATGCCACAACCCTTTCATATAGTTCCTCATGTGGTGGTGACCCCCAACCATAAAACTGTTTTCGTTGCTACTTCATAACTGTAATTTTGCTACTGTTATGAATCATCATGTAAACATCTGATAGGTAGGATGTATTTTCATTGTTACAAATTGAACATAAGTAAAGCATAGTGATTCATCACAAAAACAGTATGTAATTATTATATTGTGACATATTTATTTCTAATGACAAATCAATGAAATTTTGTCTTGAAGCACGGTGTAGCATGGGTAGCAGTCTTCATGCAGGGTACTCATAGGTGGGCGTATCTGCATGTGGGCGGACCCACCTGGAGACGGATAGAGGAGGGGGTCTCAGTCCTAAGACCACTGGAAAGATGTGTTTTCCAATAGTCTCAGGCGACCCCTGTGAAAGGGTCGTTTGTCCCCAAAGGGGTC
The DNA here is from genome assembly GCF_000313985.2 of Echinops telfairi. NCBI lineage: Eukaryota > Metazoa > Chordata > Mammalia > Afrosoricida > Tenrecidae > Echinops > Echinops telfairi. The sequence goes on from NW_022103914.1 coordinate 914,176, forward strand.
ACGACCCACAGGTTGAGAATCGCTGAACGAGGGAATAAGGCACCCTAGTGGCACAGTGGATTAAGGTTTGGGCTGCTTTTACTCCTTGGGAGAAAGAGGAGGCTGATGGTCCATTTCGGTAACCCCTGGGACAGTTCTACTCTGTTGGTTTGGACTGGTTACCTAGGACAGGTTGTGGCTTACACAGCTAGACAGACAGACAGACAGACAGAGTAGCCTGAACACAGGAAAGGACCTGCTCTGGGTGGCAACTTTGAAGCCTGCCCGACAGTCAACATCTCAGTGGATGTGCAAGGGAAGCCTTCCCAGAAGCCTTGGATAGCTTTATGCAAATTATTATAGATTATAACTAATAGTTTAGAGCTTCTGGTCTCTTAAAAAATGAGCTTAGTTTAAGTCAGGCCCCCTAAAGATATCTGGGAGAATGAGGGCTCATGCATAAAATTACATGATAACGGATGAAACACATTGTTTCTCTTTGTAAAGAGCATGCTGTTTCCACCTCCATTAACAGCAATTGCTTTTGAAGAGACTGAGCCCTGGTGGTGCAGTGGTTAAGAGTTGAGCTGTGATCTGCATGGTCGGCAGATCAAAACCAGCAGTAGCTCCACGGGGCAAAGACTGGATTTCCTGCTCCTGTAAACAGTGGGTCTCAGAAACCCCCAGGGTCATGATGAGTCAGCACTGACTCGATGGTGGTGAGTTTGTTTTGAGCGTGAGCTAAGAAGAGATGACTGCGTTCTGTAATCGGCCGGTCAGCGGAACAGATAGGAACGTCAGACATCACAGGCAACCTGGTCCATCGTAGCTTCCTGACATTGTGGACCCAACCTTTTCCATGATAGCTAAAACTTGTCACGTGTTTGCTGAGATCGTGCTAGAACATTTGACGGACGACAGGTCGTGGGTGTTTACTCTGCAAGAGTTGGAATCCCTCATTGACTCCTCAGTTGGGTCTTTTATTCTGTCTTGTTTTCCCTCATTTCTATCACTTGCTTTTCTAGGGAATGCCAAGCAGTCCCCTGACAAGGTCGCTAAAGCCATGATGGACGCCATTGAAGACTTTGTCAAGAAAGGATCCGCCAAATCTGTGAAAAGAGTCAAAGTTGTTATCTTGCTGACCCCGGTGCTGGATGTGTTCTACGCCCACATGAAGAAGCGAGAAGGGGCGCAGTCTTCCTCCTATCTGTCGGTGATATCTAAAATCGCATGTGAGTTGTTCGTTTCTACGCGATACATAGTCGTAATCTTCATGTCACGTGCAAAAGACCTCATCTTCCTCTTTTCTTCTGTTGTAGCCTATTTTGGTTTCTCGCAGAAGCCTCCCAAAAAGCAAACTCCATTGGTTTTGGAAAAGAAAACAGAATCAACAATTTTTCAGGTGTGTGGTGAAAATGAAAAGAGCGTGGGAAGCGCTATTGCCTGGATACAGGATGCAATGAAGAAGGAAATTTTCACTGTCCCCAACGAAGATGAGTGTATCAAACACTTTGATGAAGAGGAATATCGGGATTTGAATCAGCTGCAGAGGAACCTAAATATCGCTATTTCTCTGGATGCGAAGAAACCTTTGATTGAAGTATCAGGAGTTAAAACCGATGTGAAGACAGCCGCAAGTGAAATTGAGAAAATGATTAAGAAAGTCAGAGAGGCCACAGAACAGGAGACTCAGGCTGAGTATATCAGTGATTTTGTAGAATGGCAATATAACGACAAGAACAGTTTTTATTCTTTTGACAAAATAACCAATCTGAAATTGGAGAAAGCAAAGAAAGAAAATCAAAGCACAGTGAATATCAAAATTAATAAACAGAACTACACAGTGGACTTGCAGGCGAACCTCGCTACAGATGCACAAGGAAACACCTTACCTGTCCAGCGCATCAACAAAGCTGAAGGTGAGTTCCCTGACTTTACATCCACTCTCGATCTTTTGGTACCCAAGTCCAACGTTTACTCAAAACTCAAGTAAGCCTTGTAGAACAAAATCCTAAACGTGGACTCTGAGCTGACGGAATGTGTGTCCTCGCGTGGACATGCCCACCTGCCTGAGGTTGACCAGCCAAATGGCAGCGGTCATCAAACCCCGCACTTGTTTCCATGGCTCTGGGTGACAAGTTTCCCAGAGTCAGTTCTGCTGGCGAGATAATAGCTCCTTCGGGGAGGGGAGGGAACGCCATGGACTGAAAAGGCTAGCGGCTCATCGTCTCCTAGAAGAAAAGTCAAAGGCAGAAGATGAAAAGGCAAGCTAGTTAGAAAGGGCACTCGTTCTGTGCCTGTGACTGATGGCCTGGGAGGGACCGGGAGCCTGTGGGAACTCTTTCCAGAAGGTTGCACTGCACCTCCTCCCCAAGATAGACATGTCTGTCTTGTGTAGAGAGAGGGCCGTTCTTGCCTTTGAACTCCATTGAAAACTGGTAAATTGGTTTACAAATATACTATATTCAACTCTTGTGGTCTCAGTGGGAACGAATTCCTTAGACTCTGAGCAGCCGTGGGCACCTGAAGAATCTCATATGCTGTATTAGCAGAGGAGGGACCAGAGCTGCCCACACAATCGGTCAGTTGCCCAACACTTAAGGACACTGAGAATAATAATGAGCAAATAGACTGTGGTGGTGAGGAGTTCTGATAGGAACTCATAAGTGTAAAAAGAACAATAGTGGCTATTTCACACATTATAGGGAATTCGATTATTACATTAAAAATTAGTATAATTAAAGACCGATCAAACCATGCAGCTGAGTTATACCATATCGGCAATTCTCCTATCTTAGCACCATCCAGACCTGCAGGATCTACATGCAAGAGATTCTGATTTGGTAGCTCTGTGGGGCTGGCTTTGTAAACAAAGCCTTCCTTTTGGTTTTGATCTTTGATTGTGTGTGGTCTACATTTTGGAAGACATTCTCCTGCAAAGAGAAGGAACTTCTTCCACAAGCAGTAGATTGTAAAGCAAGAGCACAGAGGGTAGTCAGGTGTTCAAAGCTTACCAAGAATGTAGACTCTGGAGATGAGCCTTCCAGATTTGGATGAATCCCCCAACGTCTGCTTTCACAGCTAAGATCCCGGAAAACTGGAGTGATATGAAGCAGCAGATTTCCTGTCTGGTGGAGCTGCAGCCCAGCCATTCAGAATACCAAACCGTGGCCAGCATGTTTAACAAGACCTGCTCAAACTTCAAAATACAGAAGGTAAGTCTTCTGCTGACACGGAGTTTCTTCATCATGGACACACGTGGTAGCATAAAACACAAAACAAAAGAACACCCCCCCTCGCAAAACAAAAACAAAAAAAGCCCCTAACAACCAAACCCATTCCCATGCTTCGATTCTGACTCATTGCAACGCTATAGAAGGTTTCGTAGGCGATCGCTCTTCATGGGAGCAGATTGCCTCTTCATCTTCTCACTGGTGGGTTTGAGCCTCCCACCTTGCGGTTAGCAGTCCAGCCTGTATCTGAATGCACCCTCAGGACTCCCAGGGCTAATGTGGTCCTGTAAAAATGGTATTATATGATAGTGTGATAGAACAAGTCTCAAAAAGTGGCTGAAATAGCACCCAGCCATCCAGAATGCAACCACGGAAAGGAGATGGAGTGGCACACCATTTTGTGTGCAATGTACTCTCGCCAGCTCTGGCGGGGGTGTTCCGTTCGATTTTAATCTTGCCTTTCTGGCCTGAAAGCAACAGAACCTCCGTGTGGAGCCCAAGGGCCCCGGGGAGCTCAGTCCCTTCTGTCCCTCTTCATAGGTAGGCAGGATCCTCTTCTGTGAAGAGATGCATCAGGCAAAATTCTAGGAGAGATCCCAGACGAAGACTTCCATTGGTCCCAGGGTCAGGCCACTCCCCTCTTTCCTGTGTGAAATTCTCAACTGTCCTGGAGGCCCACTGCCTTTTAGGGTTCTTTTCTAATCTTTGAGGTGCAGTTATGACTTGAATCACACATAGCAAAACAAAACCCCACTGGCATCAAGCTGACGCCACCTTACAGTGACCCTATCGAACAGTAGAACTGCCACTGTGAGGTTTCCAAGATTGCCTTTATTAAGAGCAGAAAGCCTCATCTTTCTCCCATGAAACAGCTGATGGATTCAAACTGCTGATCTTGCAAGTAGCAATTCAAGGCATGACAATTGGTCTCTCGTCACCTGGAGCAACAGAGGAAGGAGATCAAGAATAGGAGGAAGACATGGAATATTTAGCTAATTATCTTTGTGAACAATTACATCCTTTTTCCTGAGACCAGAAGCACTGGTTGGTGCCTGGCTACCATCACTGAACGTTTTGGGGTTAAAATAACACTAGCCATCCAAAGGATTAGACAGCCACCTTAAGGACCAGTGGGCTTGTATGAGCAGGGGACAACTTGGAAAAGGAGAGTCAGGATGCTTGCACACTAATGTCATGTCGAAACTGTGGAGTTGGTTTATGTTTTGCAGTATTCATTCTCAACAACAGCAGTTTTTAAAATGTTAAGCTTTTAATTTTTATGAGGTCCCATTGATTATTTTTGCATTTGTTCATACTTTTGTTCTTAAATAATCCATTGTTAAAAGCTAAGCCTGAAAGCATTGCCTTCCCATTTTCTGTGAAGATGTATTGTTTTACTCTTTTTGGTCCTTAATGCATTTGGAGTTTGTTTTTGTGTGTGGTGTGAGGCATGGATCATGTTTCATGTTCCCTGTATGTGGAAACCCAGTTCTCCTGGCACCATTTATTGAAGAGACTCTTCTTTCACTATCAAGTTGGCTTAGCACCTGCGTCAGAAATCAGTTGACCATAGATGTGTGAGTTTATTTGTGAACTTTCTATTCTATTCCATTGGTTTAGGTGTCTGTTCTTATATTAGTACCAGGCTGTTTTGACAACTGTCCCTGTATAATATGTTCTGAATCAGGAAGTGTGAGTCCTCCTACTTCGTTTTTTCTTTCAAGAGAGAGAGAGAGAGAGGTTTTATATACCGAGAAGAAATATAACGGCTAATTGGGCCACACAGCAGTGCAGAGGGCTCAATTCAACTAACTTTCATGGAACAGTTAATACACTGAAGGTCCTGAAACTCATGCTGGCTGCTGGTCCAAGGTCAAGGAAGCAGACAGCAGAGTGGGCCTGCAGGCAGCAGAGGGCAGGTTGGGCAGCAACAGCCAGTAGCACAGGAGCATAGCAAAGCAGTCCCCATGAAGTCTCAAGCTCTAGTGATGAACACACGCTGACATAATCCACCAGCAGTGTGGAGAAGTGGGTCTCAAAGGAGCCTCACGTTCTAGCAATGGCACAGCAAGGCTACAGGATCCCCCCCTCGGGTTGGCTCAGCCTACTGGTAGTGTTGCACACGGTTGAAGCACAGGACTAGCTCAAGCAGCAGCACACTGGTCAGATCACCAGGGAGAAAAGGGAGCTAAAGGCCAGCCTCAGAAAGCATTATCTCTGTCACCCTTCAACCAAGTAGTGACCTGATTAAATTCCACCCACATGTTCCTATGGAAGCTTAGTTGGCACAATAAACCTAACTATCACAGACCACACCTTGCCAACTTGGTACTTGTACACAATTCTTTAGTTATGTATAATTTCCAGACATTAATGAAATTATGATTACACCCAACATCACATTGCTAGCACACATATAAATGAAAATACACTGGACCTATTTGTATCCAGTATATTACCCATGAACAAGGGAAAGATATTCGATAAGCACATGTAAAGAAGAAATACTGACAATCAAACCTCACCTTTGCAATTAATCACATGGTCATAACTGATAGGTAGAACTACCGTCTTCCACTACCCATTCTGTATTACCTTTGCCCTTGGCCAGCACCTCAGCTGGCCATGGCTCTTTACCTGGGTGGGGGGGCGGGGCGGTGGTGGTGACCCAGACCTTCATTCCTGAGGGGTCTGGGTCATTATACGTCCTGTCAGGATTGGGTTGCTGTAGTTTACTATTTACTTTAATCACAGGGCATGGTAGCACTAAGAGTCAGCCTATGGGATCTCCTGGATTCCAGACATATTCTTCTTTACCTTCATCATGTAGCACCAGTCCAATTTCTCCTTGGTAATCAGGATCAATCACACCACTTAGTACAGTGACACCCTTCCTGACCTGTTGATCAAAAGACATGAGAAGCCCAAAGTGGCCAGGGGGCATTCTCAGCTGCCAGTTCAGTAGAATCCGTGCTGTGTTTCCAGGTGGGAGAGAGTTCCTTCCTTCAGGACCAGGACCTCCAGGCCTGAGGAACACAGGGTTGCTGGGACAGGAATAAAAAATGCTGCAAGTGGATCACTAGGAGTAATAGTGAGTGGTGCCACTGCAGCTTCCACCCCTTGGTTCCTGGACCATGAATCCTGGCTAGTGGAGACACAACACCATATTTTGGTTGCTAGTTTAAAGTGTATACAACATCCTGGAGAACATTGCCCCAGCCCCGCAAGTTGTTGCCATCTAGCTGGCACTGTAATTGTGTCTTTAGGAGTCCATTCCATCATTCTATCAAGCCAGCTGATTCAGGATGATAGGAACATGATACGACCAGTGGATTCCAGGGGAATGGGCCCATTGCCACACTGCATTTACTGTGAAGTGAGTTCCCTGATCTGAAACAATGCTATGTGGGATGCTATGTTGGTGGATAAGGCATTCTGTAAGTCCATGAATGGTTGTTTTGGCAGAAGCATCGCGTGCAGGGAAGGCAAATCCATATCCAGAATAGGTGTCTATTCCAGTAAGAACAAAACTGCCTCCTTTATGATGGAAGTGGTCCTATGTAATCAACCTGCCACCAGGTTGCTGGTTGATCTCTCCGAGGAGATGTTTATTTATGTATTATTATTTTTGTCTTATTGCTATGGCTAAGGTTTCTAATATAATATTGAATAGAAATGGTTAGGGCAGGCACCCTAATCTTGTTCTACATTTCTGGGGAGAAACTCTGTCCTTCTCTATTATAGTGTTGAACTGTTGGCTATAAAATATGCTCTGAATCACATTGAGAATATCTCTTCTGTTCTAATATTCTTTAGGGTTTCATCAAGCCATTGGATTTTATCAAATGTTTCTTTTTTTCCCATTTTCTATTTTTTAATTGTTTTATTAGGGGCTCATACAACTCTTATCACAATTCATACATACATCAATTGTGTAAAACGCATTTGTACATTCATTGCCCTCATCATTCTCAAAACATTTCCTCTCCACTTAAGCCCCCGGCATTAGGTCCTCATTTTTCCCCTCCCTCCCCGCTCT
>NW_022103914.1:922078-925672 GCF_000313985.2 Echinops telfairi
AGGGAGTACTTGAGTGGAGGCCCAATGTCCTTCTGCTACCTTAATACTAAACCTATAAATATATGCACCTAGATCTATTTCCCCATCCTCATATAGATATATTTTCATATGTACATATCTTTATCTAGACCTCTATAAATGCCCTTTTCTCTTTTTTAATGCATTTATTGCTGTTAGTCCCCACATACTGTCTTTGCTGCATCCTATATATTTTTATGTTATTTCATTTTTATTTAATGCTGGAAAATTCATTACTTCTCATTTGATTTCTACCTTGATCCATTGGTAGTTTAATAGTGTGTCACTTTATTTCTAAATATTTGTGTATTTTCCATGTTACCCCCCCTTCTTTCATTCATTTCTGTCTTCATTCTTCTGTCGGCAGAGAAAATACTCTGTATGATTCCAGTCTTTTTAAGTTTATCACGACCTGCTTTGTGACCTGGTATGTGATATATCCTGAAGAATAATTAATGTGCACTGGAGTAGAATATATATTATGCTGTTGTTGTGTAGAGTGTTCTATATATGTTTGTTAAGACTAGTTGGTTTCCCCCAATAAAATTACACACACACACACACACACACACACACACACACACACACACATATACATATACACACACACTAGTTGGTTTATAGAGTCGTTCAGTTCACTGTTTCCTTGTTCTTTCTAGGTATTCCATCCAATATTTAAAGTAGTGTGTTGAAATTTCCAACTATTAAGGTAGTGCTACTTTTTATACCCCTCAATTCTATCAGTGTTTGCTTTACATATTTAGGTGCTCTGGTACTGGGTATATATAATATACATATATATATAATTGTTAAATCTTGATGGATCGGCCCTTTTTTTATGTGCCAAAAGAAAAAAAAATAGTCGATCAACTAAGAATAGTGTACCTAGTGATACTATCCTGATGACTGAAGATGAAATTAACTGGCCTGGCCCTTTTTTTCCTTGTCACATTGACCCCAGATTTTTCTTAAAGTCTACTTGTCTGGCATTAAAATGTCTCCCCAGCTCTCTTTTGGATATTATTTGCATGAAATATTTCCCCCATATTTTTGCATTCAACCTATTTGTGTCTTTATACCTAAAGTGTGTCCTTTGTAAACAGCACAGAGTTGGATCATGTTGTTTTGTTTTTTAAATCCATTGTGCTACTCCAATTACATTTAACAGTTTGTAAACTTTAGTAACACAAGAAATTCTGTGTCTGTAGGTAGTACTACAATAATAGTTGGAGACTTCAACACACTAATTTAAATATTTGATTGAACATCTAGAAAGACGATCAACAGGGAAACAGTGGACCTACATGACACTGTAACCCAACCAGTCTTAACAAACACGTGTACAACATTCTATCCCCCAACCACAGCACAAAATCCTTCCAGGCCCTCCCTTATTTCTATTGTTATTTTAATTACATATTTATGATTCATGTACACTGTAATGTTATCCTCACCTTTTTTGCATGTCGTTAAAAAGTATGAAGAACAAAATAATTAGAATTATCAAGCATGAATACCTTATTAGTAGCCCTTCTACTCATCCGTTCTCTTTATGGGGCATCTGAATTATGTTCTAGTGTCTTTCCTTTTCCATCTCTCTCCCATTAGTGTTTACTTTAGGGCCTCTCTGATGGGTGTGAACTCTCTCAGCTTCCATTATACTGGGAATGTTTTAATTTCATCTTCATCCTTCAAGGACAGCTTTACTAGGTATAGTATTTTTGGTTGACAGTTTTGCTTCCCTTTCGGGATGATAATTATTTCACTTCATTGCCTTCTGACCTCTAATGCTTCTGAGGAAAAGAGTACATATACATAGGAGGAGGCTCTAGAAGTTCATGGGAAAATCGAATTCAATGACATAAAATCTTTCTGTGAATTTTTTGAAGCTCCTTTGTATGCACAGTATCCATAAAATTGTTTTAAATGTGTAAAGCCGACATTACTTTATTTGAATCGCTATGCCAGCTTTCCTTGTTTATTGCTAGCACGTTATAGCTTCTCTTAAATCTCCTATAACCTGTATCTAAGTTGTATCTCTTGGTAGCATTAAGTTGAATTTCACTTTTCTCCATCTAGTCTGAACAAATGGGGAAAAAAATCTAATTGTCTTATTAGTTGGAATCTTTGGTCAGTATGCATCTAATGTTTTTACTGGCATGTTTGTGTTTAATGATACCATATTACTTTTTGTTTTCTATGTATCACATCCATTTGTTCATCTTTAATATTCTATTTTCTAGATATTTGGTTATACTTTTTTTTTAAAAAGATACTTTTATTGGGGGCTCTTACATCTCTTATCACAATCCATACATTCCTCCATGATGATACATTCTATTGCTATTCTTTCATTGGTTACTTTGGCACCACACCAGGCACCATCAACTTGAACCCTAAGGTAAAATAGGTTTGTCGTTATGCAGACAATGCAATGATCTTTGAACCCTTTAGCTTCTTTTTGATACTCTTGCCTTTTGTGGTATTGTTAATAAGTATTTTAATTCTGTCTGTATATGAAATTCTAGAAAGCATTTTATTTTCTATAAGTCATACTTGCTTAGATCCACCAACATATTTATCCTCTCCCCACTGCTCTTAAATCCTCCCTGTGTGTCCATGCTTTCACCTGAGATCACGTTCCTTCTGGCTTACATGTTTCTTCAAGTGCAGATCTGGTAGTATTGAACTCTGTTCTGTCTTCAAACTAACATCTCTGCTTTCTAACACTTTAAGGAGGTCTTTTGCAGCAGATTGGCCCAATGAAATCTGTCATTTGATTTCTTTTATTTATTTATTTTTAACAATTTTAAGTCGTTTTCTTGGGGGCTCTTACAGCTCTTATCCCATTCCATACAGCAATTGTATGAAGCATATTTGCACATACAGTGTGTTGCTATAATTTCTAAAACATTTTCTTTTTTTAAAAATCATTTTACTGGGGGCTCATACAACTCTTATCACAATCCATACATACATCAACTGTGTAAAGCACATTTGTACACATTCCCCTGATCATTCACAAAAAATTTGATCTCTACTTAAGCTCCTGGCATCGGCTCCTCATTTATCCCCTCCCTCATGAACCCTTGATAATTTATAAATTATTATTTTGTCATGTCTTGCCCTGTCCGACGTCTTCCTTCACCCACTTTTCTGTTGTCTGTCCCCTAGGGAGGAGGTCACATGTAGATCCTTGTAATCGGTTCCCTCTTTCCAACCAACCCTCCTTCCACCTTCCCGGTATCACCACTTGCACCACTGGTCCTGAAGGGATCATCCGCCCTGGATTCCCTGTGTTTCCAGTTCCTATCTGTACCAGTGTTCATCCTTTGGTCTAGCCAGACTTGCAAGGTAGAATTTGGATCATGATAGTTGGGGGCGGAGGAAGCATTTAGGAGCTAGAGGAAAGTTGTATTTTTCCTCGTTGCTACATCGCACCCTGACTGACTCGTCTCCTCCCCGAAACCCCTCTGCAAAGGAGTTTCCAGTGACCTGCTAATGGGCTTTGGATCTCCACTCCGCACTCCCCCCATCATTCACTATGGTAAGATTTTTTGTTCTGATGATGCCTTA
>NW_022103914.1:926025-955613 GCF_000313985.2 Echinops telfairi
TCTATAAATGCCCTTTGCCTCCTAGCTCTTTCCTCTATTTCCTTTGACTTTCCTCTTGTCCCACGATCATGCTCAGTCTTCATTTGGATTTCAGTAATTCCTCTACATTACCCTTGATCACGCCCTACCAGGCCTCCTACACCCTCCTCACCACGGACTTGGATCACTTGTTCCTTTGTCCCTGGGTTTGTTAACACCACTACCTTTCCCCTCACCTCCCCCTTTCCCAGGTCCCCCAGGAACTGTCGGTTCCGTTGTTTTCTCCTCTAGATTGTTCATCCTCTAAAACATTTTCTACTTGAGCCCTTGGCATTTGATTTCTTGATGGCTACTTCCGTGAATCAACTTGATGGCACCTAACAGCACCAACACACCCATGAAGATCACAATAAAATGAAAACCTTCAATGTGTTTATTGGGATGTTTGTTGGTCCAGTTGTGAGGATTTTTGTTTTCTTTACATTGAGTTGTAATTCATCCTGAAGGCTATGGTCTTCCATATTCATCAGCAAGTCCTTCAAGTTCTCTTGACTTTCAGCCAGCAAGGTTGTACCATCTGCATATCACAGGTTGTTAATAAGCCTTCCTTCAATCCTGACGCCACACTCTTCTTCACAGACTCCAGCTTCTCTGGTTATATGCTCAGTACACAGATTGAGTAGGTATGATGAAAGGATACAACCCTGCCACATACTTTTTCTGGTTTTAAATCATGCAGTATCCTTTTATTCTGTTCAAACAACTGCCTCTTGACTCATGTACAAGTTCTGCATGAGCACAATGAAGCGTTATGGAATTTCCATTCTTCTCAGGGCTATCCACCGTTTGTTATGATCTACACAGTAGAATGCCTTTGGATAGTCAATACAACACAAACCAACATCTTTCTGGTGTTCCTTGCTTTCAGCCAACATCTATCCAACATCAGCAAGGATCCCTCTCCTTCCGTGTGAGGCATCGTGAGGGGGGGTGCGACTCAGTTTGCTTTGTTGGTTTATAGCATGCTCAAGGAGTCTGGGTGGTACTGCAGGCTAAGTGTCGGTCCGCTGATGGCAAACCCACCAGTCACTCCAAGGGAGAAAGAAGAGACTGTCTACTCCAGTAAAGGTGTACAGCTTTGGACAGCCTACACAGGGTCACTGTGAGTTAGAAGTGACCTGTGGCCGTGGGTTTGGGGTTTACTGCACTGCCTTCTGGCCTGTACTGTCTCTGGGAGGAGCTTGCTTCTCTATATATAATATGTCTTTGTCTTCTGTGTGCTTTTAAGGTGGTTTTTTTTTAATCACTGGTTTTAAGCATTCTGACTGTGATGTGCTTTGGTATACGAGTATGTTTTGGTTTTTTTTACCTTGCATTTTGAGTTTACTGAGCCCCTTTGATATGCAGGTTTCTAGCTTTCTTCACATCTAAGCTGTTTCAGCCATTATGTCATCGAATAATTACTTTCTCTGTATTTAAAAAAATTTTTTTCTCTGTGCTTTTGTTGGAGGATTTCCTTTAAAAATGTATATTAAATTTAGAACAGGCAAAGCATGTATACAATCAGAGATTCAAAACTATATACCAGAGGATCTTTAGCAAAATTTCTCTTCTATCCTTATCCTCTTTACCCCATTTCTACCCATCCCACATAGGACTCAATTTAATTTTGCTTTATCTTTCATGTTTCTTTCTCACTATATGCATCTGTTCTACAACTTGCATTCCAACAATGCCTTACGATCCTAAACATTGTGTGCTCTTGCTGTTTGGTATATTACAAACTGTGAAAAATCAAACTCACATTCTTCCCAAGGCCTGTTATCAGAAAACACGGCCACCCGAAGGATTTCTGAAATGGAAACCTGCCACCTGGCATCCGATTTGCTAGTTGTTGTCACTTTCATAGACAGTGGCCCTTTGTCAGCCGCTGTATTTGGGCAAGCGCGCTGCTCACCGGCACATCTTCTTTCCCTTCGGTAATTTGCAGATTGAAAGGATCCAGAATCCAAGTCTCTGGAATTACTACCAGGCAAAGAAAAAAGCTATGGATGACAAGAATGGCCAAAACAACAACGAGAAGCTCCTCTTCCATGGGACAGATGTAGCCTCATTGCCACATGTCAACCAGCTCGGCTTTAACCGCAGTTACGCTGGAAAGAATGGTAAGAAGTGAGCATTTGAGCGGCTCCCAATGTTGGTCAGCCATGGGCACCCTAGGGCAGAATGAACTGCTTTCTGTTCTTTCGTGGAGGGTGTTAGGCAGTGGGGGCGGGAGGGGTGGCATGTTGCAGCCCGAGCTTCAGGATGGAGTGAGCTGTTTTATGAACTGACTATCCTGCCCTTCTGGGAGGGGTGGGGTGGGGGTTGATAATTGATTTTTTAAACTTTTTTTTTAAAAGGAGGCTTCAAAAAAATAAATAAAAAGGAGGCTTCAACGATCAAAATTAAACATCATTTCAACATGATTTAACATATAGGGCCAACGGATCAAATTTTACACTCCATTGTAATTCTTTTTTTTTCTTTTCTTTTTTCCGTTGTAATTCTTAACACTGTTTTTGCTCTTCTCAGCTGTGGCATTTGGAAAAGGAACTTACTTTGCCGTCAACGCTAACTATTCTGCCAATAACACGTACTCCCGGCCAGACGCAAAGGGGAGGAAGTACATGTATGTCGTGCGGGTGCTGACTGGCCTCTACACAGTTGGAAACGCTTCCTTAATTGTGCCTCCTCCGAAGACCACGCAAGACCCTACTGACCTGTATGACACTGTCACCGATGATGTGAGAAACCCAAGTTTATTTGTGGTCTTCTCAGACTACCAGGCTTACCCAGAGTACCTCATTACTTTCACAACGTGATCCTCTTGCTTCCTTCCCCAAAGACATTTTTCATGTATGCAGACCTGGTTGTCAAACAAGTTTCGGGTGGGTTCCCCCCACCCCCCACCCCCACCCCCACACAGTTGTTTTCGGAGCTCGACGGGCCCTTCTTTGCCACCAAAATGGACTCTTTCAGCTTCCCTGTCATCATCTGGAGGGAACCTACCTTGCAGGGGGCACAGCGGTGGACCTTGAGCTGCTGCTGAGCAGACGGCTCTTAGTGGTCCAACGCTTGGTCATTCATTCATTGCATCTCCTCCACACCTGCCCCAAAGTAGAAACCAGCTGGTCGCCATTCTTGCCTGACTGTTACTTTGCCTCAGATTGAACGAGTTCTGTGACTGGGAACGTCATGCACGAATCAGCCTGTAACATGCAGGGCAGCACATCAGGACCCTGGGATTGCAGGGAAGTGTGTCCTCCCACCTCCAGGGGCTGGGACTTGGCCCGTGATCCACAGACAGCACATCAGGACCCTGGGATTGCAGGGAAGTGTGTCCTCCCACCTCCAGGGGCTGGGACTTGGCCCGTGATCCACAGAAGTGTGTCCCGTGGAGCCATGCAGTGCAGCAGCCCTGGTGTCAGTGCCCAAGGTCCTTTATAAGGCTGACCCAAATCTGCCTGGTTAGCATTTCCACACGCTGGTCTGTTCTGCCCAGTGCAACCAAGGAGACCATGCCTGCATCTTCTGTGTGAAATCCTCTACTTTTAAAATATTAAATGATTTACCAAGGTTGTTACACACTGTGTTTTCCTCATTAGCCTAACTTTTCATGATTTTAGAGCACTTCGGATAAATGAGCCAAGGGAATTAAGTGGTCTGTTAATAATTTGTTAACTCGGTTTTCATCGAATGGTAAAGGCATGTTTTTAAGTTTTAAAATAACTTTTGATTTTGAGTAAATTTTAGATTCAAACATGGTTGACCGAGCAGGCTGGTTTTCTCAGGTAGTGTAATAGGTCCTGTAGTCTAGTGCCTCACTTTTATGTGGCTTTTCTGCCATCTTTTTGTAACTTCTGTAAAATGATTGCCTGGGCCACCATCTTGTAAGAGATTAGTCAGTTAGCTTTGCAAATAGTGGCTTAATAATTCACGATCCCCTCCAGGTCAGCTAGGGGATGTATCAGTTTTGACATCCTAGTAGGCATGAATATAAGGGCCAATTCCAGAGACTCAGGGAGACCTCACCAACAGCAAGAAGAGTCTGGAGTGGAGCATGTCCTTTGGACCTGGGGTCCCTGTGATGAGAACCAATTTTATCCAGGGGAGAGAGATTGGTATCACTGAAGCCCACAAAGATTAACTTACTCGCCCAGAGAGAGAGTGGGCTTCTCTCTCTCGCTCTCTCACACACACACAGGAAAGAGAGAGAGAGAGGAGAAATGCAGAGAGATCAAGAGCTAGTGCTAGCCAGTGATTGCCTCTGGGAGGGAGACTTGTCTGTGTAGCTAAAGACGTGTAGCACTTGTCTGAACAAGGCAAAGGCTTCAGGTACCCCATGCAAGGATTAAAGGCAGAGGCTCGTACAAAGGCCTTCCTACCACAGGGGGGAACTGAGTACCTCCAAGTTTGCAGGTTGACAGCGAGCTAAAGTGCTACCCCCCACCCTGCTATGATGGGAACCATTTGGGCCCTTGGGCAGTGTGGTTTCAGGTAGCAAATGAGAACCATGCAGGCCAGGGTAGTGTGATAAGGGATAGCCACAGAGGCCTATTCAGAGTTCCCCATGTGCACCCCTGGCCATAGAGTAGTAGTGGCCTGAGTGTAGCCCAATAGCCTAAGACTGTACATGGGTGATTTGGGGAAGGGGGAGTGCTCCCCTTTGAGAATCTCTTGTTCTTACTGCTCACTTTCTATACGCCGTGTGTCTCATGTGTCTAGCTTGATCAAGATGAACCGAACACCCACAGGATGATGGTTATGCGTCTCGTTCTGGGTATCCAATGGATGCTGGAAGTTGGAGGAACAGCCTGTCTGCAATGTAGACAGCTTGCACCGCAGCTTGGATATTCTTTTAGTCCCCTGAACAATCACATTAGGTTAACAATTATAACTCCATTTCAGGGTTGAGGAAACCGATGCTCAGCGGTAAAGCCTGAGGTCATCTAAGAAGTTCTCAGACCCACAGCACGGTGGTCCCTGTGGCCTCAGCTTCCCACCGAGGCACATGCCCTCTCCATTAAGGTGACCAACTCAGGGACATGGCAGTCAACCTAGGAATGACTCAGTTTCCTGTTCCCTTTCCTCTCGGTTTGGTTTCCATTATAGCCTCTTTACTGAAGCTATGCCACGGAGGGACCAGAGCTGATGCCCCCAGCGAGCAGGGGGCCGGGGTGTGCAGATGACAAGCTCCGCGACCCAGGGTGGCTTGGAGGACAGCTGCTCCTCCCTGGCTGCTGGAGACAACGTGGGGCCCTTCAAGTGGAGGGTGTTGAGGGAGCCACAGTTACTGCTTCATTTGCAAGGATTTGAGGAAATTTCTCTCATTGCAATTTGCTGTTTAAATGGATTGGCAAAGACGCCTTATGGCTTCAGAGTGACTTTCTGGCCACTTGTGGGAAATAGAAGGATGTCTCCCAAGTTGTCTCCCCCAAATATATACCAAACTTAGCTCCTTGCAAATGGCTATATACTTGGAGGTCATCAGAAGTAGATCAGGGGTCATTCTCCCTAAGAGCTATCAGCCATCTAGAGCAAGCAGTCACCACTGTTTATCCCACAACAAGTAGAGTCCAGCACTGACAATAGATGCCAGAAATTAGAACTGACACAAATAGAGAGACTTGCTCTCTAACGTGTTTGTGTTCCCAGAGGTTTTTAACTGGGATCAGGGCATGGCTGACTATCAGCTCTGTGCTAAGTGTGCCATCGAGTTGATGCCAACTCATAGTGACCCTCTAGGGCAGGTAGAACTGCCCCTGTGGGTTTCTGAGATGAACTGGAACCCTCGCCTTCTCTTGCAGAGTGGCTGGTGGCTTTGAACTGCTGACCTTGTGGTTAGCAGCCTAATGCGTAACCCACTACCCACTAGGGCTCCTTACTCCCCCCTCCAAAACTGGAAGAAAAGGACCTATTGGATGAAGGATAATAGTCATCATTACTCTAATGAAATAGGTAGTTTTCTTCCGATGTGGAAGAAAACATCTGAGAAATGTCATTTAGTGGTAAGATTTTTATCCTAGAAGGCAAAATCAGGGGAGCTTGATGGTGACCACAGGCCACAACTAGACATGACATTAAGGGACACTCAGAGTATGAACAGTATCCAGGTGACAAGAGGTTTAGTTTTGTTAAAACTGAAGGGCAAGTTGACTTCTACTAAAGCAAGCTCACGTTGCACCTTTGATGGCGATTGGTGGCCCATGAAGGGGCAGGGACTCTCACTTGAACTGCCTGTTGATTTGGGAGACCAGAGGCAGTTGCTGGGACAGCAACTGCTCCACAGGAGTGACGTTCCATAGCTCTAGGGCGATGCCCCTGAATCTGCACTTTCAACAAGAGCCTCAAGTGAGTCTGCTGTCTCTGAGATCCAGAAACCACGGTAGGACTCCCATGGGCTCTAGGCACTTTTGTGGCCCACTTCCACTGTAAAGTATACAAATACATATCTTTCTATCTTGCAGCTGTGCAGTTACAAATATGAATGTTGAGTCTCGATTATATTTTTCTGATTCAAAAAGTGACTAGAGATGTTTGCAGACATTATGCGAAATGAAGTCAGTCACAAAAGAGATAATGCATAATCTCATTTATACACAATATCCAGAATCCCTACATGCATCAAGACCCAAGGTTTCTAGTGGTTATTAATAGATGGCAAAAGGGAGGGCATGTCACTGTCTGGGGGAGGCTGAGTGTTTCCTGAGAGGGACAGGAAATGCTGGAAGTGATAATGGTGACTTACACAACAGGATAAATGGAATTGCTGTAACTGAGTTGTACGTGGGGAAAATGCGGACATGTAAATACTGTTTTTCAATATGAGGGGGGCTTCAAATGAAAAGTTGGTGGGAAAATTCCATTATCTTTCAATTCCATTTACAACAGATTTTTTTAAAACCCTCTTGTATATATTTGTATTAAAAAAAAGATACAAAAATGACAAAGGAGGAGGCGTCCTGTTTGACCACCCACTTTTTCTTGCTTGCTGCCCAGCTTTGGAGAACGGGTCACCAGGTATCAGAATGAGATCATGTTGTGTGTGTGTGTATGTGTGTGTGTGGGGGAGATCAGATGCGCAGGCATCTCTCCCCTGAGGGCGATCAGTTGCCAGACTGCACTGGCCTGCTCCCTGCTGCTGGGGACAATGGACAGGCTCCTGTGGGCGGAGTTCGCATCCTATTGATAATGGTCTCTATCAGTTGGGCCAGGAACAGGCCAAACCGGCTCTGTGACATCTGAAGTTAGGCTGCCATCCTGAATCTGGGATCCGCCCATCTTGTCACATGTATACCCCAATCCCTCCTCTTCCTATTGCGTGTATGTCCCTAGACCACCCCTCCCTGTGACATGTCTCTACCTGTAATTAGTGGGCTGGCATGCCCCCAAAAGGTATATAGGCGTGGGTCAGCAATGTGAGCTCTCTGACCTCTCTCTCCCTGGTGGCTCCCCTCTCTTCCCCCATCCTCTCTCCCTTGTTCCCTTGTCCTCCTTCTCCTCCCCCTCTCTCCACATGGACCACCAAGCTGGACTGAGGTGAGCAATGCTACCATGTAATGTCTCTGACTGCATTATTTAAATATCTCTCCTCCACCTCTCATGCTCTCGATGACTTTAATATAATACTTATATATCTCAACCGTACAATTGTGCTTACTGAACCCGTGGGTAGTATTAGTAGCAGCGGGTGGGGGCTGGCTCCCTCACCCTCCACATTTAACTTAATACTACAATGTTGGATCAAGGGTAGAGGCCATCCAGTGGACGGACTCATTAGGCTAGGGTTGGCAAACGGAACATTTTCTGCTTTGCAGTCTCTGCCACTACTCACACTGCAACCCTAAGGCAGCCACAGACAATCTGTAAATAAGGGGTGTGTGTGGCTGTGTCCCACACAATTTTTATTTAGAGACAGGCAGCAGGTGAGCCGGTAGGCCAGTTTGCTGGCCTGGCTTAAGCTGATGGAGATCAGAGTCTACGAGTGAGATTGATTGACAGAACAGGATGGAGGAGGAAGCAATGAACAGAGGCACCGAGGAGAGATGTCCTACAAATGACAAGAGGCCAGTGTGCACCGAGGAGATGTCCTACAAATGACAAGAGGCCAGTGTGCATGGCCAGTCTGCAGCGCACAGGGAGGTGGTGGCAAGAGACTTCGTTTGGCAAAGAACCAGTGAGAACCATTTACAGGCATGTGCAACTCACCTTTGTTGGCACCAGCTTCTATTTCTGTGTTTCCCAAAGTGGGTACCATGCCCCCCAGGGGGGCAAACAACCTATGTGGGGAAGGGGCCTACAAAAGCAGATGCTACACTTTATCCGGGATTATGGGTCCTAGGCCAAACGTTTTTAAGTGCTTGGTGGCGGGGAGGAGTGCAATGAGTTGTTTTGTTTGTTTTTATTTCTTCTGAAAAAGGGAGGGAGGTCAAATAAGTTTGGGAACGGATATCATTTATTTAAGAATTATACTATGTTAAAGTATTTAACAACCTTATCTTCTATTTGAATCACAAAGTTCTTCCTTGTATCAAAAGTTGAGCCACTAGCCTGGTTACCTGTGGGTTCACCAGGCAGTCCAGCAAGTCGTCTGTGGAAATGATCGATGAAGGGGCCGCAGGGCGATTTGAAGCAGCCTGTTCCGCAATCGCATGCTGGTCTGTACACATGGTCCGCTGCCGCTTGGTACCCTGTGATTGCCCTGAGTAGTCGCCATCTCTGGGGACAAAGTCTTTCCTGTCCATTTCAAACATGTCTCCTCTTGCCCTGGATGGCTCTTCAGCACTTGGTGTTACAGGAACCAGATTGGGCCCAAACAGACTTGCTGTGCTCTGCTCTGCAGCTCCCACGGGTAAGTGCTGGCTGGGTGGCTGTCCCACGTCCACGGAGGGCTGCACATCCAACGTTCCTCTGTTGGCGCAGTCTCCATTTGTTGCTGATGCCTGCGCTGCATCTCCCTCGGATGTTCTGTAATGATCAAAGAGGGCCGAAACGGCTCCATTTAAGTAGCGACAGTTGATTTCATGGGATATGTCCTCAACCTAAGGAACAAGGAGGAGGGTGGTGGAGAATGGTCACATGCACTTGGTTAACTTGGAAAGCAGATGTTTTCGTCGGGAAGGCTAGCTGCCATGCTGGTGTGGCCTACCTCCGTGGGGTTCAACCAGGTTTTGGTGTTGTCAGGATCCTCCGCGGTTTTCAGCGCGCAGACAAGCACCCGTGTGATGGCCTCTTCGACCCGGGCTTGGTGGTCCTCTTCCTACATCGACACCAACACACGTTCAGTCTCAGGGCTTCAAACAAAATGCAACAACAGAACCCTATGGTTGTGAGTCGATTCCGACTCACAGCAACCCCAAGGACCCCAGGGTAGAGCTGCGCTCCACCGCGTCTCCGGGCACTCGTCTTAAGCGAGCAAGCTGCTAGGCCCTTCTTCCACCGTGCTGCTGGGGGATTCAAACAGCCAACCTTGGGCTGAGAGCCTAGAGCAAACCATCTGCATAACACAGGGGCCAGAAACAGAGGAGAGGCTCTCTAAATTGTATCTTCTGGTTTTTCATTAATGAAAGCTTTATTGCAGAAAAGATGGATATCCTATTGGGAGAAACACATTTTTATGTATGCCTTATCACTGCCATCTTGGAAAATACGGGCTTGGTAATGGAAACAAAACTAGAGATTCCATGATAGAATCTGTCAAGACCAACGACTTCTTCAACATACCTTTTTTTCAACAAAGAAAAGGGAACTATAGTCATGTACTTCCCCAGATGAAATGCACAGAAATCCATTGGACTATATCTGTGGGAAGACACGATGGAGAAGCTCAATCAGCAGCAGCTAAAACCAGGCTAGGGGCTGACTGAGGAACAGATCAGCAATTGCTCATATGTAGGTTCAGCTGAAGAAAAGTAAGTCCACAGGAGCCAAAATTCTACCTTGAGTCTAACCTACCTGAATGCTGAGAACATCTCAAGAAGAGATTTGACACACTGAACACTAATGACAGCAGACCTGATGAGCTGTCGGAAGACATCAAGACCAGCATTCATGAAGAAAGCAAAAGGTCATTAAAAAAAAAGGGAAGAAATAAAAGATCAAGGTGGATGTCAGAAGAGACTCAGAAACTTGCTCTTGATTGTAGAGTAGCAAAGCAAGTGGAACAAAGAATGAAGTCAAGGAGATGAATGGAAAACTTCAAAGGGCAGCTTGAGAAGACAAAGATAAATTAACAAAATTGCAAGGACTTAGAATCAGAAAAACAAAATGGAAGAGCACGCTCAGCCAATGTGAAATGGAAAGAATTCAAGGAGAAATTCAATCCTTGAATTCCAATTTTGAAAGCTTATAGAGGCAAAATATTGAATGCTGCAGACAGCATCAAGAGACGATGGAAAGAATACACTGATGTGCTGTAACAAAAAGGACCAGTTGAGCAAGAACCAATGGTGCTGAAGGAAGGAGTTCAAGTGTTACTGAAAGCAGCAGCCACAAACAAGGGTCCAGAACTGATGGACTACCAAGGGAACTGCTTCAACAAGCTGAGGAAACACTGGCAGCACTCACTCGTCTATGCCGGGAAATTTGGAAGGCAGCTAGCTGGCAAAATGACTGGAAGAGATATTTGTATCCATTCCAAAGAAAGGTGGCCCACAGAATGCTCAAATTATAGAACGATATCATTACTATAATATGGAAGCAAAATTTTGCTGAAGATCATCCAACAACAGTTGTAGTAGTACATTGACAGGGAGCTGCCAGAAGTCCAGGCCGGATTCGAGAGAGAACATCAAGAGCAAGAGATATCACTGTGATGTCAGAAGGAATCTTGGCGGAAAGCAGAGATGTGTACTTGTGTTCTACTAACTATGCAAAGGCAGCACATTGTGTGGACCCTAACAAACTATGGATTAGCTTGAGAAGAATGGGACTTCCAGAACCATTCGTTGTATTCCTGCAGAACTTCTACACAGCAATTGGGCCAACAGAACAGGGGCATACTGCATGGGGTGGAGACCGTCTGGTCAATGGGCTGAATAAGGCTGGTGAAATCACCAATACTAACAGGGCACAGCTCACCAAAGAAAAGCAGTTCCAGCCCTCAGATTAGGGGTGAGTTACCCGATTGACCCGTATTTGATTTGTGAATGATGTTATAAAGTGCACAGTGGCCCTGGGCAGGAAAAGGGTTTCCCACCCCTTTTGCAATTAGGTAATTGCCAAGTCCCTCTCATTACCCAATGCTAGGTGCACCTTGGTCGAGGGGAAGATGTATAAGCCCTCTTGACTTCTTCCAGGCTCAAAACTTCTAGATCCTTTAGCTTTATTTTTTACATGACTTTCTCCTTCAGACTCGTCATCATTCCAAACATCGACTTTGAAATTGGAGAGACTTGAGTTACAGGTCTCCATCTTTTTTAGCTGGGTACCTAGTGGTTACGTCAACTCAAGGATGTGGGCTGAAGAGAGCACACTGATGGCTGAAGACTTCCGGGTAGAGAGCCCAGGTGCAATTCAGGTCTTGGGTTTAAAGGACAGCAGCAACAGGCAGCCATTTTACCGATCACATGTGCAGGCAACTAGGGCTCAGCACGGGAGAGTGCCAAAGCCTGGCACAGAAAGACTCTGCTTGGAGCATGTGTATAAGCAAAGACCTAGCACTTGTCACTAGTCAAGAGGACCCTGCGCGAAGAAGCAAGAGACTCCAGCAGAGAAGGCATGGGGTGGGGCTGGCAACAGGGGACACACAGGACAGATCCAGCGCACCACAGTGTTAGCAACAGCGGTCAAGGGATACGACCCTGTATGCCCACACCAGGGCACACCGGGCTCCCTGACAAGAGCAGAGCGCATCAGTAAGGATCCTAGTTACAATCAAACGCCCATCAGCAGAGGATAGAACTCACAAGTTACAGCACAGCAAACAAATACTGGAGTGTTGATGGAAAAACATCAATCACCAAGCCACTCAGAGAGTGTTTGCACAGCTTTAAAAAAACAGACAGGGGTTACATTTATCACCAAAAAGAAACAGGTACCAGTTCAATCCATGAGTTTATACTGACAGTGACAGGGTCAATGGATTCCACATAGTGCCACCAGTGTCGGGGGACAAACAGCACCTGAAACCAAACAGGCATGGCTAGTACAAGAACAGACTTCTTAATTTGTAGTTCAAAATGTACACACGACAGCATTTGTTAATTCAACAACTTTTACACGCATTATTCACGGACGCTGGCTATATTCTTGCTATTGCACTATTATCACCATCCTTTTCCAAATTATCCTACTGCCCTTGGCAGGACCTGGAGCTGTGCTGGTTGGGGGCAGTGCTGACTGAACAACTGTCTCCTGAGTCTTATCATGTAGCTTCCACATTGATCCTAATCCTGAGTTGTATTGTGAGTGGCCTTGCAAAGCTGGGGAGTGCCTTGGGGGGGTGGGGGGGGGGAAGGGGCGACCAGGACAAGGGAGAGACGGGAATGAGACAGGCAGTGGGGTGGGGAAATCAAGGGGCAGGCAGTCTCTTCAAGAGGAGCCTGAGACACTTTCCCACTGTCCATGTTTTAGAGGAAGTCGTCCTCACTGGGCAACAGCACCATACAGAATGGGCGTGGGAATGTTTCAAAGACAGCCATTTGAAAAACAAAATTCATTCTTGCCTAAATGCAAATCATTCTCGGTTGGTCCTCTCCGTTGGCCCCCCCACCCAGATGAAGTCCTTGGCGGAACTCCGGCAGGGAGTCCCGGGGTCGGAACCAGGGAAGGAAAGGGCCGGCTGGTGCAGGCGGGTCCTCTGCCCCCGCCAGGGGGCGCTGCGCGCTCGCTCGGCCGGCGGGCGGCGCGCGGGTCTGAGGCCCGCAGCGGGCGCTCCCTTCCCCCGTGGCGGCGGCGCGGGCTGCGGGGAGTCATTACCTGTCCTGGGCCCAGTGTCACCGTGTGTCTCCGAGCTTCCCGGAAGCGCGGGAAACGTGTCAGGTCGGGATGGACCACAGCGACCTTGCTGAACACACTGGACTCTTCGTAAGGGATTCTCGTGGGGTAAAGGAAGGGAGTGTCTTCAGGGGGAAAGAGGTGCCACCGCTTCCTGGGGCGGAAAAGAAGACTCCAGTGAGGGGCGTTAAACACGACGCCTAAGCAGGCGGCCCCTCGGCGTCCATTTTCACCCTCGGGGCCCACAGGGGGTGCAGAGATGGGGGGCAGGGGGAATCGATCCAAGGATCAATTAGAACCCCCTCCCAGGGGGACGAACAACGGAAAAGTAGGTGAGGGGCGATGGAGGGCGATGTAAGATATGTAAAAAATAATCTATACCTTATCAAGGGTTCGTGAGGGAGGATGGGGAGAGGGAGGGGGAAGAAATGGGGAGCAGATATCGGGCTCACGTGGGAAGAGTGCTTTGAAAATGGCGGCATATGTGCAAATGTGCTTGCCACACTGGGTGAATGTATGGATTGTGGTAAGAGATGTAAGAGCCCTCAACAGAAGTATTTAATAATTATAAATAAATAAATAAATAAATAAATGCAATCCACAGTGGTACACGGCGGGCAGCCCTGGTCCTGTCTCTCAGCGCTGCAGTGCCCTCTACAGGCACCTGGTGGAAGGGGGTGTGGCAACCAGCAGGCCTGTCTCTGGCAGCCTCTCAATGATAAGACCAGCCTTTTAATTTCAAATCAAACTCCCCTTCCCCATAAACTGTCCATCGCCACTCTAGCGTGCCCGCAGTAACCCACACCACTTCAAATATCTGTTGTCTTTTCGTCTCCGAGCAACCCTCCATCTTTCAGTCACCAAACCATTGCCAGAGTTCTCTGGGTTATAAAGTCCTTAAATATCTAAGCTTATCTACTGGAGAAAAGCCACGCACAAGCAAGTTTCACAACTAAAAAGCAACAGGATATAGAAAAAAGCACAAAGAGAATACTGAAAGGTCCTTAAAAAACCCAAATCCTACGGTCATGGAATCCATTTTGACTCACAGCAATCCTGAGGTTGCCAATCTTTACAGAAGCGACTGACCCATCTTTCTCTGGAGGAGTAACTCATGGGCTTGAACCTCATGGTTACCAGGCTGAACCACCAGGGGTGCTGAAATGGTCTAGTCAGTTAACTTTGTTGTGGTTTAACTAGAGGTAACTGAGCGCAAGTCACAAAACACTAGACACACTTCAAGGCCCTGCTGTTGTGTGGCCTTAGTCAACCCTGGCTCCCAGTGACCCTGCAGCACCCAGAACTGTCTCCTAGGGTTTCCTGCACTGTGCTTTACAAAGGAGACAGACAAGTTCTTGTTGGAAATATACCCAGTAAAGTTACAGCAACAAAACCATTTCTCTAAGTACAATTCAGTCTGGGAGCAGACAGCCTCATCTTTTCCCACGGAGCGGCTCGTAGGTTTGAACAGCCAGTTTTTCAGTCAGCAGTCCAAGCTTATCCAGAGAACCCTTAGGAGGGAGAAGTGTGAGACAGTAAACAAGAGAAAGACACTAACAGAGACACACAGCCAGAAACAGGGAAGAAGAGAGAAGTAACTGTGTTTTAAGAAAATCCTCAAACCCGCTCGTGACCCCTGGCAGTCATATCGGGGCTACCATTTCCTTTCGGAAATGAGAAGCTGCTGCGATTTTCAAACTAAGGAGTAGACACTAATGTTTTGCCCTGGGAATTGGAGATGCTGTAGGATGGCTTTTCCTTTGCAGAGGTTCACCTGGAAACTCAGGCAGGCAGCCTGTCCGTGGGTGGTGCTGGGGGTAAGCGTCTGTGAAGATTTGCAGAGCCCGGGGAACTCCGCACTGGGTCTCCAGGAGCCTGGGTGGCCTCGATGGCAGTGGGTCTAGCGTTGAGGTGGGTATCGGCTCAAAACGTCAGCGACTCAAAGCTCTTTGCCTCACTTTGCAGCTTGAAGCACGGAGTTGCTTCCCACTGTTCCTGAGACTGGTTTGGAAGCAGTTTCGGGATTGGTGTGATGAAATTAAGACCAGGGCAGTTTCTCATAACACTGCTTATTTGCAGAGTGAAATTCACCATGATCATTATTGTCAGATAACGTATCCAGTAAATCTGTGTACAAGACCTCTAGAGTATTGAAGAGCCAGCATGCCACTCTGAGGACTGAGGTGGGCCTAACTCAAGCCATGCTTCTCTCCACTGAATCCGGAAGACGGTAGAAGAATAGATGCACTGGAATTGCGGTGCTGGAGAAGAATATTCAAAGTACCATGGACTGCTGAAAGGGCAAATGGATCTGTATTGGAAGAAGTAAGGCCAGAGTGCTCCTTAGAGGCAAGGATGGCAAGACAGGAGAGACCAGTCGCTGGAGAAGGACATCGTGTCTGGTAAAGCGGAAGGACGGTGAAAAAGAAGGCCCTCCCTGAGATGGATTGATGCAGTGGCTGCATCAATGGGCTTGGCGGGCACAGCACAAGAACAATTGTTGAAGATGGTGCAGGACCGTGCAGCCTTCGTTCTGATGGGCCTCCAGTTACTGTGGGTTGGAGCGGACTCGATGGCACTCAACAACGACAACATCATTGTCTTGAGGTACACATTTTCCTAGTCCGCCTCCCCAAATACGGAGATTCACAGATTGCTTAGAATCTTGTTGGAGCGAAAGGACTCTTAGGGACTGATTATCAGTCTAGTCTCATCTCCAAAGTGGGAGAGGCAGCCAGAGCTTGCTCAGTGTCACAGACAGGGCTAGCAGGTAGTGGTGGAGCCAGAACCAGGCCTCGTATCTCTGGATCCAAGCTCCTGCCTCTGGATCACAGCTGTGTTTTCCGAAGGAACAGCTACCAGATTAACGGTTCCGTAGAATCGGCTTGGCTTAAAATATCACCTACACGTTTCCCACTTCTGCTCAGCAGAACAGGCAGTCCATCAGCATGTCACCCCCTGACCCTCAGTCTTGGGCTCAAAGCCCCCAGACTCAGGCTCCAACCAGCCCATCCAACCCAAGCCCTTTGATTTCAATGCACAACGCACAGGGCCATGCTTGTGCTGGGCCCTGCAGCCCTCCCTCTGTCTTGGGACTGCTCAGCTAGCCCTGAAGCCCATGACCATCGCAGTCCCTCTGTAAGAACTTCCCTCGTCTTCCCAACGGAACACCATCTCATCATGTTCTTAGTTCCACAACTGTGAACGCTTCCTTAAGAGCGGGACACTGCGTTAGAGCACAGTTACCTGTGGGCTTGCCTGAGCTCTCACTGTAAACTCTCAAAGGGCAGAGTGGGCACCCTGCTCATGTAGCTGTTCTAACACCGGGGACCTGCCTTGTAGAGAACTCAATATTATAATTCCACAGCTGGATGAGCCCATAAAGTATGCTCGGCTGCAAAGTTGACATGAAGCTCCATTAATCTTCTATCCCAGCAAAAACTCTGGCTTTTTCGTTTGGGCAATAGTTTGCAACCTCAAATTTCTTAGGCTTCTTTCCCAATTTAGAAGCCAGAGAAAATGGCTACTGAAAACAATTCCCTCTCTTACCAAGCTTAGGGCAAGACTTTGAAAGCAATTTATTCCCTTCAACTCCCTACTGAGAGTCTGACTCTCCACCCTTGACATACAGAATTGGAATCTATACTGAGGATTTGCTTACAGGTAGTATATCTGGGATGAAGATGGAAATTCTCAGCAAGGGAATGAACTGGAAGGAAGTGAGGCGAAGCCCTGGTTTTAGGTTCAGACTCCACAAGGCAGGGACCACACCCACAGCACAGAGTCATGGGCCTGGTGTTACAGGGCCCTTAGTGAAGTCCCAATGGATTACAGAGAAGACTACCTCGTATCATCTTAGAGCAGTGGTTCTCAACCTTCCTAATGCTGTGACCCTTTAATACAGTTCCCCATGTTGTAGTGACCCCCCCAACCATAAAATTATTTTTGTTGCTATTTTATAACTGTAATTTTAATACTGCTATGAATTGGGTGACCCCTGTGAAAGGGTTGTTCGACCCCCAAAAGGGTTGCATGACGACCCACAGGTTGAGAACCGGTTTTAGTTTGTAGGTTCTAATCATGTGAAATATATCCATGTACTTATTGGCTGCTTCTCTCAGACCTACTTACAATCCTTTCCATTTCTAAAGGGTTGGAGAGACTGTCTGTGGTCATTTCTGATCTCTGTCTGCTGCCCAGTAAATGTGCTCAGGGCCGGAGAGGAGACTGGTTACGAGGGGGAAAGATGGTAGCTACCACAGCAACACGCTTGTATCTTCCTTGTGGCCTAAACGCCCTCTCCCATAACACCTGCACCCAGGGATGGTCAAGGTACTGCTTGACCCAGGCCTTCTATTTCTTAGGTTGTACGACAGATGCATGGGGTCCCCTGGCAGGCACAAACTTTTGAATGGCCTTTTGTCTGGCTGATGATATTGAGCTTCTCCATCATCCCTCCCACAGAAGTAGTCCATTTGATCTCCGTGTCTTCCCTTTGGAGAAGTCCACATGCACAGTTGCTGTTTGTGTTATTGAGAAAGGTATGTGCTCTGAAGAAGTCGTTGCCAAGTCCCATCATGCAATCTCCAGCATCAGCAAGACTGCATTCCCACTTCCTGCTCCCTCCTCTTTGTTCCCGACGATCGCATTCCAATGCCAATAATTATCAATGTATCTTGAGTGCATGTTTGATCAGTTTTAGACTGGAGATGTTGGTAGAATGCTTCCATTTCTGTATCATTAGCTTTAGTGGTTGGTGCATAAGTTTGAATATAACAGTTGTATTGATTGGATTTCCTTGAATGTGGATAAATATAATCCTATCACAGGCAACATCATATTTCAAGATAGATCTTGAAATGTCCTTTTTGATACTGAATGCAACACCATTCCTCCTGATTATGTCATTCCCAGCATAGTAAGCCATGACTGTCTGATTCACAATGGACAATTCCAGTTCATTTCAGTTCAGTAATGCCTAGAATATCGATCTTTATGTATTCCATTTCATTTCTGATCACTTCCAATTTTTCTAGGTTCATACTTCGTACACTAGAACCCCAGACCTCGACACTAATCTGTTCCAGAAGGCGCGTCGAGATGTGATGCAGTCGAGTTCCGAAGCAACTTTTCCCATAATAACTGAAAATGGATTAGTCCGCTCTCAACCACCAAGTTTGTACCCCAATCTTGCCATTTTATACAAAACATTACATAGAAATTTCAAAGTGAATGAGTTCAGAGTTAAATAATGTAATTTAAATAAGAAACACAACATTAAAAAGTTTTTTAACAACTACAGCATGGCCCATACCTTGAGACTGATGAGGATCTGGATCTGTGGACACATGTGGCGAGGAGGGATGGAGAGAGAGTCATTGTTTGGAAAGGGAATCCCCCTCCATAAAAATCAACTGGGAGATGCTGTTCAGGAGTTTTTTCCCCCTTCTTTGCCTTTTTTCACTAGGACCTAGCTGGCTTTCTCTAAAAAAAAAAACAACTCTTTCCAATGTGGTCTGCTATTGGCGTTTCCTTAACTGTTTTCTAAAAGGGCTTACTAAATTGTCATCGACAATATCGATAACCGGTTAACCAGCTCCTTATCATGATGATTCTTTTCCAAAAACTCTTTCTCAGGACCCATTTTTTAAATATAAAAACAGTACAAAAACTAAGAAAATTATAGCAAAATGCGTGGAACAGCCACAAAAGGTTTAAACAACGCGTACTAACACCAACACCCAGTGACCGAAACACGAATTGCTTTTGTTTACAATCACGTGTATCGGGTCAGATTCCGATGTTTTGTTCAAGCGCCGATACAAGATTTTCTCCACATTTTGTGTTGAAATCTGATCATGCTGAGTACTGATGTGCCGAGTACCGGGGTTCTCCTATATTCTCTACGTTCCAATTATGAGTAGATTTCTGCAGCTGTATCCTCTCATTTTGAGTCGTGCCACGTCAGCAAATGAAGGTCCTGAAGGCTTTACTCCCGCAGGCTTTTCTCCATCCACATCTTTATGGCTGACTCCACTTTGAGAAGGCAGCTCTTCCTCAGTCAGATGCTGGGCTCAACTTCTGGCACCATCTCTGACGAAGTTCGCTTCTGCTCACCAGGACTCCCGTATCTGACGATGTTGTGATGGTAGGCCTAAGGTGGTCAGTGGTCAGTTCCTCAGAAGTACCCAGCCTAGTCCTTCTTCATGGCCTCTCCTTAGTCTGGCAGCTCTGCTGAGCCTGTTCAATGTAGTGACCCTGCTCACGTTTGAAATGAGTGACATGGCTTTCAGCATCACAGTGACACACAGCCGCCATGGTACAACAAACTGACAGCCAAGGGGTGGGGCGGGACGAAACCTGCCCCCTGTTCAGCACTCATCCCTCTACCACAAGCCACACACACACACACACACACACACAGACACACACACAACCCTTACCTTCCTTGTACTTGAAGAACTAAGTTACACCCATAGGAGTCCAGATGACAGGGTGTGTGAGCCCCCAGGGAGCCAATCCACAATGTGCTTTCCCGTCCAGTTCTTCCAGGAAACCCAAAGTCAGCCCACATCACATCCTGTTTGACAAGAAAGACGCAGCCGTCACGGCCCAGCCCACTCCCCTGAACGGCACTCTCGTGCACGTCCACTCGCATACTGATTTTTGGTGCCTGGGGTATTATTTTGTAGAAAATGTTCTAGAGCTGCAGGAGATTAGATATCCAAGCTCCAACCCCAAGAAATCTTTTTGAATAACATCTGAATTATCTCACTCTTAGTGGCCATTCAACAACTGCATACCTGAGTAGAACTCAATGTGCCAGGTGCTGTTCTAGAAGCTGGGATCCATCGTGAACAGGGCAGGCACAGAAGCAGGCCTGCTGACATCACCTTTCAGCCGCAGGAGAGTGAAAGGCACATTCAACATAACTGTGGAGCTCTCAGGGGGAGTGTGTTTCCAATGGCGGCAGTGGAAACAGGACTTCAAAAACACATCTATTTCATGGCTTTGTCTTTTAATGCCTAAAGGTATCTAGCAGCTCAACTTAGAAAGTCAGAAAAGTCATTGTCCCTGTGAGCAGTGCAGATCTCCCTGGGCATACGTGACTTACTAACTTTTACACCCCGACAACGACATAAAAGATGCCTCCCCTACTTTGGTGGCATCATTTAAAATGATCGGTGTCAGAGCCTTAGTGCAGCCTGGCGGAAGCAGAACCGCCCGGTGTTCTGAACTCCAGGCCCGTGGATAATGCTCCCGGAAGTGACGGCAGCACAGCGCTGCAGACTTGGACCCTCTGTGTGGTGGCTCTGAGGGACACATCATGCCCAGGGCACCGACAGGAACGATCTGAGTTGTCGAAGTCAATAGTGCCACTGACAGCACAGGGAAAGAGGGCAGGCATGACCTCAAATGTCTCCATGCTAGCACGGAAACCACCGCCGAGTGAGCCAGGTATGGATGTTTTAGCTTTTTTATTGTTAATTATGAAGTTTTCCACTGGTATTTTTTTAAAAATTTTTTTCCCCAAGATCCATCTTATTCTTTTCTTTTCTTTTTTTTTTAACATTTTATTAGGGGCTCATACAACTGTTATCCCAATCCATACACACATCAATTGTGTAAAGGGCATTTGTACATCGTTTCTCAAAACATTTTCTCTCCATTTAAACCCCCGACATTAGGTCCTCATTTTTCCCCTCCCTCCCCGCTCCCCCCTCCCGCATGAGCCCTTGATAGTTTATAAATGGGTATTTTTCCACTGGTATTTTAAACCAGGGCAAACGAAAACAAAGCACTTCCATGTGCAGAACAAGGACCTCCGCGTGCATAGTACTGGGCTCAGGGTAAGTGCTTAAAACAGGTGGCTATTCGAGAGGGAATGAAGAATCTATGGGCTCATCATGGGAACAGCTTGGTTCAGATCAACATGGCTTTGAGCATCTACCACTGACCTGGTATGATGCTGGGTGCTGCAGCCTTACCCTTCAAACCTAGTAAGGAAGGCAGAGCCATAAACAGGCCACGTCAGGCCACGGGCAGATGTTTATGAAGTAAGCAGTGAATGCTCTGAGCACACCGGCGAGGGCCCACGCGGGGCTGCGGCAAGGCTTCCATGAACCTGGTGCTTGCTTATGAGTTACCACGCTGCAGCCCAAGAGGTGCAGTCAAAGTCAGCTGGACAATGGCAACACAAAAAGGAGAGAGAGAGAAGGAAGACCTGCCTTAGTTAAGGACAGAGAGATCACCAGGAGCGAGCACTCCCTTGATAATGACGTCATACTTGGCAAAGTAGAGGGTGACCGAAAGAGAGGAAGACTCTCGAGCAGACGGCTTGACACAGTGGGCTCCACAGAGCAACAACTGTGAGGATGGCACCGGTCCGGGCGCTGCGCCCTCCCACTGTGGATGGGTTCGCTAGGCGTCGGAGCTGACTCTACGGCATCATCTCCTTACGGATATACCCTTTGGGGACTCGGATGGAAGCGAAGGCCCCTCTCCTGGGAGAAATACGGCTCACAGAAGATCACACAGAGTCTCAGGGGAGTTCAGGGCACAGCTGTGAGGAGCTGAGTGCCAGAGCCCTGCTTCAGAAAGCAGTGCAGAAGGACAGGGGACTGCAGGAGAAACCACGACTTTCATGACCTCCTTTCTGACACATGGATGTGAAAACAATGGAAGTCATTTAAAATGGCTAGGTTGGGGAATCTTCAGCTTAAAGTTCGGCTGCAAAAGCCCCAAAGGAGTGGAGGATGGGAGGAAGTGGTAGCGAGGGAGGGAGTCACGTAAATGTGCCGGGAGTAGACAGCACTGAGTGCGTCCCTTTGCCACTTCTCCGCGGCTCAGAGCGTGGATGCTCTGCTCACTGCGCTCAGCTCCTGAACTAAGTGCTTCCCAGGAGAAGTCAGCCCGAGTCTTGCTATAAACAGGTGAGCCTGGTCTGGCTACCGCCTTAGTTCATCCAGTGCAGGTGGTGGGTGGGGTGGCACCCCCAGCAGACAACGCTCACCTTGGAGACCCTCCCTCCCCAGAAAAATGCTACTCTGCCTTTCCTGAGGGGCACAAAAATCAAGGGTCTGGTGCCGTTTTTCTATCACTTTCGGGGAGTGTCCTACCTATCCCTTCTATGAACACAGCGAACAAGTCTGTAAGAATATAGCAAGCAAGTCTGCTTCTCTTCTGCCAAGAATTACCTGGAAAGCTGTCAAGGCTGCCAAACTGAACTCCACACGCAGCCTACAGGGTCCCTTGTGGGCACAAGGGCTCCATTTCAGGACCCGGACAGCACCGTATCCGACCAGTAGCATTCTCACCACCCTACCCCCAGCCCTCCCCCGCAAAGCAAGTGAATATCACGACTAACACTGGGTTTGCCTCTAGCCAAGAAAAAAAATATTTTACATCTTTTTCTTATGAACTGTTCCTTAGCCATTTCACATCAGCCTGGACTTATAATAAGTAAATTTTAGGAACCAGCCAACAAAGTATGTACTGCATACTTAGCTTCTGCCTGACCTTTTACTGTACTTAAATCAACCTGGGTATGAACTCCCAAACGTTTCTCTCCAGTCTAGACCTTAGTTTTTTGTAATATTGATCTCGAACATTATTTTATTTACATTTTTTTACTGTGAATTGAGCGAAGGTCTAAAGAACAGATTTTCAGTTTGCCAGGCAATGACTCACACACATTTTGCTTTAGCTCATTCACTACCTGGCCCTCAATGGGCCATCCCCTCTTCCACCACTTCCTCCCTGCGTCCCCGGTTCCATTGCTCCTCCTTTCCTAAGCCTTCCAAACCTCACTCCCGCCGGGGTAGATGCTGCCCTCCTGATTGCCATGGTGGATTAGAGAGGGGTGAGCGCTCCCCTTACGGACCTGTCTACTTCTGGCTGAAAATCGAGCGGCAGGGGTGCGCTCAGTTCCAGCTCTGAAGGGGGACTAGGACCCGAAGCATGAGGCAGTGCCTGATACTGATACCAGTTGCTCTGAAAAGGACACGACGGGCGTGAAAGGACCCGCACTGTGCACTTAGCACGGGCACATGCCTACACTGGAAAGAACAGCAATAGCTACTCTTCTACTTTCGTGTTAATAACTCTTTGCTTCCAAATCGATTATTTCTCCTTTGCCGCTTGGTGCTGCCATGACTAGTACCCGTTTTGCTGCATTTGGCACCCAGGATGCACTTCATGGTAAGATTCTGAGAGAAAATTAAAACAGAGAGATTAAGACTATGACACTCAAGAGACTCGCATCACATGAGATTGGAGGCTGCTACCTTCCAGCTGAAGTATACACTACGATGTGGTGAGTTTACTGTGAAGCAGGAAATGTTCATATTAAATAATGACAGGAAGTACAGTATAGTACCTATGTAAGCCTGTAACATATCTAAGGATGATAAAGACAAACACAGTTTATATATTACTTTATCATTAGACTTTGTACTTTGTCCCTCACTCTGTACAAAGGAAACATCAGATACACACATTGTGTGTTCAGAAGCTGTGTCCACATCCTGACCCACCAAGCCCTGAGGACGATGTTCCTGCTCAGAGCAGCCAATGCACAGAGGCCAGCCCCACGATGAGACACGTGAGGGAGGGAGGGTGGGGAAGGGAGGGAAAAAAATGAGGAGCTGATACTAAGGGCTCAAGTAGAAGGAAAATGCCTCCAAAATTATGATGGCAACATATGTACAAATGTGCTTGACCCAATGGATGGATGTATGGATTGTGATAAGAGTTGTAAGAGCCCCCAATAAAATTATTTAAATTAAAAAAAAAGCTGTGTCCAGTTACATTGCTATGTTCTGTTTTCTGATCAAGATTTCTGAACTCTATTATAACCTATGGGGCCAATAGTATATAAACATTGTCGAAACAAATAATATGTGGAACACGACTATATTAGAATCTCCAGGAAAATAATTCCTAAACAAATTAAGACTGCACTGTGTTTCTGCAGCTTTACCGAGAGTTGTCCCCGTTTTGAAGAAGGAAGACAAACAGTATTTGCATTCACCACACATCGGTTAGCAACACCGATACTAGAATCAGGCCGTCCCGTTGGAAAGTTCAGGGAGATGGATAGAAGATAATGGAAAATTCCCACCAACTGTCTGAAGCCCCTTCACGTATGTAAAGTATATGTTCTACATGCATATCTACAAATATGCTTCACTCTTATTTTGAAATATTAAATATAATATTAATATAATTTCTGTATTTCTTTCTCCTCAGTGTTGATACTTAATTTTTGAAATCATTTTAATGGGAGCTTTTAAAGCTATTATAACAACCCGTAATTCAATTAGATCACGCATAATTGCACAATTGCTGCCACCATCATTCTCATAACGCTTTCTTTCTTCTTGAACTCTTATGACAGGAGAGAGAGATTTCTACTCTGATAAAGATCTATAGTCTTAGAATCCCACGTAGGCAACTCCACCCTGTCCTACAGAGTCATTGTGAGTCAGCATCGAGTGGAGGGCAGTGAGTTTGGAACACTAGCTACTGTTTTGATTCTGGAATTATTATTACTTTTTGGGTGAATAGCTCTGATGTATTTGGCCTTGGGGTATCTGGGTCCTCCCTGGGCTAAGACTAGTCTAAACAGTTATCTCCTTTCATTATGTCTTCTAGTGAACTCAGTAAGCACTCATATAGTAGATGTTATTCTATTATAATTTACTTCCCTTTACATTCCCCCTGTATCACAATGAAGGCATGGAATGATTTTTTTTTTAAAACTTAAATGTGTATGTCATTATATCATCTGCAAATTAATTTCAAAATCAAAGAAGAATCTAAGAGGGAAGAGAAATCATTGCAATACCACATACACTTGAATCAACAAATACTGGTTGCTAATGTGCAACATGTTAATCAAGGAGAGACATTCCCAAAAGTGTAACAGACAAACATCTTTAAGGAGCCCTGGTGGTGTAATGGTTACACGTTGGGCTGGGAACCTCATGGTCGGCAGTTCTAACCTAGGAGGAAAGACTGGACTTTCGACTCCCGTAAACAGCTACAGTCTCGGACACCCACAGGGGCTCGCTATGAGCCACCCGGACTCAAAGGCAGTGAGTTTGAGTTACATATTTGAAGACCTCAACCAGAAATCACGACACAAGTAGACACAAAATAACGAAGCCATGTGTGAGCACTTCACATGGTCTGGGCAGGATGCAACACCGGCAAGAATAACCTGGTGTTATTTTTGGGAATAACTCCTGGGAAGACGGCAGCGGGGAAGCCCTATGGGGCGGTTCTACTCCTTCCCCAGGGTCACTGTGAGTCAGACAATGCAGGGCAGAGGTTCTCAAAGTAGATCTGTAGATCTCTTG
The DNA here is from genome assembly GCF_000313985.2 of Echinops telfairi. Taxonomy (NCBI): domain Eukaryota; kingdom Metazoa; phylum Chordata; class Mammalia; order Afrosoricida; family Tenrecidae; genus Echinops; species Echinops telfairi. The sequence goes on from NW_022103914.1 coordinate 951,345, forward strand.
GCGGGGGCGGGGTGTCCTTGAGACCCTTTATGGCATGGGTGGAAAACCTTTTTCTGCCAAGGGCCATTTGGATATTTATAGATCATTCATGGGCCATACAAAATAATCAACTTAAAAATTCGCCTGCTGTATTTCGCCCAACATTTAATGAACTCACCCCTAATGTGATGACTGGAACTGCTTCTCTTTGGTGAGCTGGCACTGATGGGTTTTCAGGCCTTATATGGACCATGGGCTGATGTTCCCACCCCTGCTTTAGAGAGCGGATGAGATCAAACGCTTTGCATAATACTTCTAGGATATCATTTGTCTATTTCACTGTGCTGACATTTTCACTGATGGTATAGACTGCTGGTGAGTAAAACTGCTGGTGTAATGTAGTTGGATCAAAATTGGTATAAAAACCCCACAGTAAGCCCAAACCCACTGTTGCCAAGTCCATTCTGACTCACAGTGATCACAGAGAACAGAGGAGAACTGCCGCGTGACTCCCGGGACTGTCGTTTGTATGGGGGCAGAGGGCCACACCTTTTCCCACAGAGCAGCTGATGGGTGACCATTTGATAACCACTGAAGAAATCATCAGTACAATCAAGGTCACAAACATCTCAGTCATGTCCCAAAATGTCCTCCTCCTCCTCTGCAATCCATCCGTCACCACATCCTCACTCGCGGACAACTGCTAATGTGCTGTTTTCTCTCATGTAGATTAGCTGGCAAGTTCTAAAACAGTATAAAACAGTCTTCTGGTAAGTATTCCTTTCCCAGTTGACGCAAATGAAAGAAAAAGTAGACAATGCAGATCACAGACAAAGTTGAACAAGGAATCATACTTGGGATAAAGAGGGCCATTTCCACTAACCCACCCAAGGGGAGGGTACTGCTTATGTCTCCACAGGGAAAGAGGGACCAGACTTCAACTGGTGCTCCAAGATGTGAATGCACCATGCCGGCATGAAGGAGGGAACCAGTGGAAGGGTCTGAGAGGCTGGCCCCAATCCCAACTACATGGACAGCTCCCCTCCCCCCAGAAGAATTCACTTCAGAGGACAGCACTGAAAGCTACAGCTCAGGGAGAGGGACATGTCTGATCAGAGCACACAGGAGCAAATGAAGGGGGAGGAAGAGAGTGGAGCACATCCTGACCACCAAGCCTTGTGGACGATATTCCCGCTCAGAGCAGCCAATGCACACAGAAGACCACATGGCTGGCCTCACTGTGAGACAGGACATCCCTCACTGACCCATAGCCCTACGGGGGACAACACTGGAGACACAGTGTGGGAATTGTGCCCGATCATATCCCACCACTCCAAGACGAAACACTAAGGACAGCAAGGGGAGCAGAGCAACCAAGTCTCCAGGGAATACCAAAAATAGACTTTGGGGCCAGGGCGTGGCACCCTATCAGACTCGACTGGAAAACACTCCTAGAGGCCAACAAACAGACCTTGAACAATTTACAAGCTTTTCTTTTTTTTTTTTGTCCTTAGTTTTGTTGTTTTGTTTTGCTCTGTCTTGTTTTTTTGTGATTATCTCTGCAGGTCTATCTAGGTAAGTTAGGTGGGATAAACAATCTGGACGAGAAAACAACAGGACCCATGGTTATGGGTGAGGGGTGGGGACATGGGAGAGGGGGAGGCAGGGGGGAGGAAGTGGTGTTAATAAACCCAGGGACAAGGGAACAACAAGTGATCCAAAATCAATGGCCAGGAGGGTATAAGAGGCCTGGCTGGGCTTGATCAAGGGCAATGTAACTGAGAGGAATTACTGAAACCCAAATGAAATCTGAACATGATAGTGGGACAAAAGGAAATAGCGGAAAGAACTAGGAGGCAAAGGGCATTTATAGAGGTCTAAATACAGCAGTGGTTCTCAATCTTCCTAATGCTGTGACCCTTTCATATGGTTCCTCATGTTGTGGTGACCCCCAACCATAGGGTTATTTTCATTGCTACTTCATAACTGTGGTTTTGCTACTGGTATGAATCAGGTGACCCCTGTGGAAGGGTCTTTCGACCCTCAAAGGAGTCGGGACCCACAGGTTGTGAACCGCTGAAATACAGGCATGTACATATATAAATATATTTATATATGACGAAGGGGAAATAGATCTATGTGCATATATTTATAGGTTTAGTATTAAAGGAGCAGATGGATGTTGGGACTCTACTCAAGTACTCCCTCAATGCAAGAACACTTTGTTCTATTAACCTGGCATTCCATGATGCTCACCTTCCCGGCATGATCACTGAAGACAGAGGGCGCATAAGCAAATGTGGTAAAGAAAACTGATGGTGCCCGGCTATCCAAAGATGTAGTGTCTGGGGTCTTAAAGGCTTGAAGGTAAACAAGCAGCTTGTCTAGCTGAGAAGCAACAAAACCCACATGGAAGAAGCACACCAGCCTGTGTGATCACGAGGTGTCAAAGGGATCAGGTATCAGGCATAAAAGAACAAAAAATCTTATCATTGTGAATCAGGTGAGTGTGGAGTGGAGACCCAAAGCCCATCTGTAGACAACTGGACATCCCCTTGGTTTCGTGGGGAGGAGATGAGCCAGTCAGAGTGCTGTATAGCACCGATAAAAATACAATTTTCCTCTAGTTCTTTAATCCTTCCACCACCACCCTCCCACTGCCATGATCCCAGTTCTACCTTACAAATCTGGTTAGACCAGAGGATGTACACTGGTACAGATAAGATCTAGAAACACAGGGAATCCAGGACAGATAAACCCCTCGGGACCAATAATGAGAGTAGCGATACCAGGAGGGGAAGGGGAAGGTGAGGTAGAAAGGGGAAATTGATCACAAGGATCTACATATAACCCACTCCCTGGGGGACGGACAACAGAAAAGTGGGTGAAGGAAGATGCCGGGACAGTGTAAGACATGACAAAATAATAATTTTTAAATTATCAAGGGTTTGTGAGGGAGGAGGGACCTAGAGGAAAGTTGTATATTTCATCTTTGTTATTTTTTCATTACGTAATTCGTAGCTATCTAGTGGCAACAGATATTTCTGCTATAACAGAAATATCACAAGCGGCTCATTCACTCTTTTAGGGCAGGTGTAAGAAATGTTAAAACAGTAAGAGTTGGTTGCTGAAGAGATCAGAGTGTTTTGTACAAGGAAGACACTACCACCAACACCAATTGGATACCTAAGTGAGGCTTGGTGCTCGGAAAACTGTGAGCCAAGAGATAATAAATATATGACCTTCAAAAATAAAACTAAAAAATATATAAATAACCTTCACAGACTTGATTACTGATCGCACTTTGCCTGTTCTAATACAGAGAACAGCCATACTGTGAACTGACACAAAACTCATTCAAGTAAAACTATCAGATTTTTATAAGGACTCAAAACTTTGGTGGTCCACGGACAAAAGGCTGCCTTGCATACCCCCAGGTAATAAACAGTTACCTGCCTAGTATTATGACTGGGTTGGGACAGAACAATCGATGGGTCAGGTAAGTTTTACAAAAGGCTGACTATACCCAGACACAATATAGATGGATGTCCTCAAAAATATCTGCAGAGGGCCCCCTATGTGGGCTAAGCCTCAGGTGAATCCCCTGACTCGGGACCAGGGGTGGGAAAGGCCTTGTTTGCAGACAGAGGACAGTGTAGGTGGGATGACTGCTGCCGTAGTTAGGTCACAATGTAACACCGTGTCTGCTGAGCTCCCTCCTGATACAATGCACAAGAGTTCCAGTTTTTAATATTTTCTATGATAATGTTTTTGGTTGAAGTTTTTCTGTTTCATTCTGTCATTGTTGGACTGTTCCTTTGACCTTTGTTTGGATTTTGTATGCTTTTCTGGGCATGAAACCCAAGATAGGTAACCTGCAGAGTCAACAACTGGTTTGATCGTTTCAAAGGACATCGCAGGTGAGATGGGTGGAAAGTGGAGAACAACAGTGAGGGCAAGGAAGAAGATAGATCCTGGAATTGGATATGTATGACATGAGAACTATAAGTCAGTGAGTTGTTAAAATCAAATAAACCAATTAATTAAAATATTTTTCAGAGTCCCTAAAGAACAGAATATACTCAAACACTGTGTAGACATATAAAAACCAATCAAAACCAAATTCATGGCCAACAAGTCAATCCCAACTCATAAAAAAATGACCCTAATAGAACAGGTTAAGAATTGCCCCCGTGGCTGGTCCCAGCCCCAAATACTAAGTGGATGCCTGCCCCTCCCCCGAGAAGTATTTATTTCAAAGGATGGCACTGAATCTGCAGCTTCGGGAGA
>NW_022103914.1:957577-959894 GCF_000313985.2 Echinops telfairi
AAAAAAAAAAAAAGAATTGCCCCGTGGTTTCTGAGAGTATGAATTTTTTGGGAGTAGAAAGCCTCCTCTTTCTCCTGTGGATCAGCAGGTGATTTAACACTGTTGTCCTCATGGTTAGCAGCCCAACGCAGGACCCACTGTGCCACCAGGACCTGCTGTAGACACACAGTGCCATAGTTAAAGCTCTGGAGACAGACTGTTTGGTTTACCTCTGAACTGTGTAATCTTGGACAAGGTTTACTGACCTCTTTGTGCTTCATTTCCCACAGCTATCAAATGGGATAATTATTTAATAATAGAGTTCCTGTGAGGATTAAATGAGTGAATAGAAATATAAGGCACTTAGAAAAGTGGCAAGTATAGGGACTTGATAAAGACTTTCAATGCATAAATTTTTAACTGAAACATGAAAAGACATTATTCTAGTACACAGGAAGACTATGAGAAATACAGTAAAAATCTCTAAAAATTAGCCAGAAAATCTATAAATTCCAGGGCTGATGACCCATAAAGTAATCACAACTAAGGGTATAAGAAAAATGGATATGTCTACTCTAAAACTATCACTTAAAAATGAGTACATAGAGGGAATAACAAGTGATCTAAAACCAATGATGAGAAGGGCATACATAGGATGCCTGGTGGGGCTTGATCAAAGGTAATGTAGCCAAGAGGAATTACTGAAACCCAAATGAAGGCTGAACATGATAGTGGGACAAAAGTAAAGTAGAAGGAAATAGAGGAAAGAACTAGGAGGCAAAGGACATTTATAGAGGTCTAAATACAGGCATGTACATATGTAAATAGATTTATATACAATGATAGAGAAATAGATCTATGTACATATATTTATATGTTAAGTATTAAAGTAGCAGACATTGGCCTCTACTCAAGTACTCCCTCAACGCAAGAACACTGTTTTAATAACTCGGCATTCCGTGATGCTCACCTGCCTGACACAATCGCCGAAGACAAAGTGGGTGCATAAGCAAATGTGGTGAAGAAAGCTGATGGTGCCCTGGTATCAAAAGATATAGTGTCTGGGGTCTTAAAGGCTTAAAGATAAATAAGGAGCCATCTAGCTGAAAAGCAACAAAGCCCACATTGGAAGAAGCACACCACCCTGTGAGATCATGAGGTATTGATGGGATCAGGTGTCAGGCATCAAAGACCCAGAACAAAAAATCATATCAATGTGAATGAGAGGGAATGTGCAGTGGAGACCCAAAGCTTATTTGTAGACAGTTGGACATCCCCGTACAGAAGGGTCACAAGGAAGAGACAAGTCAGTCAGGGTGCAGTATAGCACCGATGAAAAAGACAACTTTCCTCTAGTTCTTGAATGCTTCCTCCCCGAGTACTATCATGACCCCAATTCCACAAGTCTGGCTAGACCACAGCATGTACACTGTACAGATAAGAGATTGCAACACAGGGAATCCAGGACAGATAAACCCCTTAGGACCAATAATGAGAGTGGCTATACCAGGAGGGGAAAGGGAAGGTAGGGGGAGAAAAGGGGAATCAATCACAATGATCGACATATAATCCCCTCCCTGGGGATATACAACAGAAAAGTGGGTGAAGGGAGACTTTGGTCAATGTAAGACACGGGAAAAAAATTGTAAATTATTAAGGGTTCATGAGGGAGGGAGAGTAGGGGAAGGGGTGGGGGGGAGAATGAGCTGATTCCAAGCGCTCAAGTAGAAAGAAAATGTTTTGAAAATGATGACGGCAACATACATTATATACTCCTGTATAAGTCGAGTTTGTCAGCATATTTTTAATGCAGTTTTTGTGGTAAAATTAGGTGCCTCGGCTGATATTCGAGTTGGCTTATACGCGAGTATATACGGTATGTACAAATGTGCTTGACATAATGGATGGATGGATTATGCTAAGGGCTGTACAATCTCCCAATAAGATGATTTTTTAAGAAAAGGAAGTTTTGCCCTATCACCAACTCCCATTGTTAGTATATACTCCATTTACTTAAGAGTTTACGCTGTACAAGTCAACAATTCACGAACTGCAGTTTGCAGCTGGCCTATTCTCACATAATACCCCTTTCTCAGGCAGGATGAACAATCTGGAGGAGAAAACAACGGGACTGACAGTTCCGGGAGGACATGCGAGAGGGGCGGTTGGGGGGAAGGAAAGAGGTGTTAACAAACCCAGGGACAAGGGAACAACAAGTGATCCAAATTGGTGGGGAGGTGGGTGTGGGAGGCCTAGTAGGGCATGATCAAGGAGAATGCAACAAAGAGGAAGTGCTGAAATCCTGGTGGGGACTGAGCATGATAGTGGGACAGGAGGA
>NW_022103914.1:961612-969075 GCF_000313985.2 Echinops telfairi
GATGAGCCCTACAGGACCAGTGGTGTGAGTGGCGAAACAGGGAGGGTAGAGGGAGAGTGGGTTGCAAAGTGGGAACCGATTACAAGGAACTATATATGACCTCCTCCCTGGGGGACGGACAACCGAAAAGTGGGTGAAGGGAGACGTCAGGACAAGATATGACAAATTAACAATTTACAAATTATCAAGGGCTCATGAGGAGAGGGTAGCGGGGAGGGAGGGGAAACTGAGGACCTAATGCCGGGGGTTTAAGTGGAGAGAAAATGTTTTGAGAATGATGAGGGCAATGAATGTACAAATGCGCTTCACACAATTGATGTGTGTATGGATTGTGATAAGAGTTGTATGAGTCCCTAATAAAATTATTAAAAACAATTTAAATAATCATTTTATGAAGGCAATGTTTTAAATTCTATACCATGGAATCAACTAATAACACTCTAAGTGCTCAGTGGTTACGCAGGGGGCTGCTAACCAGAAGGTCAGCAATTCAAAAGGACTCGTCAGCTCCCTGGAAGGAAGATAGGACTTCTACACCTGTAAAGAGGTGCCGTCCTGGAAAGTCACAGGGGCAGCTCTTCCCTGTCCTCCAGGCTCGCTGCGAGTCAGCGTGGACTCGGTGGCATGTGATCGATGCTACGAAGCGATGCTTGACAATGTTCTCTAACATAAAATGACAGTGAGGTCTCTAATGTGAACCAGAGATGTACAAAAACCTGATATATGAATGGGTTTGGGGCTAGCACCTAATTTTAGCCCCCATCCAAAACAATTATTTCTTATGACATGGGTGTGCGTGATGTCCAGTCTCATGAAGAGCTCGTGCAAGGTCTGGTGAAGACATTACACGGCTCCTGCTGTCAAAAGGATAGCATGTCAGGCCTTAAAGGACTGTCTTCAAACAAGCAACAGTCGAAGTGAGGGACAAACTTAGTCACATGGAATACACACAAGAGCCTGTGTACTCCAAGCATTGTAAATGATAAAATCTAAATCCAAAGAGAGGAACAGTATCAGACCTTAAATGGTGAACACCTACCTGCTTGCAGAAGCCTACGGATGGCACTGGAAGCACATTTCCATTTGCAGAGTCCACACAGAGGGGACTCCTCCAATGACCCCCCTCCCATCCCAGTTGAGGGATGTGAATAACTTCGTGATCAGGGAGCTTTGTAAAGTTGATTATGGCACATGTAGTTAGGTTAACATGTAACAACACCATCTGAAATCCCTCTTGACCCACTGTAAAGTTGTTTCAGTAGAGAAGAGGTAAGGGGAATACAAATGGATTAAGACTCTGACAAATACCCTCTGATCATAGACCAGGGATGTGAATAGCCTTGCTATTTATTACACAGAGTACATTAGAAAGTGGATTATTCCATTATTTTAAAAATAATTGTATTGCAGGCTCATACAACTCTTATCACAATCCATACATCCATCGTGTCAAGGACATTTGTATATTTGTTGCCATCATAACTCTCAAAATATTTTCTATCCACTTGAGCCTTTGGTATCAGTTCATCCCCCCCCTTTCCCCACCCTCCCTCTCTCACGAACCCTTGATAATTTATAAGTTATTGTTATTTTGTCATGTCTTACACCGTCCAATGTCTCCCTTCATCCACTTAGAAAGTAGATTATTATAGATGTAGTCATGTTAAAATTGAACACAGTATCATTTGATTTCCCTTTCTAATGTGTTCTAGTTTTTAATATACTATCTTTTCTTTTAGATTGGGAAGTTTATTTATTTTATTTTACTATTGTTATATGTTTTTCAATATATTAAATCCAAGATAGGTAAATCTTTAGAGACAGTAATAGGATTAATGGTTCTTTGGGGGTATGGCAGCGGAGGTTGGGGGGAATTGGGAGCTAGTAACGAGTATAAGAATGTGGAAAGTGTTCTAAAACCAATTGTAGTGATGATTGTACAGCATTTCTTGATGTGATTGAACTACTGAATTGCATGATATGTGAACTATATGCCTATTAAACTGTTAAATTAAAAAAAATGAATACATAGATAAGAGTATTGACTTTGGATTTAGAAAGTATTTGCAGAATGTTTTCAAAACGAATGCATTTCCTTCATGGCTAAAAGAGTAAAAATATATCCTCAACCAACAATGGAGCAAAGGAAATGTATTCTTCTTTCATAAAAAGCAACATTAATTACTCAAGTAAATATACTTGTTTATTTAGTAAAGGAAAGCTACTGGTAGTTGCATTATTATAACTACGCACACAGCAGCATCCACATCTCAACTTAGAATGCAAAAGAGGAAGAGGAGAGGCTGGGTGCAAACTCTTCAAGGGTCAAAGGTAGTGGGGAGATGGAGGCCAACAAGGGTATGGCAGTGACGGCAGGAGAAGAGGCAGGTGTGAATAGCCACAGTTGATGGTGAAATACTTCTCACTTCAGAGCCCTGGCCAGACAGTGGGCCGGTCAGAGTCATCCAAACCAACCCCTGGGGTCGCCATTCCTGCTTGGGCCTTGTACATTAAGCAAACCAGACAGGGAATTTTGCAAAATCACCCTGCAAGATAAACTGGCCGTTTGAGGTAGACTACACTTACAAGAGAAAAGAATATGCTAGTCTGCAAACTCAGCTACCAGTATGTCAACACATGGCCAACAACTCCCACCTTCTTATTTCTGCAAGCCACTGCCACTCTTCTGCGGAGTTTCCCTCCCAAATACCAGGAGCTCAACACTCTGCCTCAACTCAACGCCACGAGCATGCCCAGAGCAGAGCGAGAGAGCAGTGCTGTGGTGCCAGCCCTAGGGTGCTTCTCCTGGTATGCAGAACTGTGCCTTTGTCTCACTGGAAGAACAATGTGTACTCGTACACAGGGGAGGAGGAAGAGAAGTTCTCTTCTCCAGTCCAGGTCAGATGCTTTTGAAAGGCAAAGGAGAGAGTGTAGGAAGCTTGGCAAGTAGGAAAACGTTGCTGAGACAACTGCCCATGAACACGAGCAAAATGCTGTATTTCTCTTGAGGGAGCATGAATCGTTTGGCTTCCTGGGGAAAATAAAAGTACTCAAGACTCTGAGAAGGTCTCATTTGTGATCTTTTCTCAGGAGCAAATGATTACCAAGTTTAAAGAACAATACCCTGACTTACCTGGAAGACATCTGTCTTGTTTTCAAATAGACTGACAAAATATTTATAGTCAGCATAAGCCCAGAATTGGGAATGATCATAATCTCGAAATGGACCAGAACCACCAGACTGCTCACAGTTCCAGCTCAGAAACTCTTCGAGCGTGGCTTCCACGTAACTGCACGTAGTTTCAAACTGAGGAGCTGCAACGGAAGGGAACCCACCTTTCAATGTGTATTGAGCACGGTTCCCAAATAAGTTTCCTAATGGTAGATAAGTTCAACAATTTGTTTAAAAGTTAGCTATTGCTTAACATTAATTATAAATGAAAATAATTCTGTACTCGCTATATCATTATATACACACACACATATAGAAGTGTATTTATTTATTTATTATATAGGGATGTACAAGGGGGTACCCCCCAAAAAACCCAGATGTGATGTGAGGGGGATAGTGCATTTAAAATTTGTCCCCCAGATCAGACTGTTAATCAATCTTTCTATTTAGAGGTTCTGAAGACTCCATTACAGTGTGCAACAAAAATGGCCTGGTTGGTGGCAGAGGGGGGACTGATTTTGCCATCACAATGCACCTGCTCACGCAGCCATCTCAGTGCACCAGTTTTTTGGCAAAAAAGCAGCGTGCCTTTCTTGCCCCATGCACCTGACTCACCAGACCTCACTCCATGCGACTTATTTTTGTTTCCGAGAATGCAGAAGGACATGAAAGGACAGCGATATGACAAGAGTTGAAGAAAAAAATCAAAGAAGGTTCTGTCAGCCATCCAAACAGATGAGTTTGAAAACTGTTTCCAAGAATGGAATCACAGATTTGACAAATGTATTAAGTGTAATGAAGAGTAAGGTGATACGGTTGTTTTGTTTTAAAAAATGTAAATACATAGCTTTGAGGTGGGGTGAATTCTTTTTTGGGGGGGGGCACCTCTCATATATAATTGTGAGGGAGGTGCAGGACCGGGCAGTGTTGTGTTCTGTTGTGCACAGGGCTGTTATGGGTTGGAACCGACTCAATGGCTCCTAACAACCACAACAAGATGTCACTAGGACCCACACCTCACAGCTCACGATTAAATGTAAGAGTGAAAAAGTTTTCTTTCTGAAAGACGACCTTTTCCTGTGGCTAGCCCGCCATCCCATGGCGGACAGTAGCTCACCAGTTCTGTATGCGCTCCCAGGGAGTCTGAGTTCAGAACTGTTTCATACGACTGTGAGGCCATCATTTGCCTTTCCCCTTCCATCACCTCCCAAATGTACAGTGCCCTTTCCCAGAGCCACGAGATGTGGATATTCTTAAAATATTATACTCCTAATTTCTAATTTGGTGGTCACCAGGAATAATCCACATCAACAACAACTTTTGAAAGCACTCATTTTGTATGGCTCTAAAAGAGCCCTGAGCATAAAGTTTGGGGCCTGCAGCTTTAGGTTAAAAAAAAAAAAAAAGCAACAACAAAAATCTTGTCTTTTGAAAATTCTAACTTGACATGGCACCTAGGTGAGCACAGCTCCTCAGAATCATTAAGAAGACCGCGGTACTGCAAAGCCAGCTCGCTATTCATGGACTCATGCGCTGCAGAATCGTTTATTAAACACCGAATTGTAAATAGCACTATGCCCACACTTGGGAGGTCCCCAAAGAAATCGACAATACCCTTGGGCTTAGACCATATTTCGACAACGTTAAAGTGTTCACTGGAATAAAGGAGAATGTGAGCATACAACTACACGCGTGATGCTGCGTGTTCCTAGATGTGCCCTAGATCCCTCCAGAGGTGAGAGAAGGGCTCAGAGGTCTGCCGTATGTCTACGGTGGGTGATTATTAGGGGTGTGGCTCATTCGCCTAGTCCTGGTCTTCTAAAATAGTGGTATAATATGTTTTTGTTTTGTTTTGTTTTTTGTTTTTACAATTACCAGAATCTTTTAAATACACACAGGTTAATATTTAAAAATATGATTATGCCTTTGCAAAACACAAAATTCTTTCAACTCACCCATCACCTGACTGAGAGAGAAAGATCTGGAGATGTACTCTGATAAAGACGGAGCTCTAGAAAGCCCTCTGGGCGGTCCACTCGGTCAGTGAGGGCTGCGTGGAGTCAAAACGGAATCAACAACGCCTCGCAGAAGGAGGTATGAGGAGATTCGGAGTAAATATACATAAGGCGGCGTTCAGAACAGTGCCTGACACATGACCTCTCAGTAAATGTTAGCTATTGGTAGTAGTATTACCTTTGGAATATAATCAGGATGTGTGTGTGCTTGTTCTCAAAGTTAGTGTTTAACAGACAGCAGATTTATTTGACTAAAATTAAAAAGGAAAAAGTATGAGCTTATCTCTGCTATTGCTCATCTACCATTTAATGTTAAAATCCCGTAATCATTTCAGACTGATTAGAAACGTTTCTGCATATTGACCCTGCTTTGCCTGCTTCTCATGAGAAGCCCTGAGGGGTGCAATCAGTTAAGCATTGGGCTACCAGGTAAAAAGTGGGCAGGATCCTCAGAAGAAAAGTCTGGCAGTCTGCTTGCGACCAGTCACAGCCTTGAACCCCCGAGGCAGGCAAGTCCTCTCTGCAACACGCGGACGGCTGTGAGTCAAATTCACAGCAAGGGCTTTTATACCTTACACCTGCCTGGGTTCTAGATACCACCCCCACCCCCACCTGAATAATTCTATGCGATATGCTACAAATCAAGAGAATGCTTGGAGAAGTTGGAAGGGAAGTTGAGTAATTTTCTAGTTCCTCCTAAAGCATTAATAGATTCCAGAAGTCACTTGGCCACAATGCTTAAAACACTACATTTCTAGATGACGGAATGTACTCACATTGAAATACAAGTTAAACACACATTCTGAAGTTAGACCAATAGGGTGTGGAGTCCTTTAGCTTAAAACAACACTTGTTTTATCTTTGATATGAATTAAGGTCTAACATCAATTGCTTTATCTGACTGTAGAGCCCCAAAATGAAATGCTGCAAGTTTCTAGGGAAGAGGAGGACAATGGCAAAATCAAATGACATAAGAAAAACGGAAGAAGAAGCTCTGCATGTTTCACATTTTGGGTCATGCAGACCCAGGCCAGGCAGCTGACAAAGCAGAGGGTAAAATAACACCCATGACGAAGCACTGAAAATGCCATCTGCAGGCACAAACACAAGGGCACATTCTGCCTGAGGCAGAGCAGAACGGACATTGGGCTGTTTTTCAAGCACACAGGAACATAGATAGCATGTTAACAAATACCTAGGCTTAATCAAGACTGTATCCGTTCAGAAGCAGATCACCAAGCAGGCATCTCTGCGTGGGCTCAGACCCCCACTCTTTGGACTAGCAGCACTGTGTTTAACTGTTTGTACAACATCTAGCAATGTACATATACAGTGCATGCATAAATACCTGCCACCTTGTGGTTGTTAGGTGCTAGCAAGTCAGTTCTACCTCAGAGACCCCGTGTACAAGAGAACTAAACCCTAGAGATTGTTTAGTGTTGAAAACAAACAAGCCAACTGTTAGGCTTAGCCGTTCTTCAAAAACTTCCCATAAGTTTTCATCTTTGTAGCGTGAATGGTTAAAGAGAGGACTGGAAACACAGGAGGCTGTTGAAGAGACGTGGTTAGGAGGATGACTTATGGTCTTACCTGGATCTGTGGTTTTCATTCCCATTCTGAATCTTATTGGCTTTCCACCAAGGACCTCGGAAAGGCGTTTAGCATTCCAGTGTCGTGCTGGCCAATCACAAACCATGTTACAGAAGACTGCGGGCTGTTGTAAAGACATGATAATTTCTTTTGCTTTCTCTGGTGTAAAAGGTTTGACATGTTCACCTAGGGAGGGAAATAAACAGAGCAGCAGCTAGATAACTATACAATTATTCCACATAACCCGAAGGGGGAAAAAAAAGCTAATATTGCTTCTATTATGGTCAATCTTCCTGTGAAATTGCATTTATACTTCATTTTTACTGTTTATATAAATAGAAACAATATTTTATATTTAAATACTTACAGTACCAAAAATTTGAAATTTTTTCTGATTAAATTTAAATGTTGGCAAATACTTATAATATTCAATGTCAAAAATGAAGCTTTAGCACTAAAAAGCTTCCAACCACCCTGCCAATTCAAAAAGATGGAAACATTTGAGACTGTTTTTTCCTAAATAGGAGTTTATATAAGAAATGCTGACAGAGAAGGACATTGGGCCTCCACTCAAGTACTCCCTCAATGCAAGAATACTTTCTTCTATTAAACTGGCATTCTATGATGCTCACCTTCCCGACACAACTGAAGACAAAGGGGTAAATAAGCAAATGTGGTGAAGAAAG
>NW_022103914.1:969261-976395 GCF_000313985.2 Echinops telfairi
TCATCAGACCAAAAAAACTTACAGTGAATGAGGGGCAGAGGGTGTGTGGAGTCAAGACCCAAAGCCCATTTGTAGGCCACTGGACATCCTCTTACAGAAGGGTTTCGGGGAGGAGACAAGCCAGTCAGGGTGTGATGTAGCAACGATGAAACATCCAACTTTCCTCTAGTTCCTAAATGCTTCCTCCTCCCCGACTATCATGATCCCAATTCTACCTTACAAATTTGGCTAGACCAGAGGATGTACACCGGTACAGATAGGAACTGGAAACACAGGGGAATCCAGGGCTGATGATCCCTTCAGGACCAGTGGTGTGAGTGGCGATACTGGAAGGGTAGGAGGGAGGATTGGAAAGGGGGAACCGATTACAAGGATCTACATGTGATTTCCTCCCTGGGGGACGGACAACAGAAGAGTGGGTGATGGGAGATGTCGGACAGGGCAAGATATGACAAAATAATAATTTGTAAATTATCAAGCGCCTCAGTTCTTCTTAGCTTTTACTTTTTTCAGTGTCCACATTCTGGGTTCATGAGGGATGGGGGAGCGGGGAGGGAGGTGAAAAAATGAGCTGATGCCAGGGGCTTAGGTGGAGAGGAAATGTTTTGAGAATGATGAGGGCAATGATGTACAAATGTGCTTTACACAACTGATGTATGTATGGATTGTGATAAGAGTTGTATGAGCCTCTAATAAAATGATTTTTTTTAAAAAGAAATGCTGACAGGAACTATTCTGGAACAACTAAAGTTGCTGGAATAAGCAGTGCGTGTACTTGCTACATCACATGTTCAAACCCAAAAGATGCGCATGACAGAATTGACACAGCAGTCAATTTTGGAGAGGGACATTATTATTACTTCAAGATTTAAAAATATGGGGGGGGGGGTTCAGATAGCTACAGTACAGTAATTATTGAATACGGCTCTTCTAGCCATCATCTTTGTAATTCCCACCAAAGGACTTGGTGGGACTGTGTAGATGTGCGGGGCTTGTGGTCCACCAAAGGGACTAGATAGCTTGTTAACAATGTATATAGAGGTACATGGTGCCCTTGGGGCACACGGAACTCTATGAGGATGAGGGGTCAGCACTGCCACCCTGCTAGGCACTCCTGGCACTTAATTGTGGGGGAGGAGCAGGGTGGTGGCGGCGGGTGTGTGTCTAAGTTTGCTAACTTAGTTAGAACTAGTTAGCTTTGCTAGGTGGAACTAGAGCTGTGCACCTCTGGGCAGAGGCATACTGAGAGAATGGAGTGTCTTTTGGGCATTTACAGAAGAGCTAACATAGCTTTGTAACACTTTCCTGAGCAGGGCAGAAGGCATGCGACCCCATGATCGAAAGGCCAAGGACCAGGGAAACATACACCTGCTGGTATGGTTGAGAAGTGGGTGTCCTAACCAAAGAACTGTATCCTAGGCATTTCTGATCCTGAATTGTAACCTGTTAACATCCCTAATAAATTCAAAATTGTAAGTATTGTCTGTGGGTTTTGTGTGGCCATTGTAACAAATTCTCAAACCCAGCAGAGAATTAGAAAGTGCCATGGGCGGGATGGTAAAGGTGAGCGCTGGTGAAAAGGTTGGAGTGTGGTGACACGTCAGACCGCTGCATTGCAGAAATAGGCCTTGGGCTGAAGCTGTCGGTTTTGATCTTCACTGTGTTAGTCTGGGTAGACTAGAGAAACAAATCCACAGAAACTCATATATGTATAAGACAGAGCTTTATATACAAGGTAAGTGCACATTCAGAAAACATCCCAACCCAGTCCAGTCCAAGCCTATAAATCTGGATTGGCCCATACGTCTGATACCGATCTACTAAGTCCTCCTCAAACTCACAAAACTCACACAATGATGCCAAATACAGAAGGATCACAGGCCAGTGGGTAGAAAGTCTTTTAATCCAGTGGTTGTGTAAGCATCTCAGCGCCAGCAGGGGTTTCCAAGTGGCTTCTCCAGCATCAGGGTAATTCCACATGTATTGTCCTCAGGGATGTCTCACAGGAAGTGAACCTTGCCAGCTAAGGCAGCCGCACACTGGTCCGACCATCAGAGAACAAGAGACCAGAGAACCAGAGGGCGAGGCTCACAGAGCCATTTATCTCTCTGCCCTTCAATTAATCCCACATGTGTTTATTGGCCAGGTGGCACAATAAACCTTGACTATCTCATTCATTTCTATTTGTGCATCCAGGGGAGGTCAAATGTCCCCATGTCATTTTTACAATGGCAACCAATGTTACTTCTTGGTTTCAAATGGATCTATAAACAGTATACAGGATATGTACAAATTAACATTGACATAGTGAGGAAGTAGTTAAATAAATGTCACAGTATCGTGAAATGTTCATCTTGGATGGGATAGTAAAGATTAATATTCCTTAAATTTAAAAAGCATATGCATTTCACTTAAAGGGATCTTAAAGTGGAAAGTTCTTTTGAAGAGGCTTAACAAATGCTTCAAATTCTGACCCCCACAATGTACATCCATCTATGAACTTCAAGTACAATCAACTAAACCTTCACTTTAGACACCTGGTCTACAATCACGGGACCATTAAGAAAAGATCATAAATAAAATTTCCCAGCTGTCTTCTGTCCTTCCCGATGACAGGATGAGAGCAGGCAAGGGATTCGCTGAGAAACCCGAGTGATTCCACCGGCCTAAACATGAGCCTTGTTCTTCAAAGAAAACAAATACTTTCATCATCAATCTGCCCTCTTCCTGAGACAGGAAGGGCAAAACCTTGGAATCGGCTTCAAAGCCTGAGGTGAAAGCTGGCAGGTTCCAACTCCTCTGCGGTTGACATTGGAGAACAAGTTGTTACGCGCAGACAGTCACCACTCCCAAGTCAGGAGAGCCGTGCCAAAGCTCCCAGGGAAGGGGCGGGTGGAAGAGTTGGAGAATGCATGGAGTCCGGTGACAAGAAAGTGCCCTTAAATCTTATTGTAAAAGAAGCCCTAAGTTTATTTTTAAGTGGCCTTTAGCGGCTGAGTGGCGCTGGTGGTTACGTACTAGGCTGCAACCCACAAGGTCATCAGTTCAAAACCACCAGCTGCTCCGCGGGAGAAAGACGGGGCCTTCTATGCCTATACAGAGTTCCAGTCCTGGAAGCCCACCGTGGCAGCTCTGCCCTGGCCTTTAGGGCTGCCATGAGTTGGAATCAACTGAAGAGCCTGTAAAAGAAAGTTAGATAGAGGGCTCAAACAGAGAGGAAATGTTTAGAAAATGATGATGATTGAACTGCTGACCTTGTGCGGTTAGCAAACCTTGAGTCCATCCCATCTGAATTCAAAGACAAGCTCAAGAACAGAATTGACCAATTGAACACTCATGACGGAAGCCCACACGAGTCTGAAATGACATAAAGAACATCACACTGGACGCTGTGTGACGAGAACACACACACCTTTCATTGAGAAGACAGGGAAAAGAACATACCAAATGGGTAAACGTGCTCTTACACACAGAGTAGCAAAAGTGGATGGAAGAAATGATGACGTGAAGGGGCTGGGCAAGATGTCAGAGGGCAGCCCTAGAGAGCAAAGTGCTATACTGAATGGTGGAAAAGACCTGGAGGTAGAGAGCCACACGGTAAGAGCACACGGGCACTGATCACACTACAAAACAAGCGACCTTGACGGAAAATTCAACTTGGAAGGATTTTATGGGCAATACCTGAATAACATAAAAACACACCTGACGAAGATGGAAAGAACATATACTCACTGTCACTGTACCAAAAAGAACTGGTCGATGTTCAAGCATTTCAGGAGATAGCACGTGATCAAGAACTGATGGTGCTGAAGTTCTCACCTGTCTATGCCAAAAAATTTGGAAGACAGCTACTTAGACAACTGCCTGGAAGAGCTCCCTATCTGTGTGCATTCCAAAGAAAAGTGATCCAGTGGAATATGGAAAATACTTATCAGTATCACTAATAGCGACATACAAGTAATATTTTGCTAAAGATGTACATGTATTTATTTTTAAATGGCTAAGCAATACATTAGCAGGCAACTATCAGAAATTCGAGCTAGAATCAGAAGAGGGCAGGGAACAAGGGATATCCCTGCTGATGTCAGAAGGATCTTGGCTGAAAGCAGAGAATACCAGAAAGATGTTTCCCTGTGTTTTACGAAGGAAAGGCATTTGACTGTGTGGACTGTGACAAACTATGAAAAACATTGCAAACTGCAATATGCCTATGCCACAACTCTGCCTGCTGAAAATCAAGAGGATTTGAAGCACTTCTTGATGATCAAAGGCTACAGGCTTCAGTATGGATTATATTTCGACATCAGCAAAAATCCTTACAAGTGGACCAGTCGGCAACATCCTGATAAACTGAGAAAATACTGAAGTTGTTGAAGATTTCATTTATGTTGATCCAAAGTCAATGATCACGGAAGCAGCAGTCAAGACACCATACAATGTGTCCCACTGGGCAAATCTGATACAAAAGACCTCTTCAAAAGTGTTAACAGGTAAAGGTGTTCTTTTGAGGATTCAGGTGCATCTGACCCTCACCAACCCACGGTATTTTCAATGACCTGATACACATGCAGGAGACCTACTGGATTTGGACTACTAACCTCAAAGTCAGCAGTTCAAACCCATCAGCTGCTACTTGGGGGAAAGATGAGATGATATGTTCCCATAAAGATTTACAACGCCCTCGAAGCTCGATGTAGGGTCATTTTGAGTGGAAATGCACTTGATGGCAGATTGGGGTATGCATGCAATAGCTGGATAATGAGAAAAGAACAATGATGAGCTACTGCCTTTGAATTACGGTGTTGGTAAACAATACTAAATATATGATGGTCTGCCAGGGGAATGAACAAATCCATCTTGGAAGAAATACAACCAGAATGTTCCTCAGAAGTACAGATGGTGAGATTTCATCTCATGCTCTTTGGACATGGTTTAAGGAGGATCAGTCACTGGAGATGGATATGTTTGGTAGTCAGCAACAAAGAGGAAGACCCTCAACACAAGATGGATTGACACAGCAGCTGCAACAATGGGCTCAAATAAAGCGATAATTGTGAGGATGGCGCAGGACTGGGCATCTGATACTTGGGGAAAGTGCAGAGAAAGTATTTCATTCCTATTGTCCAAAGAACGAAACGGAGACTGAGAAGTCAGAAGTCGATACCCCAGTGATAAACTAGATGTCTAATCCTCTGATTCCACAAGTCTAATGCTCTTTCACGGGTTTAATTCTGTTTCAGGGGATTAAAATTACAGTACTTAAACTCATAGAAAAGTTAGTATAACCTGAAAACATGAATAGGCTCAGAAAAGCTTTAAGCTGTCTCAAAAGGAACAAATGCATGAATGTTATTGGGGAAAGAAGGATGTTCTACTTGGGACGAGGGGGTGGGGCAGGAAGAGACTGCCAGTTGCCAATCCTTTCTCTTCTTCCTTAATAACAGAACTAGAGCCATGAGCACAGCTGAAAAACTACATTTCCTTTGTAAACAGAAGTGGCCCAGAAATACATCTAGAAGTTGTTGAGTTAGGCTTTTTGCCCTTATTCTCATATCCTACAAGCCTCCTTGAATACAGACGTAATAGTTAAAGCGTAATAGTTAGCCCATTTAAGAATAGATCTCTTTAGTTAGGCATTTTGGATGCTTAGGGAAAAGGCCACGGAAAGCGAGGATCCCAGCCCAAAGAATGCAAAGATGTTCATTTTAGGGCCACTAAAACAACCCTCCAAACTTTTACTTCTTGAATTCCTTTACAGAAAAATAAACTCTTAAAGTCAGGAGTCAGTTATTAGCTCTTACCTGATATAACACCTCACCATCGACAACTTCATTGACAATTTCGAGGCCAATGCTATTTTCCCTACAAAGTGCTTTGTGGCTTACTTGGATGAATCGTGGCTTGTCTGACCTACCAGAGCATTCTTTCAATCCTAAGGCTGTAAGATACTCAAACTCTGAACATCTTGCTTCTAGAATTTGAACTCGAATCAACCACACTCACTGCTGCCATCGAGTAGATTCAGACTCACAGTGACCATATAGGCATGCCGGGGTCAAGACAGCAGTGCTTAACAGAAGTAGAAAGCCTTGTCTCTCCCTGGCAGAGTGGCAGGTCATTCTGAACGACTGAGCGTGCAGCTAGCAGCCCAGTGCTCAAGTACGACACCAAGGTAGAGGAAAACATGAAGCACCCACCCCTTTGGAGCGGGAGTTATTTATTCTGCTTATCATAAGTCAGATCTGACGGATCAAATAAATGACTTACAATGTTCTCAAAACAAAACGGTTCTCAACTTTGGGTAAAACATGTCGTGCACCCTTCTACAGTAGGCATTAGAAACAGATGAGTATTATTTTGACTAGTTTTAAAGAAGTGTATAATTATTTTTCTCTAATGTGATGTTAAATAAAACACACACACACACACACACACACACACACACACAAACTTATTTAATGATCTGATCTGAAAAAAATCAAAGATATCCTAGACAGAATTTAATAGAAGTCCCTAAAAATTAAAAGTTGCAAAGAAAGCAGGAGGCCCAGTGTCTGGCAGATACTGGCTGTATCTGTACAGTTGGAGAACTGAGAGAAAAGAAGTATAAAATGTGTGCAGAACAGAGCAATAGGATGTTTGCCATAAAAGGGAAATTAGCATATTTACAGAATTTCAGGCCCACCAGTGAAACAGAACAATCAGCTGGTTGTGAGATAAAACTAATTTGGTTTCTGATAGTTTAATCAACAATGAACTGGGCCATTAAATTAACAAATTCAAGTATTACAATTTCCTTTAAAGAAGAGTGCTGCGCTACACCGCATTAATTAAATAGCCTAAGGAGGCGCCCGGTCATTCCAAGCCAGGACCATTTGCAAAGAGCTATAACAATTCTGAAGCAATCCTGACAGCCTTTACAGGGTAAGTGTATTTGGTCTAAGCTGGCAGCACGCAGCAATTACGAACTGGATGACTTAGAAACTGCTGAAAAGACATTCGTGAGCTAGGTGCTGCCCAGCAGGCTCTTCTCCCCCAAATGTAAACTGTTATTCAGTCAATTTATTACAGCCTGACTTATAACGAATTCTTTGGAGATGGTGAAACACCATCAAAAGGCAAATTGGCTCCCCT
>NW_022103914.1:976495-986122 GCF_000313985.2 Echinops telfairi
AACTTTTTAATCAATGCAAAGCACAAGATACTTGGAAACCTAATTCTCTGAAATTACTGGCAATCTGTTTCAGTCAATTAATACCTGGCCTGAATTTCTATCTGTGATTTAGAATTCAAGACACAATGTACGTTTCCAGAATCTTCTCCCAGCCCTGATGAGTACAATGAATAGTTTTGAAAACCCACAGGGGTCACTAGGAGTCGGTGGCACTGGAGCCCTGATAGTGTAGAGGTGACGAGTTGGGTGGCTAACTGCACGGTCAGCTGTTCTAAAACTAACCATGAGAGCAAGACCTGACTTTCCACTCCCATACGGAATTCTACTCTTGGAAACCCAGGCAGTTCTACCCTGTCCTGTAGAGCCACCATGAGTCAGCCTCAACTCCATGAGATCCTTAATTTGAAACCTGTCTCCCTCGTGTCAGATGCAGTTGTAATGGAAAACATATGCTTGGTGAAAAGTCTGGCACAAAGATATGAGTAAGCCAAAAGTTATCCTAGAGAGATGCATCATAGATGTCCAGCATAAATTAAAATTGGCTTTTGGCATAGTAAGCTAAGTTTGGAATACATGTAGGTGTGTGTATAAGTAAAAACATCCCTATATATGACTTTAAGTCTGGCTATACAATCGTGTTGCTTAAACAAAAATATTAAAATGTGAGGCTATCATTTCTTGACATGCCCTCCATCTCTCTAGCCCTTCCCCACATGTGTATTCTGTGAGTTACACCGTCTCAGAATGGTGGTTTAGACATCCTTCAGGGATGCAAACTGTGCTCCAAGGAATCTTCTTTGAGTCCGGGGAATAAACAGAAGTCTGAAGGGGCAGGGAGGCTTCCCAGCAGTGCTCCTAGGCCAGCCTCTGCCGCATGGTGGAAAAGGCGCAGGGGCGCTGTCAGGGTGGAAAAGGGTTCCTCCCCACCACTTGGCTGCCTTTCCCTCACCAACGCAGCTCTCCATGTTCTTAGAATGTCTTCATAATACGCTCCCACGACCGTCCTGTGTCCTCGGAGAAGATCTACCAAGCTTTTCCCTCCGGAATCTCCCCAAACAGCTGCCATTACCTTGGGAGCTGACCTCCCTGCCTGTCATTTAACTGCTCCAGCAAGTCCCCACCACCCCCAGAAGCCACCGGTTTGTTGGAGGCATCTAGCGCGTTACTGGAAGACCTCGTCTCCACAGGGAAACATGTTCAGATTCTTGTTTGGAATAAATCCATGCGTGTATGAGCCGGAACTCTAACAGCAATACTTGTTGATTTCCCCTCGATTGATCAGTGTTCCTGAGTTGTATATATGTAGAAAGTATTGAGATGGTTTATGTATTTTATGTATATTTTTAGCAAAGTAAAATCATTGCAAAAATACATATACTTTGCCAAGGCGTGGATGATATCACAAACTTCACTAAATGGTATATGAAATATAGTATGAAAACACGACTCAATTATTTTCTTATAAAATGCACACATGCAGTGTAATAAATGAAAGCTGCATTTGCCCTGTGTATTAGTCTGGGTACTTTGGAGAAACAAATCCACAGCGACTCATGTATAAGAGAGAGTTTTATGTAAAGAAAATATGCATCACGAAAACATCCCAACTCAATACTGCCCAAGCCCACAAGTCCAACATTAACCCATTAACCCAACACCAGTCCACAAAGTCCTCCACCTCACAAAACAGAGGCAATGATGCCGACTGTAGGAGGAAAGCTGAGTCAGTGAACGAACAAGCATCTCAACACTAGCAGGGGTCTCCACAGGGCTGCTCCAGCACCCAGGGCTGCATCCGGACAGGTCCATGTGGCTTCTCCTTGGGGATGTCTTGTAGGAAGTCAATCTTGCAAGCTGAAGCAGGGAACTGCTAAGGCAGCTGCACCCGATGCAACCAATCACAAAGCAAGAGACCCGAGAACTAGAAAGGCGAGGCTTCACCACCCATTTATCCCTCCGCCTTTCAATTAGCCCCACATGTGTTTATCGGCCAGGCTGGCAAAATTAACTAACTCACCCTGAAAAACAAAACACCCAACCGACTCCTCTTTCGGTGCCTCTGCTCTTGCATTATGAGCTACTGAGCATCAGGAGACACCGTCTCAAATTAGTGCCCGGGTAAATTTCATTTCCTGTTCATCTGGGCCCGACTCCCGCTCCCAGTCACTGTGGCTGGCTGACTCAGACCCACGGGGCACTGCAGCAGCCCTGTCAAGTGTCGTCCCTCCCGACCCCCAGCCTCTCCGTTTCCTCTCCTTGGTGCCTGGCTCTACATTTCTTTATTTAAAAATCATTTTACCGGGAGCTTTTACAGATATTACAGCAATCCATAATTCAATTAGATCAAGCGTAATGGTACAGTTGCTACCACTATCAGTTTCAAAACATTTTCTTTCTTCTTGAATTCTTTAATATCAGCTCCCAGGACTTTATTCCTTCCCTCCCCCCACCCTGCCCCCCAGGAGCCCTTATTATTATGCCATATATTAATATAATCACTTTGCCGTATCTTATACCATCCAATGTATCCGGTCACCTTTAACTGTGGGTGAACTGGCTCTACATTTCTGAGAAGACTGCGATCAGGCTCTCCCTCTTCTCCACTTCTACCCTTGTGCTTCACAGCCTGCTCTCTTGACGCCCTGCTCTTGGGTCTCTTCCTTGTTTCACCGTATTCTGTCACTGCTTCCCCACCGATGACAACCTTCTTCCGGAACATCTACTCCTGCCTCCACAGACTAAACAGGGTCTCTTCCGTTCACTTTAATATTCAAACTACAACCCATCTATGGGAGGCTTTTTAAAACTACAATGTTGAAAATAAAGGGAGCCCCCGGGGCGTAGCGGGCTGTGCACTCAAGGTGAGCGGTTGGAATCCAGCAGTCACTCCCAGGGAGAAAGATGAGGCTGGCTGCTCCTTGGAAGGTTTTAAGTCTCGGAACCTCACAGTGGAAGTCCACTCCAGGGTGCAGGGTCACTATGCGGTGAAACAACCTTGATGGTAGTGTTTGTTTGCGTTGTTTTTAGATGCTAATTTAGGTCAGGGGTTATCTTGTACCTCCTGTGATGAATCCCCTACTTACAGTACATAATATTTCAGGGGAACGTGGCAGTTTAAAATGGGGTCAAAAGTTCCAGATTAATCAGAGAATCATTTAGTAGAAAAACCTGAAGTGACCTTTACAAAGAAGGTGTGCATGTTGCCTTTTTTTCTGAGGAGAAGATGCAAACTTTTTCTGAGTCCCCCCCTCCCTGGCTCTCAAGGTGAAAACTGATGCCATCTTCAACATGTAAAGCAGAGATTGCTCGGCGGCTGCTGTTGCTGGGTCCTGGGCCATCGAATCTGTCCCCACTCCTAGGGACCTTATGCACAGCAGGAGGCAGCCCTGCCTGGTCCTCAGGCCCTCCTCACACTTATGTGGAGCCCATTGCTCAGCCACTGTGTCTGTCTGTCTCACCGAGGGGCTGCCTTTTTGCTGACATATACACAGAATGATTATAGGACTCAGCCATTCTACTCGTAGGTGTCTACCCAAGAGAAATGAAAACATGTTGGCAGAGAAGCCCACTGGATGTGCCCAGCAGCACGATCCTTAACAGCCCAAAGTTGAAACCACCCCCGAGGCTAGGAGAATGGAAGGACCAAGTGTGGTGTGTCCACACAATGGCTAAAAGCCAGCTACAAGCAGAAGTGAAGTAGCAATGCAGGCTGCACCATGAACGCACCCTGGAGACACTGTGCGGGCTGCTCCCTCTGCTAACTGGAAACACCCGGCTAGGAAAACCAATTATGGGATAATTCCACTCCCAGGGAATGTGGGGAAAAGAAAATCCCACCAAACTCGTGGTATCAAGTCGATTCCAACTCACAGGACAGGGCAGAACTGCCCCTGCGGGTTTCTGAGACTGTACTCTCTATGGGAGTAGAATGGCGCATCTGCTAGTGTTCTTACGACTGACCTTGTGATCAGCAGCCCAACGCCTAACCACTGTGCCACCCTGATCCTATGAAATGTTCGGGACAGGTAAACCCACACATACCACATGGAGGTTTGTTGTTGCCTGGGGCAACGGGGAGGAAAGAAAGGCGTGCCTACGACTGGGTTGGAGATGATAGTGTTCGGGATTAGAGTGGCGAGGGTGGCCCAGCCTTGTGAAGATCCTAAGAGCCAGCGGATCGCACTCTCTAAAATGTGAATTTTGTGATATCTGAATCTAGAAAAATAAAATAAAATTCCATTTATACCAAATAATCACTGGTTTAAATAATCCCTGGGCCCATAACTTCCTGCAAATCTCAGTTGAGTCCAGCTATATTCTTTGAAGCCACATGCTCAGCTGCGTGAGACCTTCTCTTGAACCACCTCCCTTACCTAAACTCCGTTTTCATGTGAAAACTCAACATGGCTCCCAACCCCTTCCTTCCCCCTTCAGTTTCCTGGCTCACACCTAGTGTCTCAGGCTGGAAAACCTCAGCGATGTGTACAATTTCTTTTTTCCTCGTTTCAACATCAGCCACTAACACCAGCGCTCCCTATTAACAAAAATGGCGACTGCGCTTGGACGCCTAACTTGCCAGAGACAAAGCTGAATGGTCTGCATTTTACCTTTCATTTTCAAGATCATGTGTCTTACAGTGAAGAAAACAGAGACTCGGTGGGGATGGGTACCTTGTCCTGTGGTTTTCCTCCCTCCTACCCATCTTCCATCTTCCAGGCAGAGGGACCTTCCGAACACCAGAGCTGTTCAAGCCACGGTCCACTTACAGCCTTCCAGAGGTTTCCCTCTGCCTTAAGGTCCCAATTCCTCATGCTGGCACAAAGCGTTCTTCCGCGATCTCTTTATTACCACTCTTCATACCAACCTCCCTGAGTCCCTCAGCCACACCATGCTCTCTGGACTGGGCATGAAACCCCTTATTCATTCACTCAACAAGGATGTATTACATGCTCATTATGGGCTTGGCAGTGCATCTGCCTCTGAGCACATGGTGGTGACTGAAACAGACACAGCTCCTTAATGTTTATTAAAAAACGCAGATAATCAACACGTATTGCAGACTGTACTAAGTGAAATGACTCAACCACTCAAGAGGAACGCACCACAGGCACTCTGTCACAGCCTTGGAAACTATGGATTTATCGGTACAAATGGGGTCACCGGTCACCGGGTGTTGGAACTGACTTGGTTCCAGAAACTGGTTTACGCTGTGGGTTTGTTTTTAAAGCTTGAGGGACAGAAATGTCACAATGACTATTTTCGCAAGGTGGTCTGGTAAGACCTCAGGAGGTGCCATGCTTTGAAACTTGAAGATTAAGACACCAGAGATATGAAGAGACAGTGGGAGGCGATACGTGAGTGGCAAATGCCACACCTACTATAATGAAATAGTGTGGTCCACTGAATTTGTAAACATGGCCCTTCTAGCCATAGTCTTATATCAGCACCAAATGATTGTGTGGAACTATGCAAAGGTGCTTGTGGCCCGTGAAGGGGATTAGACAGTTTACTAATAATGCATACAGACCAAGTGAATAATAAAGTGTATGGAGTCCTATTGAGGAGATTGGTCATTTCTGATATCCCACTAGGCTTAAAAGAGAGTGAACTGCAGAGTATTGGGGTCTGGGGGTTGTGGGACAGATGCCTGACTACCACCAGGAAGAGATGGGAGACAGGAGCAAAATATGCCCTTTGGGACCCAGGTTCTCTGTGTTGGAAACCTCCTAGACCCAGAAAAAAGCCAGAGACCTAGGAGACGATGGTGAGTACAGGGACAGCAGTTCCAGGAGACCAGCAGATGGTGTGGTAGCCTTCTCAGCTCAGAGTGAGAGCTACGCACAGGGCAGGAGGCTTGCTGGTGAAGTAGGATGCCTCTGGGTACTAACTGGCAGAGCTAGGTATTCCTAGTCCTAGCTCCAAGTACATAGAACTATGCCACCACACCTGAGCTCTAGTGGCATCGTAGGTTACTCATTGAGCTGCTAATCTCAAGGTCAGTGGTTTGAACCCACCAAGTGAAAGAGAAAGCTGAGGCTGTCTGCTCCTATAAAGATTTAAAGCCTTGGAAACTCAAGGGGGGCAGTTCTGCCCTACCCTGTCTAACACAGTTGCTATGAGTCAGAATCAACTCAATGGCAGTGGTTTGGTTTTTGGGTTTCCATTTATACCTCACTGACTTCTTTCTGTCAACACCTTGCCCATGCACTCATTTTTCCACACCTGAGAAACTTACATGATTTCCCCATGATCAGGATCCCTAACTATATAAAGTCTAGGGGGAAACAAACAAACAACAAAACAGCATAATTTCTCTTAAAAACAAAAAACACTACCCAGAAGAAGCACGCCAACCTGTTTGACCCAAGGGCTGTAAATAATAAAATCCAAATCTGGAAGAGGGAATGGTATTAGAGCTTAAATTCTAGACAGCTGGTTTGTAGAACACTGTGGATCATAATGAAAGGCTGAAATCCATTTGCAGGGTCCTTATGTGGGTTAAATCTATGGTGAGTCCCCTAAGGTGACCAGATTTTAACATTGGTAAAGCGGGACAAAAGCGGGACACCATTGATCAAACTCATATCCTGGTGAAATAGCCACATGGCAGCCAAAAACCGTATACCCTAGCTTGTCGTGCACTCTTTCCAATAATTGGGACTTTTTAAAAATGCTGCAGGACACGGGAAAAATTGTTAAAAATCAGGACTGTCCCGCCAAAAGCGGGATGTCTGGTCACCTTACCTCTGCCCATAGTCCAGGGATGTGAATAGCCTTAATATCAGACATGGAGCATTATAAAGAAGATTTTGGTAGATGTACTTAAGCTAAATATTATTTTTAATCTCCCTTTTGACACATGTTAAATTTGTTCCAGTTCTTATATAATTTCTGCTTGCTTTGCGATTGAAAATGTTTTTATTTGATCATTGTTGTTGGATCCTTTTTATGTTTTTTGTCTGTTATGTTTTTCTATCTAGGGAATCCAGGATAGGTAAATCTAGACAGACAGTAACTGGATTCATAATTTCCTGGGGGTATCAAGGGGGAGGTTGGGGAGAAATGGGAAGTCAATAGCAATGAGTACAAGAGAGTGTTCTAAACTTGATCACCCAACTCTTGTTAATATGATGAACCTATTCAATTGCATCTCAAATTATTGGGTTGGGTATGGGGAAGGAAAGGCCAATGGTCACCACTACCTCACAAGTTTCTCACCCTGCCATCCCAATACATCATCTTTTGGCCCCAACCTACTTTTCACTACTTTGTCCTATTCTATTCCATACTTCGGGCAAATTTGACTATATGATCTCAAAAGACATCCATCCTGCTCATATCAAATTTGTCTTATTGATGCATTTGTTTCCCCCACTGAGCTCTCTCCTCTTCTTGAAAGCCCTTAACCAAGTGTATACTGGCAGGCAGTACCTCTCTATTAGCCATTATTATTTTTCCTTCTAAGCTACTTTATTCAAGTTTGAGATTTGGGGAAAAGGCAAAAGTCTGCAAACCCTGCCTAGAATAGTGTCACGTACACTGCCATCAATCAGCATGGCAATCCCAGGCCCACGGACCTACAAACTTCACAGGTTCCTGAAACCAGCATTCTCCCAACACTACGCAAAGGCTCGTGGTTTCTGTTCCCGTCCCGGACAGCTCCATTTGCGTCGAGCGCAAGTTCCAATTTCACGGATTTAATTGTGATGCACTCTAATATTCAAAGTCTTTTACGCGTGAAAGGGCACTGTTAGGATGCGGGTCAGGAGGGCTATCTACGGTCCACGGAGCTGAGGTCAAGATTCCCCAAAAAGCCAGGACACAACAAACCATCCTTTCCCAAGACCATGGCGGGGCTTGTAAGAGAACCAGCACAGGGACTGCACGCAAACGCCACGCCGGCGGTGCGATTCGGCGTCAGCGGGTTTGTGCGCAGGGTCAGGCCTCAACCTACCTTCGTCCCCGGCGGCTCCCGCGCCCGCGCCCGCGGCCGTAGCCGTGGTCGTGGTCGCGCCGGGGCCTGCTGCCATGGCGACCGCGACGCAGGCTCTGCGGGGCCCGGGAGCGGAGCGAAGGGGAAGGATGCTAACACTGCGCCGACGCCGGGACGAACGGACCGGAAGAACTCCCCGCTACGACCTCATCCGCCGGAAGCGCCCGCTGGCTGGAGTCACGTGTCGTCGGTCGCTGGGCGGAGCCGGGCGAGTTTGTTTTCCTCTCCCAGCAGCAAACACGTGGCTTTGCTGTGGCTCTTCCCCCGCCGCCACCCTGGCCTTGTTTCGATATTACCTTCTCCTGAATTCGTTTCTGTTTCTGTCTCTGTCCTCAAGTCCCGGGTCCTTGGCACTATTCTCTGCCCAACAGTGTTTGGCTAAAACCCTAATTCTCCACCTGCTGGGTGGAGAATAGCCTACGATGGAGAAGGACCCGATGTTCCTAAAAGGATGGTTTGTTTGCCTTTTTTGTTTGGGCCAGGGCAGTAGAATTTGTCTCTGCTTTTCGTTACCTCCCTAGATACCTTGATCGCCTGGAGTCCCACTGTTCTCGACCACGTTCTTGTCATTCCGGCCACAACGAGACTCCCTGGTCTCCTTGGCTACTGGAGAATACAAGCCTTAGAAAAATGCCCTTGAACTGTTTTTGCTGTGACTCACATCCCGACTCCGACTAGCCAGATCGCCTGACGAAGGTATCCCAGGACACAACCCAGCAGCTGCTGGCTCTTCATTTGCATACCAAAATAAACAAACTACTACTTGATAAAGAAGCCTATGACTCCCCACCTCTCCCCATATTTTCTTTTCGTCTAGCCAAAGTTATAATAACAGAAACTAGAACTAGGTTACTTTCAAGCAGAAACCTCCCAGCTTTAATCAAGACCATTTATTGCTTGCCTAGAAGATGACAGGCAACAAAAAAAAAATGTGTGTGTGTGTGCACACATAACTGGCGACTTGATGGTCTCACTTGAGTATGTAGTACACAAAAAAGATACCTGAAAAAACGGACAGTGTTTACGTTAAGACAAAGATTATTTTCATGAGGCTATAGGTTCTGGCTACACCTCTGTTTGAGCCTGTCTCCTATACTATAATTTCTGAAACTATAGAATACCCAACAAAAATAAGAGGAAGAAAAACGAGCAGCCGATATTAAGGGGCTCAAGTAAAAGGCAAATGTTTTGGGAATGATGGTGGCAACAAATGTACATATGTGCTTGACAATGGATGTCTGTATGGCTTGTGATAAGAATTGTATGAGCCACCAACAAAACGATTAAAAAAAAAAAAAGAGTAAGCCCGATCCAGAAGCACACATTACATAAAGTGTCCAGAGGTCGCCGAGTTGTTTACCGGGCACATGATGCACACTTGGGCCACTTCCTCAGGCCAATCCCGAGGTTCGTTGCCCAATCTCCTGCAAGAGTCTCTGGTAAATAAAAAAAAAAGTCTCTGGTTTCCCTTCCCGGGCTCAGCCACTGCCCTCCTTTGCCTGGCGGTTCCTTCTGGTGCTCCCTCTGGGACCCTAGCTTTCTCCCGTTCTCTCCTGTTTTCTCTGCAGCACCACACCCTGGACAGCACAGCACCTGGCGGGCCCCGCCCCCTCCTCTGCCGGCCCCGCCCCGGC
>NW_022103914.1:986501-992111 GCF_000313985.2 Echinops telfairi
GCTCTTCTCGCTGCTGGCGTTTGCGCAGGGCCTGGTCTGGAACACCTGGGGCCCCATCCAGAACTCGGCGCGCCAAGCCTACCACTTCTCCAGCTGGGACATCGCGCTGCTGGTGCTCTGGGGGCCCATCGGCTTTCTGCCCTGCTTTGCGTTCATGTGGCTAATGGACAAGAGAGGTAAGGGGGTCGCGGGCGCGCCGGCCGCCGCTGTCCCTGCTGCCGCGGGTGCCAGGAGCCCTCCGCAGGCTAGCGGGCCTTCGCCCTCCGAGGGGTTCTAGGGGTGGTCTTTAGAAGTGAAGGAGTGTCATTGGTATCTCATTCCTGATCCCTTGGTCCCAAGATTGAGAAAGCAGAGAAGCTTCTTTGTGTGTGTGTGTGTGTGTGTGTGTTAGTGTGTGTGTAAAATGTATATACATGTATCTAATATCTTTATCTATTTCCAAGCTGCCCCTTATGCAACACCTGGAGTTGCAGGTTCAAGGTTTTGCAGTGTGGGCACCAGGACACCCTCATGCACTTGTGATGCATGGTTTTTACACTTGGCAAAAAATTCCTGATGCTCTGACTTCAAAGGGATGGATGTTGAGGATGAAAGATCAGAAAATCGACTGCTAATGCCTAGATGTAAGGAAGTAATGAGCTGGCTTTGCTTAATAGATGACTCCAGCCCGAGACGAGTTTATTGGGAAACTCAGGTCATCTGACGCCTTGGTTTCGTGCAAGATGGTGCAAGGCAGCTCTCAAGTGTGTGTGGCTTGGTGCTTTCTTTCCTTGGTTGAGATAGATGATTGGGATAAAGCTGGCAGGTGAATGAAGACCGTCAAAGAGAGAGGCTCTGGACAGTGTACAAATACTTGCTAGTGTGAGTCTGTGAGGGAAACACCCTAGAAGTGAAGGGTAGGCGTTGAACTTTACCATGTAAACATCAGTGATGGTCTCCCTTTCATAGGCTGATGGGGAAGAGTTTAGATTTGTTAGTTGGATAATAGTTTTGCCACTACTTTACTTACTTTGGTGTTAGGCTAACCTTTCATGAGTTTTGTTGAAATGAGTTGTTTTTAGATTCTGAAAGTATTGGTTGGTACTCAATTGCAATTGTCTTGACACATTAAAAACAATGAATCATAGCAACCCTATATGACAAAGTAGAACTGCCCCATATGATTTCCGCGGCAGTAAATCTGTGTTGTAAGTTCTTTTCCCCCCGGCTCCTTGGAAAAGGAGCCCTGGCCATGCTGTGGGCTGAGTGTTGCGTGGTAAACCACAAAGTCAGTGTTTGAAACCCACCGAATGCTCTCTGGGAGCATGTCTGCCCGTCAAGATGTAGTGTATAGCATCGCTGTAGTTGGAATTGACTTGATGACAGTGAGTGGGTGGGTCCTTGGAACCTAACTATTGTGATAAGAAGTGGGTATGTGCTCATTTAAAAAATAATCTTTCACTGGGTTTTGGTGAAAGCGTTCCCATCAAATTTGGTTCTGATACGAGCATCTCCACACACATTGTCCAGTGACATTAATGGTATGTGTCACAATGTGGCAACATTCCTTTTCATGGTGTTCCCGTTGCTCCATTTTCGGTCTGCTGGTTTCCCTGCGGGAGCCCTGCTCACAGTGGTTGGCACTCTGGGCCACAACCACAGGTCACCTGCTGGAAGCCACCAGCCGCTCTGAGGAGAAAGATGAGGCTGGCCACTCCCATAAAGATGTCCAGTGTTGGAAACTCACATGGGGGCAGGTCTGCCCTGCCCTGCGTATCACTGTGACTCAGAATCGATTTGATGACAGTGAATTGTTTGTAGTTTTCCTTCCCCTTCCCTTCCTTCTTCTCAGTGCTTTTGGATAACTGTTGACTTTTTATTCTCAAACCAATGGTTTTTAAATATAGCACCGATCATACCAGTAACATTCTTAGGTATGTGTCTGGCAAGAAGTCCTGGCAGGGCTCCTGGCTAAGCACTCACTTGGGGACCTAAAGGCCAGCTGTTGGAACACACCAGCCACCTCCAGCTAGAAAGCTATGGCAGTCTGTTCATTTCTAGTCTGTGTCTGAAGATTTACTCCTTTACCCCAAGGCACTCTTTAATGTGTCTATCCCAAGGTCAACTCTCAGTGAAATACATAACACACAAAACAATCTATCCACTGCCACTGAGTCAGATCATAACCCTGCAGGACAGACACTGCTCTTTTGGGTTTTGGAGGCTGTAAATCTTTACAGGAGCAGAAAGCCTCATTTTTCTCTCTCTGGGGCACTGGTGAATTTGAATTGTTCATCTTGTGCTGAGCACCCTCACACATAGCCCATGCTGCCACCAGGACGGCCTTTCTGACACACAGCGCGCTCTACTTGTTGCACGAATGAAGCTGGGTTCTGACATTTCTTCGAGTCACCCGTAGGAGAAACGTACCAGCGCTTGTCAGCGGGTGGCGAGTTCCTGTATGATGCAGTTGGTTAAAAAAAAGGGGCGGAGTTTTAGGGCTGGAAGCATAGTATCCAACACAAAAAGAGACTTTGAGATGTTCCCCTCAAATTGTTCGTTCTGATGGTTAATTTTAAGAAGGCATCGACAAAGTAGGGTGCTGAAAGGTGCATGGCAAGAATGACCAAAGGGATAAAACCATGATGCGGGAGATCAAATAACGCGGATGTGCCGAGCTTCATCTAGCAGCTCGAGACAGACTGTCCACTATGCAGAGGACTCGCACTTCATGTTCTTGGGGGGCTAAGTGTCAGGCGGACTCTGCCGTGGCAGCAAGTTTGGTTTCTGGTTTAGTGTTGCAGGTTCTAGAAGAAAGAACTGTACAGAGTGACGCAGCAGTGTGTGTAACACAAAGGGACACAAAGGAGCCGTCTAACAACTTTCCAGCCCTCGGGGAGGTGTGTCTTAACAGGCACAGCCTTCCAGGTAGAGCAGGGACCTCACAGCAAATGTGTGCTAGATCCGCACAATGGTACTGATGTCCTTGGGCCACCAGGAGTCCAGCCGGCTCCCCCGCAGTGGTGGTGGTGTGCTAGATGCGGGAGAATGGCGTCTGGTAGGAGGTGGAGGTTTTGTTTACTTGTTGGGTGTTTGTGTGCTGCTGTTAAACCAACTTCCAGACTTGATTCCCAGTGTATCAGTCTTTCCCGTGACGAGTGGCCATTTCCGCTTCAGGATTCGGTCTAGGACTGGTTCTTCCTAGTGCCGCGACCCTGTCATACAGCTCCTCGTGTTGTGCTGACCCCCAAACCATACCATTAGTTTCGTTTGCTACTTCTTAACTGTATTTGGCTTCCTTAAATATTACAGCCTTGGAAAGACTGAGTTCTGCTGGTTTGTTTGGTTTTTAATAATGTTATTAGGGGCTTACACAGCTCCATACATACATCCATTGTGTAAAGCACATTTGTACATTCATTGCCCTCATCATTCTCAAAATGAGTTCTGCTCTTTTACAAAGCTGTTAAAAGTCAGCATTGGCCCCACATTAAGGAATGTTTCTTTTCTCTCATTTTAAAGGGGGAATGTTCTAGATGCTAGGTAAAGAACGTCTTAAGGAGCTAGCAACCAAATGTGTGCGAGGACCGAAAACATAAGCCCTCACAGAACCAGCGCATTAGTGAGGCGATGCAGACGCCAAACAAACGATACAACTCAACAGTCCGTATGGCAGATGGTGACAAATGCTTTGGAGGAAAATAATGCCGTGTAAGGGGAGTAGAGACTAGGGTTGGCAGAGGGAGGGTGCGTTCTATTTTATATGGGGTGTCAGGGCAGGCCTCACTGGTCAGGTGTGTTTGGACAGAGAACTGAAGGAAGAAGGAGCTCTCACGTGTCCATTCCGGGCAAAGGATACCGTTTTGGACAAAGGATACGGGGTGAACCAAGGAGTGCAAAGGTGTTGGGCGCAGCCAAGGAAAAGCACTCGGGTTGGGCGTTTGGGGTAAAACCACTGAGGAAGAAGACAGTGGCGGGAGATGACGTCAGAGAAGTGGTGGGCGACCAGGCCCTGGTGGGCTGTGCCCTTGTCCTGGTTGCTGCTCTGTTGAAAGTAAAGACTCCAGGCAGGGAGACCAGTGAGCAGACTCCCTGAGAAATCATCCAGGTGGGACCTTCTGGTGGCTCCCAGCCAGAGTGATGGCGGTTTGGGTTTGGGTGTGGTGCAGCAGAGGTGACACAGTGTTGTAAAGAATGAAGTGTCAGTGGGTCCAACTTCCTCAAACTTCACAGGGGAAAGAAAATGGCCTTCCTCAGCAGCAGCTCTCAAGGCCCGTTTCTGGGAGGCTGAAGTCAAATGCACCGCCACGCAATAGCTCTCCTTTCCCAATGCAGACAACACCTTCCTGCACCCCCACCCCCCACAAGACGGCCCTCTCCACTTGTTAGCTGGATTCCAAAATCCATTGCATTTGCCACTTAGAACTCCCCAATACTAACCATTTGGGGGTTTATTAAGGAAGTTAACAGGGAATAAATGCTCAGGATACAATTATTCAGTCAGGATAGGACAGCCTCTTCTCAGCCTTCCCCTCTGGTAGGCTTCTCTCCCACCTTCAGCCACTGGGACTGTTGGCCTCTGCCCTCCAAGGCTACACAGCTTTTAGGGCTACCAATAAATGCCCAAAGCTGCATGCTACTCCACCAGGGCCTTCAGCGCCAAGGCACTCAGCCCTAACATGTGGGTCAGCAGACCTGGCACCTCACTGAAGTGTCTGCTAGCACTCCACACACCAGTCAGTCTCTTGCCCGCCCCAACACTCGCTCAGCTTTGCTTGCTCTGGGGGCCGCGAAGGCCACTGTGTTGCTTATGCTCTGGCACTTGCTTCTGGTGTCAAAGCTGCCTCCTGGATCAAGGAGGCTCAAGGCCCGGGAATTTCCAGGTCCAGGTGATATGCTCCCCGCCTCCTCCTCCTCGTTCTTGATGGGAGTGAACTCGCCTTCCGAGATGGCTCACTTTATCCCCAGCAGGAGGGCAATCACCATGAGCCCCGGGAACAGTCCTTCGAGGCTGACTCCTTTCACTATCTCCTCCCACTTTTCCTCTCCCAGACTCGTCAGAAAACAGTATCGAAGACTATGGCTAGCAGAGCCACATTACCGGATATACTCGATTATAAGCCGGGGTTTTCAGCACACTTTTGTGGTAAAATTAGGTGCGTCGGATGATATTCGGGTTGGCTTATACTCGAGTATATATGGCAAATAATCCCATGCACTGTACATGGTTCATGGAAAAACCCCAGCCCGTGGCTAGCTAGTCTCATGGGCCCTTTGTGACCCTCTGGGAGAGAGTAGTCAGGCTCCATGCTGTGTCCAAGCCCATGGTCTGTGCAGAGGCAGACCCCTCATCTGCTCACAGAGTAGCTGGTGGGGTCAGGCGACTGCTGACCTATGGTTAGCAGCCAAGCGCATAACCACTGTGCCACCAAGGCTCTTGGGCTCTTGAGCAGCAGTTAGATGCTAGCTACATTTGAGGGGGGTGTTCCTGAGACTAGTTCTTTTTCTTTTTAATCCTTTTATTGGGGCCTCATACAACTCTTATCACAATCCATATATCCATCCATTATGTCAAGTACATATGTACATTTGTTGCCATCTTCATTCTCAAAACATTTTCTTTCTACTTGA
>NW_022103914.1:993068-1003240 GCF_000313985.2 Echinops telfairi
TCCTTTTACTTTCCTCTTGTCCCACTATCATGTTCGGCCTTCATTTGGGTTTCAGTAATTTCTCTCAATTACATTGCCCTTGATCAAGACTTACCAAGTATCCTACACCCTCCTTGCCATCGATTTTAGATCACTTGTTGTTCCCTTGTCCCTAGGTTTGTTGGCTCCCCATTCCTTCCCCACACCTCCCCTTCTCCCATATCCCCCAGAACCATCGGTCCTTTGTTTTCTCCTCCAGATTGCTTATCCCGCCTATCTCATCTAGATAAACATGCAGAGACAATAATAAGCATAAAAACAAGACAGAGCAAAATAAAACAACAAGAACAAAAAAACAACGACAAAAAAAAAAGAGAGAAAAAAACCAATAAATAGTTCCAGGTCTGTTTGGTGACCTTTAGGAGTGTTTTCCTGTCCAGTCTGATGGGGTGCCACGCCCTGGCCCCAAAGTCTATTTTTGGTATTCCCGGGACTTCATTGTTTTGCTTCCCTTGCTGCTCTGTTGCACGCCCTTAGCGTTTCTACCCAGTGTGATGGGGTCAGATCGGGCACAGTTCCCACACTGTGCCTCCAGTGATGTCCCTCGAAGTGCTAGGGGTCAGTGAGGGAAGTTCTGTCTCGTGGTGGGGCCGGCCCTATGGTCCTCTCTGTGCATTGGCTGCCAGTGACATTTTCAAAGTAGACCCACAAGTATTTGTTGATGGATTGAGTGTGGACTGTGAAAGAATGTTTAAGGCATCTAAGATGTTTCTTACCTCATTGGCATGAGTAGTTGGGAATTTACTTAGCTGTGCAAAACTGGACAGAGCAGTTTGGGGGCAGATGGCATGAAGCTCAGGAGCTTTTCTGAAATGCCT
Organism: Echinops telfairi; assembly: GCF_000313985.2. Lineage (NCBI taxonomy): Eukaryota > Metazoa > Chordata > Mammalia > Afrosoricida > Tenrecidae > Echinops > Echinops telfairi. Next base: position 993,926 of record NW_022103914.1, read on the forward strand.
AGTAGACAGTCAAGTAGACAGGTTAAATTGTCATTGGAATATACAAATGTGGAGCTCAGAAGCGAGCCAGAGAGAACCTGAACTGTACATGTGGGACTTGTTAGCCTCTAGACAGTATTTAAATAAAATATAGGGCCCTGGGACGGGATGAGGTCACCTGCGTGTCTCCTGAAACAATCTGAGGCCTGAGCCCTACAGGCGCTCTCTGGACTATAGACATTGGGGAGATAAGGAAGAGCCAGCTAATGAGCATTGAGCCTAGAGCCTCGGATTTAGCAACAATATTCTCTGTGTTTTTCCACGTGTTCGAGGAGTAGTGGAGAGGGTTTCAAAGCAAAATGCAAGGAGAGGAACCGGAAGTCGAGAGTGTAGTATTTCATTACACAAGTTACCATCTGGTGGATGAGGATAAAACAAGACCAAACCTGTTGCTGTCAAATTGATTTGGACTCGTGACAAAAGTAGAACTGAGCGCTGTAGGGGTTTCTTCGTTGTAGTCTTTACAGGAACAGATTGGCAGGCCTTTCTTTTGAGGTGCCACCCAGGGGGTTCTGAACCAGCATCCTTTTTATTAGTAGACATGCGCACACTTCTGTGCCACCCAGGGACCTGCTAGTTGCTGATCCATGGGGTCAGTTCTTGTTCATAGTGACTCTGTAGGGCAAGGTAGAACTGCCCCTGTGGGTTCCCAAGGCAGTCTCGTTTCATGGGAGTAGAAACCTCATCTTTCTCCTGCTGAGCAGCTGGTGGTTTCGAACTGCTGATCTTGCGGTTAGCATTGCAACGTGTACCCCATACACCACTAGAGCTTGTCACTAGTTATCGATAGGTCCTCACCAAAGTCATCATCTCATTCGTTGAGAGGTGGCTCCCTCCCAGTGTCTAGGTGCCATATTTGAATTAAACAACAACAAAACCACTGCCATCGATTCCATGCCAACTCTTAGCAACCTCCATGTGGGTTTCCATGATGGTAACTGTTTATGGAGTAGAAAGCCCCATCTTTTGCCCTCAGAGCAACTGTGGTTTCGAACTGCCATCTAGATCACAGCCCAACATGTAACCGTGAGGCCACCGGAGCCCTTTATATTTGAATAGAAGTTGTTTCTATTTCAATCATGTTAATTTCTCAAAATTGTTCTGATAATACTTCTCACCAGACACCCTCGCTCTGTAATCATTTAGGGCCTGTATACATTTTTAATCACTTGGAGTTTTAGATTGGACATCAGTGGAACAGATTAAGTGACTTGAAAAGAATTAAAACTAAGGAGCAAAGCCACCAAGCTGGATCAGCGAGGATGCTTTAATAATCTTTTCACAACTCTTCATTTAAAATCTTTTACAAGAGCTGTTACATTGCAGTGTATTTTATAAGAAGCATAGTTGAGTAGAAAAGAATGCTTATCTTCGGCTCTTTCCACCATATGGCCGCAAACAATGCACTACTGCTCACTTGGTGGCTGCTTGCCTTAATTGCAAGCGGGGTGGGGATCACATAGCGTTGTAATGTCAACCTATAAAAGTTTATTATAGGACACCTAATAGAGCCATACAAGAGCAACATTTTGTAATTTTAGGTTATTTCTAAACATGTATGTACCTTTTATTAATTACAGACTATTTTTGATGGCTGTAGTGTGGCAAAAATGTATGTTCTGTTAATAGAGGTTAAAGGAGCAGTTCATAGGCATTACATATTACCAAGGAGCACAGTTTTCCATGGCATTTCTTCTGCCACATTGTATTCGTCATATTTAGATTATATATGAATATTGTGAAGCTAACTCAGTTCGTATCATAGAGTCTCCTCACTGTAGCATGTGTGTGACTTTTCTGAGTCTCAGGGTTATTTTCCTTGCTGTGTTTTATCTGCATAATTAACAGTTGTGTTGACTTGCAATTTCTTCCAAGAAGATAAGCCTTCTGTAAACCAAACATTTGACCTTTCCCCCTCTGCCTATCCACCTCGCCAAAGTAAAGATTTAAATAAAAGAAGCATCCAATTCCAGGTGGTTTTTCTGTTTGATGTGGACTCAAGGAGCTATGAGGTGTGTGTGTGTGTGTGTGTGTGTGTGTGTGTGTAAGCACACACAGGGTGGGGTGGGGCGGATTTGAATAGAAGTGGTCACTTTGTGTGCTGTGGCTGCCACAGACAGAAAGGCCACAAACGTGCATCCCAACAGTGGAAACACATGGCTGCATCCTCGAACTCTGGCCATACATGAAATGTTGTGCCTGTTTCTGGTTGCCTTCTTTTTGTTCCAGGGGAGAAAGATGGGGCTTATTACTCCCGTATGGAGTTACAGCCTGGGAACCCCCGGGGCAGTTCTACCCGGCCTTTACCGTCACTGTGAGTCGCGTTGATGGCAGAGATGGTTTTTCCATTGTGGAGGATTACTTACAAATTAGAATCTACAAGGTAAAACGGCATCTCTGTATGTGTCATGAGAGGAATAGTTGGACTCCCTTGGAATGGTTTCCCTGTGTAACCTCAGGGGAAAGTACCCCAACCAATAGGAAGGCAGCTTTCGGTCAGCATGAGGAGGGAGGAAGAACCTAGCGCAAGAGCTGCCCAGGTCGCTTTGTGCAATAGCAACGTCTCCTTACTGAAAGTAGTGCCAGGAAGCCGGGTATAAAGCCCCTTCGCTGTGTTGGAAGGGAGGTGGGCCTGTGTTAGTACTGGGCGCCTTTCTGAACCTCCGATTCTCTGTTTCCAAAGAAACCTGATAAATGAGATCTTGACCACAGGATGTAGGAGACAATGGGAAGCAGTGAGCACACCACACCTACCAGGAACAATAGGCTTGTGGGACAGCCAGAGGCTGTAAACAGTGCAAAAAAGAAATCATTGACCTTTGTGCACAAAGGACCTTATCTACAAAATGAAGGCAGAACATACAGATGGGGAGAAAATAAGTCTTAGTAAATACGACTTAGAAAAATAAGTCGTACGAACTAAAGGTTTAACATCCAAACCATGTAAAGAATTCAGTGGAGACTCAAAGCCCATCTGTAGGCAACTGGACACCCCCTTACAGAAGGGTCGTGGGGAGAAGACCAGCCAGTCAGGGTGCAGTGTAGCAATGATGAAACATACAACTTTCCTCTAGTTCCTAAATGCTTCCTCCCCCCCATCCTACCCCCACTATCTTGATCTCAATTCTACCTTACAAATCCGGCTAGACCAGAGGATGTACTGGTACAGATAGGAACTGGAAACACAGAGAATCCAGGACAGATGATCCCTTCGGGACCAGTGGTCAGAGTGGCCATACCTGGAGGGTGGAGGGAAGGTGAGGGAGGGGGGAACCAATTACAAGGATCTACATATAACCTCCTCCCTGAGTAATGGATAACAGAAAAGTGGGTGAAGGGAGACAGTATAAGATATGACAAAATAATAATTTATATTTTATCAAGGGTTCATGAGGGAGGGGGGAGCGGGGAGAGAGGGGAAAAATGAGGAGCTGATATCAAGGGCTCAAGTAGAAAGAAAACGTTTTGAGAATGATGATGGCAACAAATGTGCTTGACACAATGAATGGATGTATGGATTGTGATAAGAATTGTACGAGCCCCCAATAAAATGATTTTAAAAAAAAAGAATTCCTAAAGCTTAGCAAACCGTTCAATAAAAAACTGGACAGAAGATTTGAACAGGCATTTCTCATAAAGATATGCAGCTGGACAACCAGCACCTTAAAATGCACGTCATGTCAGTCATCAGTCCCGAGGGACAATGAGAGTGAGGAAATGGCGAGGAGGCCATGCCTGACTGCTCTGGCTGCGCAAGAGACAAGGAGAATCCACCTGCACACAAGCCCCGAGCCAGGTGCCACACAGCCGAGCTCTGCCATGCCCCACTCTCCCATCTTTATCCTGCCACCAACTTCCTCCCGCCACACTCCGCTTTCCTGCGGGGTGTGAATATGTGTTACAGTAGCCACAGAGAACCCACAGACAATTGTGGGGGTTTGTTAAGGAAGTTAAGGATGCTGCCATTGGACCACAACCCCACCTCTTCTCTGCCAGCAGCCTAGTGTCTCTCTGGTCCCAGGCCTCTCAGCCAGTCCCTTGGCCTCTGCCTCTGTGCCCAGGAAGTGCACCTCCCTGTCCCACCATCTCACATCTCAGGAGTGCAGCTGCTCGGCTCTCTCAGCCTGGCTCCGGTGCTCTGTCCCCTGGTCTCTGTGCCTTAGCCTCTGATGCCACCGTAGTAAGGGACCTCGAATGTGCTCTACTGGTGCCTCCTCTTCCTTGATGGTCCTGGGATTCTCTCTGTCCCCGCTTCTGAGATGGCTCTCATGAACAGGGGACTGGCCGCCTAAACTGACCAAGCCCCTATGTTAGTATTACACACCCCTGCATGCATATTCCCATCCAGTCATGTAGTGGGAGTTACAGAAACATGGATAGAAGAGCCCTATTAGGAAATCTTACGTCACCATAAGGCTTCAGAAGGTTCAGGGGGAAAATTCCATTTTTCCCTGAGCTTTTTGATGTACCCTATTTGGGAAGAGTGGTCCATTGGAGATAGCATGTGGGAGGACGGGGATAAACAACGGGGTTGGAGGCAGAGCATCATTGTGCAGGCGATCCCGGGAGACACGGGCAGGTGAAGGAGAAGGCGTGGGAAGACCAGCACAGCCGAGGCTCCCTTCCCCGGTACAGCTGAGCAGGGAATGGAGGCAGTGAGCCTGGTCCTGATAACAAAGTCACCGGGTGCTGTAGTGAACGGTGGGAGTCAGGATGGAAGGTCAAGCACTGATTGAGAAAAGCGGATTGAACATTTTGATGAAAGAGGCCATGTGTTTCAGAAGTGCTGTCACATTGTCCACACCTAGCAACCCTGCAGCACAGGTAGACCTGCCCCTGTGGTTCTCCAGACGTCCCCGTCTTTACAGAGGCAGCCACGCTCACCTTTCTCCGGCCGAGCTCAGTGTCGCACCTGCACACCAGCATGCTCTGAATTGGAAGGGACCCGATGGCAGTGAGATTGGTATTTTGCTTTATCGTATTTCTCACCCAGAGAATTAAAAAGATGACCGGGGCTTACCTGTGGTGGGACAATTGGGAGTGCAGACGGAGGCCTGTGTGTGTTAGCTCTGTGTCGTGGACCGACCAACAGTTGGCGAAAACAAAGAGCCATTCTGAGAACGGGGGAGGATTGGGTGGCATTTTGTTCTGTCGGCCACAGGCTCCGAGCCGACTTGACGGCCCCACACAACATGTGCGCTACCGCTTCACAGCCACAGTGGGCTGCATGGTCTAAATGTGCTGTTCAAGCAAGAAATAATTTGCTTTGAAAGCAAACTTCTCTGAGGCAAGAAAGAAATTTTGGAAACCGTACTTGATGAAATAATATTTGTCATGGATGAGGAGTGTATGGGGTGTGTTTTGGTTTTGGGTAGATAAAGCCCCCCCCCCCCACTATTATCCATGTGACCAGCCCTCGATACATCGTTTCAAAATAACTTACGTATTTGATTTCCAAAGGAAAAGGCTGTCTGATGCTCATTGTCTCTAAAGTCCTAAGTCTTGCCTTGTAACGTTATTAACAGCATTATTCTCTAAGTTGAAAGCCACAAGACAAATCAAGAAAATGAGAGGACCATTACTACGCTAAAGGACTCCTTCTTTTGACTCTATGACAAATAGTAGCCAGTTGTCAGTTTTTGCGGAAACTCCGAGCAATCTGTCACCCTAAAATAGTTTTAGGGACAAACTAGAAATTTTATCAACAGTTTAGATTTGAAAACTGGAATTTTGGGGGCTGTGCACTATACATAGAATATGGGTTTTAGGGTATGTACTATATTCTACAAACAAAAGGGGAAGGACAAATAAGTAAAAATATATGTGAATTTAAGTAAAAAGCAATAAAGAGATAAACAAATTAAACTAAAAGAGAGAGAGGAGCCATAGCCTTTAAGACCCATCAGGTCTCATCATCAGCCTGAGTGGCTCTCCAAGGAGGAAGAGTAAAACTGAGAGGGGCTTAGATTCTCTTGTGACATGCAAGTGGTTCAAACAAAAAACCAAAACATTAACATTTTTATATTGGCACTATCCAACAAACAGTACCTAGAGGCTGAAATTATTTCCCTATATTCCTTAGTGTTATATTCTTATCCCTTCATTTTGGAAACTTGGAGCTAAGAGAACTTTGCCTTAGCGTCTTCATTGAAGTTTTCTATTGAAGTTAGAAAATCGCCTGAATTGCCTGCGTAATCTATCCCTATGCTCATTTTATTTTCAGCATGCAGACTCTTTTTTTTTTTCCACATTGAGAGTTTTAAAGAAAAGCTGTGGTATTGAAATGTTTTATCAGTACAGGTAACTAAAACACTGTTTTTCTCGACACCGGACTTAGGAAACAGAAGTGATGTGACTCCTCTGGTTTTCTTTCAGGTCTTCGGATCACGGTGCTTCTGACGTCCTTCCTCATGGTTTTGGGAACTGGTCTCAGATGCATACCCCTGTCAGACTTAATGCTTAAAAGAAGGTAAATCCTATCCATCACTTGAGACGCGTTGCTCACGGTTTTCCCTTTTATCATGATTATATGACGTGGAGTGGGTTAAAACACTTAATAGAGCAGTTCCGTTTTAAGAGGATGACTACTGAAGGGTCATATCCAGAGAGGCAGCCTTTCCCCCTTGGTGATGATTACTTCCGGGAGCATTTATGAGGTGCCATGTGTAAGACGCTACAGTAGCTCTTGTTGAAATAGAGAGAGAACAGGTTCGTCTGCACGCTCTCCAGAGCCGTCACGAGGGGTGCAGTGTCACGGACTCAGCCCCAGCTCACAGCCACCTGCACGCAATAGGCCGAGACCCTGCCCAGTCCTGGGTGGTCCTCGAAGACTGTAGCCACCATGTCAGTCTCGGCCACTGAAAGTCTTCCTGGGTTTTGTCGACCACCTTCTGTCTTACCGAATGTGTTGCCTTTCTCCAGAGACTGGTCTGACATAAAAACATGTCTGAAGTTCATGAAATGAAGTTTCACCTCCCTCATGTCTAAGGGACATGCTGCCTATTGGAAAATTATAGTGTAACGTAAGAACCCTATGATTAATTCCATAAACCAAACACCAAACAGGTTGCTGTTTAAGTCAACTCCAGTTTATAGCAAAATACAGGACTGAAGTACGGCCAGAGTTCTCCTTGGGAGCAAGGGTGGCGAGACTTCATGTTAACATACTTTGGACAGGTTGTCACGAGAGGCTGGTCCCTGGCGAAGGACATCGTGCTTGGTAAATCGAGGAAGGCTCTCAAGGAGGTAACTGACAGCAAGGCTGCAACAGTGGGCGCAAGCACAGGAAGCGCTGAGGACCATACAGGACTGGGCAGGGTGTCCTTCTGGTGCGCGTAAGGTTGCTATGGGTCAGAACTGACTCAGTGGCCCTAACACCCACAGGACAGGACAGAGTGTTTCCTATAGGGTGTCCAAGGCTGTGTGTATTCTTCATGGAAGGAGACTGCCAGCTGCTCCCCCCATGGAGTGGCCGGTGGATTTGAGCCACTGACCTTCCAGTTAACCGCCAGATGCTTACCTGAGACGCCACCGGTTCCTGAGTTAGACCATGGCAAAGGTGTGAAATGGCCCGAGACAGAGAAAAGCTTTGCTGAGTTTATCAACAAGAAGCCTCTCTTGCATGAGGTGATAAGCGACCCAAGCCCTGGAGGATGAGGACAATTCAGGTATAATGTGATTAGTGTAATTAAGGCAAGGGGCTTCGGGTGTGGGAGAGCAGGGCCAGCAGGTCAGCACAGGTCTCATCTGGGATGGACGGGGAGTTTCCTTTGTGGACAGCTGTATTTCTACAACTTAGCTTCATGGATTTATTCCCGGGGGCAGGAGTATATGAAGATTTAAGGTGGTTCTTTCCATGTTGATTGTAATATTAATTATTTTACCTATAATAAGCTTCAATTAGAAAACACTTTTATCAAACGAGACCTCAATTATTATTTTTTTGAGGTTGAAATTGCATTTATTTTTCAAGTTTCTGAAGTTTCCTCTTACGTTTAAACCATTGTTATATGTTTTTATACATCACATACCGGATATTCACTTAATATCATGCAGCAAGAACATGGGCGTTCTTTTTTTAATCATCTTTTACTTTTAAAATTTATTATTAATTGGGAATTAATACATATATCATTCCACAGTTCAGTCACGTCAAGCAGTATTGTACAGTTGCTGCCACAATCAGGTTCCAAGCATTCTTTTTCCTCTGGACTTCTTGACATCATTTCCCTTTTATCCCTCCACCCCCGTCACTATATTCCCCCTGCCCCCGAAACCCTTGCTTTACTTGCAGTCCCTATGGGTTCATCCGTCCTGAGTTGCATATAGCAGAACACAGAACAGCAGGTAGCACAGCTTCACGAGTGTGACCTCCAGTGGCATAACACCTCTGAGATACACCCTAACACGAGCGAACAAGAACAAAACAACACAGAAGAGGCTGGAAATCAGATCAGGTCCAGCATGCATCAGAGGGGAGAGCCCACTGACAAAGTTTTAACTGTTCAAGTCAGATTTACAAGCCATCAATTCTTAATGTTTCTCAAATTGGAGTCCAAGTGTGTCCTTGAGAGACACAGAACTTTCCCCCCCTTTAAACAGAACGCACAAATTACTCAATGTTAGAAAACACTAGTGTGTAGAATAAAAGAACCGGGATATAAGAAGAGGAGGTTGGAAAATGGCATTCTGATTACAAAGGGTCTTTTTTTTAAATAACAATTTTCATTGTGCGTTAGTTGGGGTGGGTTACATTTCAGAGCATCAGGTTACGAAGGTCTTGATACCATCCTGAAGAATTCGACTTTCTTCACCAGACTGAGTAGCCACAGGATGAGACAGTGTCAGATAAATAACTGATGTGAGGTATGTGGATGGGTATAGTGGGTAGAGATTGCTGACCGGAGACCCACAAAGGTGCAATGAGAGCCCACAGGGGAGTTGTTTTTGTTTTTTTTTAATCATTTTATTGGGGGCTCGTACAGCTCATCACAGTCCACACATACATCCATTGTGTCAAGCACATCTGTACATTTGTTGCCCTCATCATTCTCAAAACATTTGCTTTCTACTTGAGCCCTTGGCATCAGCTCCTCATTTTTCCCCTCCCTCCTTGTTACCCCTCCCTCAATAACCCTTGATAATTTATAAATTATTGTTATTTTGTCATACAGTACACTGTCTGACTTTCTCTTCACCTACTTTTCTGTTGTCCGTCCCCCAGGGAGGAGGTTATATGTAGATCCTTGTAATCGGTTCCCGCTTTCTACACGCCTC
>NW_022103914.1:1003996-1006428 GCF_000313985.2 Echinops telfairi
TTGCCTCCTAGTTCTTTCCTCTATTTCCTTTTACTTTCCTCTTGTCTCCCTATCATGCTCAACCTTCATTTGGGTTTCAGTCATTCCTCTTGGTTACATTGCCTTTGATCAAGCTCTACCAGGCCTCTTACACCCTCCTCGCCACTGGTTTTGGATCACTTGTTGTTCCCTTGTCCCTGGGTTTGTTAACACCCCTTCCTTTCCCCCACCTCCCCCTGTGCCATGTCCCCCCGGGACCGTTGGTCCTGGTGTTTTCTCCTTTAAATTGTTTATCCGGCCTATCTTAACTAGATAGACCTGCACAGATAATATGCACAAAAACAGGACAGCAAAACAAAGCCACAAAAGAAAACAAAACAACAACAAAAAGCCAATAATTTAAAAAAAAAGAAAAAAGAAATACCTGTAAATAGTTCAAGGTCTGTTTGTTGACCTTTAGGGGTATTTTCCTGTCCAGTCTGATGGGGTGCCATGCCCTGGCCCCAAAGTCTATTTTTGGTACTCCCTCATGACTTCATTGCTCTGCTCCACTTGCTGTTCTGTTGCACACCTATTAGTGTTTTGCCTCGGGGTGGTAGGATCAGATCGGGAGCAGTTCCCACACTCTCTCCCCAAGGGAGTTGTTCTTTTCTTTGTTCTTGTATTAGTTCATCTGTTCAACAAAATTCACTGAACCCAGGCTATGGGCCAAGCTCTCCTCTGGGCATTGGGCATAGAGCCAACTGAAAGCCCTCTCTCTTGGGAGTTTACCGTACAGTCAGGGAGGGTTACAATAAACTAGATAAGTAAATAAACTGTATGAGTAGAGTCTGTTAGTCGTTTTACAATGGATAAGGAAAGACTGAAGAAGAATTAATGCCTTTGAATTATGACCCGCTTTCTCAAATGGCACCTTTGGACCCTTGGCTTCTGAACCTCAGCTACCATAAGTCTACACACTTTTGAGAAGCAGCTTACTGACAGTCAAAACTCCCTCAGAACTGTCCCCTGAATGGTGGGCTGGGACTACCATAATTGTACTATCTCAGTGCTTTCCTATAGCATCAGGTAGACTTGGTTCTATTAATATTATTAAAAGTCTTCCCATCTCATTAACCCTCATTGTTTGTGTAAATAGTGTCCAGCCACTTAAGAGGCTAATCTGTATGAGTCAACAATTATAGCTGGCCTGTACTTATATAATTTTCTAAACTGTGCTCCAAATTCCATACCATTGGCTAAGTTAGTAACACTATCAATAGAGTCATCATATGCCTCAGGGAGATCATTAATAATGTTCTTTAACATAAAATGGCAATGGTGTCTCTTAGGCGAACCAGAGACATATATAAGCCATAGATATATGAATGGATTTGGGGCTCACACTTCATTAGCCCCAATCTCAGAACAATTCTTATGAATGGACCTGCTTGCTGCTTGCCTTCATGAAGAGAAAGAAGCCTGAAGCTTTAGGTGGTACACCAAGGTGTGGCAAAGAAACTGGGTGGTTCCTGGCTATCAGAAAGAATGGTGTGTGGGGTCTTAAAGGCTTGTCTTCAAACAAGGGAGGTGTCAATTAAGTCCACCTGGAAGAAGCAGACCAGGCTGTGTGATCTAAAGAGCTTAAATTATGAACACCTGGTTTGCAGAAGGCTGTGAATGACATGGAAGCCCAAAATCCATTTGCAGGGTCCATGCATTGAGGAAGCCTGAAGTGACCCCCTCTTGACTGTAGTGGAGGGATCTGAATAACATTGTTATCAGACAGGGAGCAGTATAAAGTTGATTATGGCAGATATATATTGTTAGATTAAAATGTAATTTTTTTGTCTCCATTGAAAAGTTGTTTTAGTGTAAAAGAAAAAGAAATGTCATGGGGTAATACACATACTTTAAGCTTCTGGTGCGTTGCCTGATCATGGACCAGGTGTGAAGCGCTTGCTCGGAGGCCGAGCGCATTGGAAAGTGGACGGTTGCAGATGCAGTTGAAATCAAGACCTTATCGTTTGATCTCCTTTTTGACCCATTTTAAATTTGTTCTAGTTTTTAATATTTTCTACTTTTCGATTGAGATTTTTCTATGTTGTAGTTGGTTAGATTTGGGTTTATTTTGTTGTTATTAGTTTTACTTTGGGGAAGTTTTTATTAGTGTTTGTTTTTGTTGTTTGTATGTTTTCTGCATATGAAACCCAGGATAGGCAAATCTATAGAAAAAATAATTGGATTAATGGTTTCTTGGTGGAGATTGGGAGCTAAAACAATGGGGAGCTAATAACAATGAGTATAAGAAAGAAGAAAAGGTTCTAAAATTGATTTTATAACTTTAAAAAAATAATTTTATTGGGAGCTCATACAATTCTTATCACAATCCATACATCCATCCATTGTGTCAAGCACATTTGTACATTTGTTGCCATCATCATTCTCAAAACATTTGCTTTCTACTTGAGCCC
>NW_022103914.1:1009482-1013450 GCF_000313985.2 Echinops telfairi
GGGCACCACGCCCTGGCCCCAAAGTCCACCTTCGTCATTCCCTGGGGACCTTGCTGCTCCATTCCCTTGCTGTTCCGCTGCACTGCCCCAGTGCCTTGCCGATTGTGCAACTCTTCTTGGTATGATTGAACTATTGTATATGTGGATTATGTGCCAGTAAAACTGCTTAAAAACAAAACTCACACACACAAACTCAACTCTTCTCACTGCTCCTTAAAGCCTTGGCTAAATCAATATTTATTTTATCTGCATAGTACCTATGCAAATTCAGAAAGTTGCTTTGTGTTTTTCTCTTACTTACATTTAGGTAAGTAAGGAATTTAGAATGATGCAATTTAAAATATCTCTTCTAAAATTTGGAAGCCAGTCTATTAAAAAAATACAGATGGCATTCCCCTGTAGTGTGAAATGTGATATTGCATACTCAGTAAACAATTTAAAGACTTTTGGAAGGTAACATATACACTTATATATTGTATTGGGGGACTCTTAAAAATGTTATGACAATCCATCATTCAATTTTATTAAGCACACTTGTACATATATTGCCATCAACATTTCCAAAACATTTTCTTTCAATTTGAGCCTTTGGTGTCAGCTCCTCTTTTTCCTCTCCTTCCCCCACCTTCCCACCCTCGTGAATCCTTGATCAGTTATATATTATTGTTATTTCGTGTCTCACACTGTCCATTGTCTCCCCTCACCCACATTTCTGTTAACTGCACACACACACACCCCAGGGCGTGGGCTATATATCCAACCTTGTGACCGGTTTCCCCCTCCCTCCCCACTCCCCACCATCCCCCATCGTCATGATATCACTACTCCTACTACTGTTCCTGAGGGTTTTATCTGTCCTGAATTCCATGTGTGGAGAGCTCTTATCTGTACCAATGTGTGTTCTCCGGCCTAGCTAGATTTGTAAGATTGACCTGGGTGGTGAGTGGAGGAAGCATTCAGGAGCTAGAGGAATGATGTGAGTTTCGTCTGTGCTATACTGCACCCTGGTTGAGTCAACCCTTCCTTGTAACCCTTCTGTGGGGAGATGTTCAGTTGTCTACAGATGGGCTTTGGGTCTCCACTCCAACCCCCATCTTCTTGCATCGACACAATTGTTTGTTTGGGATCTTTTGATACTGATACCTGATCCCGTCTGGAAGGTGACCTTATAGTAGGAAGTTATATACGCTCTTAATCATAGGTGTATCCAGTGATTCCCGTAATACATGTAAGATTGTCTTTCCGGACAGAATACTTCTTATTCATTCCAATCATAGATAATAGGTACTAATGTATGTGGGATAGTTAAATTATATTATGGCTCCAATACACATCTTTTCTAGGGATATGCTCCATTCTGAAATGCTTTGCGGCTGGCAGCATTATATTGAAGATGATCATAGCAAGAAGAAGTCGATTGTTTTGTAGAATTACTCCACAACCTTTTGAAGCCCCCTCATATCTTTGTTTTACTACTTAAGCAAATTTCAACTGGGATAAAGATTTAAATATAAAAACAAAACAAACCTTAAGAATATTAGAAGGACCCCTCTCCAGGGGGAAGTACAACAGAAAACATGGGGGAAGGAGAAAGGGATTGGTGTGAGAGATGAAAATAATGATAATTTATAATCCATCAAAAGATTATGAGGGTGAGGGAGGGGAAAAAAAGAGTTGATACCAAGGGCTCAATAGAAAGTAAATGTCTAGAAAAGAATGAAGGCAACATATATACAAACATGCCTGATGCAATTGATGTATGGATTGTAGCAAGAGTTGTAAGAGTCCCCAATAAAATGATCTTTTAATAAAAATAAAAAAAAAAACAAATGAAAAAGAATATTAGAAAGATATCAATAATGATTGTACAACACAAAAAGCATAATCAATAGCACTTAATTATAAATGTAGCACTTGTTGAATGGGGGATGTTTTGTGTATATTTTTGCCACAATTAAAAACAGTTGCACGAATCCCAATGAGTACAAAGAAGAAGAAAATGTTCTAAAATTGCCTGGTAATGTCTGTATAACTCTTCTTGACATGATTGAACTGTTGAATTATAAATGGATGAAATGCAAATGAAACTGTTAGAAAAATGTTAGAAGAAAATGAGATTACTTTGAATAATCTTAGCATGATGGAGGGCTACCAACTAAGATACAACTCCCAGAAACAACCAAAGAAAAGATTAAAACATTTGATGTCATTAAAAATTATAAACATCTGTGTGTTCAAATATACTTTAAAGCAACCTTACAAGATAAATAAAAACTGAGAATTACAAGGAATTTCAAAAGTCCATGGGAAAATTCCATGATATTTTAGTTCCATTTTCCTACAAACATTTTGAAAACCCTTCATGTTTGCAACAATATGACAAATGGGTAATTTCTTTCAACTCAATAAGAAAGCCAATAATGACCCAAAAGGAAAGTGAGCCTTAGAAACAGGCAAGCAGTGTAAGAACTTGAAATGCAGATGACATATACTTAAGAAAATAGACTCAACTTTTTCCATCATAAAGAAATGAAAATCAAAACTGCCGTTAGTGATCTCTGTTGATTGGCAAGGTGAAAAGGTAATAATATGCTATGTTACCCGAGGTATCCGGATAATCAGGCACTGTTGATGTGCAAGTAGTTGGGGACAACATAGTTGGAGTATAGTTTGCAATATTTATCAGACTCAACATGTACATGTTCTTAGGCCCAGCAGTCAACCACTAGAAATGCAGCTCACGTGTAAATCTCTGCTTGCTTGCACGGACAATCATGTTTATACATCGTTACTTACAATAGCAGAAAACTGATGCGACCCCGAAGGTCTTCCAGAGAGGACTGGCTAGGGTGCCACGTATAGTTGAAAGTACGTAGCTGGGAAAAGGAAGCAGACATTCTATAACTGCTGATATGAAAATATCTCTAAGATATGTTGTTCTGTACAACAAAAGGACCTAAGGCTTCTGTTGGCACAATGCGTTCTGCTGCTAACTACAAGTCCTGCAGGTCCAGAGGGACCTCAGTAGAAAGTCCTGGCAATCACCTTCTAAAAAATCCGCCACCGAAAGTCCGATGGGGCAGAGTCCCACTCTCACACACACGGGGTCACCTTAAGTCAGAGTCAACTCAGCAGCAGCTGGATTGGGATGGATGTAGACAAACGCGGGGGCTACATCTGTCAGCACTTCTGGAGGAAACCACGTAACCATTGGTTGCTTCTGGGAAGGAGACCTGGGGAACTGGAAATAGGGGGTATTTGGGGGTTGTTGTTGTTTTGGACTCTGGCATTTTATGCACACGCACAGTCACACATCGATCTGTCAGTTGTGGGGGCTGAGAAGTCCCCGTTTCGTGTGTCCGTCAGACGTGAAGCTTGAGTCACTGGTTGCAGGAGCTGGCAAACCCACAACCTGCAGGTCCAGTGGCAGGCTGTTGGCTAACTGCATTCCCAGAGTGGTAAATCCAACATCCTCAGGTCAGGAAGCAAGCTGAAGGCTCCTCACATTCCAAGAAGATGACAAAGCAAATGCAGGACCAGAAGCGAGAGAATAAACTGTGCCAGCCAGTTTAAACTTAATGGAGGCAGGCCGCATTCACCCCAAAGGGAACTTCCCTGCCCGCTTCTTGGCTGTTTACGTCAGATCACAACGTGGAGACAGATGATATTTCTGCAACTGGTCATGTGGTTGTTGCTGATATTTAGAACTACCTTCTTCCATTCCCCAGCCCATAGTCCCGCTGCCAAAAGCAGTGCCTCAACCGGCCATGGTCCTTTACCTGGTGGGGTGACTCAACCTTCATTCCTGAAAACTCGGCCACTGGAAGTCCTATCAGAATTGGGTTGCTCAACCCATCAATCTGCTGCCTACAGGAGACACATCTCAAGGCTACAGACAAGCATAGACTGAGAATCAAAGGTTGGAGAAAGGCATACCAAGCAAACAACAGTTCAAAAAAAGCAGGGGT
>NW_022103914.1:1019282-1045918 GCF_000313985.2 Echinops telfairi
AATGATGTACAAATACGCTTTACACAATTGATGTGTGTATGGATTGGGATAACCAGTGTATGAGCCCCTAATAAAATGTTTAAAAAAAAAAAAAAAAGAATTGGGTTGCTATAGTTTTCAATTGACTGTAATCACGAGACCTGGTAGCAGTAAGAGATACCCTAAGGGATGTATCCCAGACATTCTCTGCATCACCTACATTATGTCACATCGATCTGACTTCCCCTTGGCATCAGGACCAGTGTCACCAGCCAGTCTAGTAACTCCCTTCTTTGCCTGCTGATCCAGAGGCATGGGAAACCCAAAGTGGGCCTGTGGCAGTCTTCCTTTCCAGTTCCCTGGAATCAGGGTTTTGTCTCCTGGTGAGAGGATTTCTCCCTTTGGAACAAAGAGCTCTAGACCCACAGAGCACAGAGTTGTGGAGACAGGAAGCAACAATTTTGCCAGTAGATCACAAGGTATAATAGTGAGTAGTGCCCCTCCCCCTTTCAGCTACTGATCCCTGGCTCCGTGGATCCTCTCTCTGAGAGAAGCAACACTGCTGGTTTAGAGTATGTACAGCCTCCTAGAGAACACTGCCCAAACCCTGCAAGGTATTGCCACTTCACTGTCACCATAATTAGGTCTTTAGAAAGACCGAATTTGCTTCAGGAGAATGGGGACATGGTAAGGCCAGTAAATTCCATGCGCATAGACCCGTTGGCATACTTCATTTGCTGTGGAGTGAGTTCCTCACTCCGAGGGGATGCTGGGTGGGACACCGTGCCGGTGGATCAGACATTCTGTAAGTCCACGGATGGTAGTTTTGACAGGGAAGGCAAATCCATACCCAGTGTTTTCCCAATAAGAACAAAACGCTGCCCTTTCCGTGATGGAAGTGCTCGGATATAATCAACCTGCCATCAAGTTGTTGGTTGCTCTCGCCGAGGAACGCCCTGGGACGCTTGCTCCGTGTCGGTCTCTGCTGCTGGCATATTGGGTCCTTAGCAGTGGCTGTAGCCGAGGCAGCCGTGGAGAGTGGAAGTCTGTGTTGCTGAGCCCATGTTGAGGCTCCATCCCTGCCACGATGGCCGCTTTGTTCATGAGCCTTTGGGGCAAAGACAGGCACAGCTAGGGCAGGAGGTTGACTCATTTCCACAGAATATGTCATCTCATCCACTTCCGAGTCCTGCAAGAGAGACTTGCATCTGTACTCGGCCGCCACGAACCCGGTCAGAATGCAAGCTTGCTCTCGTTGAAGAAGCTGGGGCAGATACAAGAGGACAGTGGTAGCTGCCTCACGTGGTCTGGTAGGCCCCTTTTCTCATGCAGAGAACAACCATCCTTTCCAAGAAAGAGAAAATGCAGTTTCATCTACTTGGAGTTTCTGGATTCTGTCAGGTCTTGGTGGCTCTCTGGGAATAACTCCTTTGACTCTTTCCTGTGGCTTTTGGCTTTGTCCTTGGGGAGCCTCTTTTTGTGTTATTCGCAGTGGCCACACCTGCAGTGAACGATAGAGCTTAAGTCCTTTGAAGCTACATAGCTCGTGGTCACTACTCTGACGGCATTTTGGGAAATTTTATATATATGTATCTGAGTAGGAAAATGGCATCTTTACTTTGATCTAGCAGCTAGACTAATGGTTCTTCCCCAAGTGGCAACCCACTTTCTAGGGGGTGTGGAAATGATCTGAGAAGGCACCAAAAGCAGATACTTACACTTTATCCTGAATGGTGGACTAAAGGCTAAACATTTTTAATCACCAGAGTGGGAACCAACTAATTTCTCCCCCCCTGAAGATAAGCCAAATAAGTTTGGGGATCGATGAGCTAGACTGACTCGGGGACACTTTTATTTCCTGCCATTTAGGAGACAGAAGCAACCTGAGGCTTAGAGTTCATGGTTTCTCATTAAATTCAGACTACACGGCCTCAGGCAGAGAGACTCTTTTAGCAGAACTCCTATTGCGTCTGTCTACATTTACAAACCTAATATTTTTCTGACTTCAAGCTTTCTTAGAGTATCATCTTCAAAGCATAAAAGGGCCAGGCACACAGTAAATGTCTGATTTTTTCCCCCAACCAGTTCCAGGTTGTATTTTGCTGAGTTGTCTAGAGAAATAAAACCAGGGACACATAAGTATAGAAAGGAACTTTATATCAAGAAGTAACTTAATATCAAGAAATCATCCCAGCCTAGTCCAACTCAAGGCCAAACTCATGAGCCGATGGCAGAGAGACCACAGGCCAGTGTGCACAGGGTTGCAGAGAGGCAAGGCCAGTGGAGATATAGCAGGGCACCAAGTGCTCTCAGGTTGGGCAGCCCCCATGGGATCGCCTCTGGAGTGAGGCATACAGTCTCAGCATGTAGGAAGGCAAAGGGACGGATAAATAGAGGAAATGTCCCCAATGTCTCTCATAAAAAGGCCTCACCTGCCAGGAGGCATCATCAGACCGGGACCTGATTGACAGCTTGGACTCCTCCATCCCTACACAAATGCAAGCTGACCTAATGTCTAACTACTACACAGGAGATCACAAGCAGTTGTTAACCTGTGACTCACTATGGTCTGCTTTTTTGACATGCCACTAACCATATTTTCCATCATTGTGCAAGCAACATCCCAAATCTGGAGCCATTTGGGGGGAACTAGTTAAGTTGCTTTAATGAGGAGACCCCAAAATGCACTTCCTCAGACTAGGTAGCATTTGTTTCTTGTTTAACCATGTAGAGTTGACAGTTAGACCAGGACAGATAGCAAGTCATCTTGAGTCTTAAGTTCCCTCTATCTTGTCGCTTCCTTAGGGAAATGACCTTGATGTACAAGTAACAATGGCTTCATGTGTACTGCAGTCACACGGGTCTTAAAAAGAGAGACAGACAAAGAAGTCAAAAAATGCAATTTGAGAAGAGTTCTACCCACCAATTGCCAGCTTTCTCGATGGAGAGCGGAAGCCCTGAGCCCAGGAACGGGAGGGACCTCTAAATCAAATGAAGCCCACAGTGGCCCTACCGGAAAGGAAATCCCCCGTGGATTTCAGAGACTGTAACTCTTTACGGGAATATAAAGTCTTGTGTTCGCGCGCCCCTTCCCCAAGAGTGGCTGGTGGTTTTGAACTGATGACTTTGTAGTTAGCGGCCCAGTGCAAAACTACCAGGGCACCTGGGGTTGACCTCTAGAAACTGGAAAGGGCAAGGAAACAACCCCAGGAAAGGACAGTCTTGTGGCCACCTCGCTATAGCTCAGTGAGATCCATGTTGGGCTTCTGACCTGTGGAGCGATAAGAAAATAAATCTGTGTTGTTTTAAGCCACTGCATTTGTGGTGATTTGTCACCGCAGCTAGCGACGACTCATATATCAAGTTAAGTGTGTGTGTTCAGCAGTAAAACTCAGTGCTGATGAAGCAGGCACTGAAAACCTGCTGCTGGGAATATAAATTACTACAAGCCCTGCTGAAAAAGACTTTGTGGGTATGATTGTTTCATGAAGTCTAAAATTCCATATTCTTTTACCCTAAGCAAATCATTTGGAAAGTGGCAAATATTTACACATACAGGTTATTATTAAGATTAGCAAGTAAGTTGTGGAAATAACTTCAACATCTAACATTAGGGAAATAATGAAATGAATTTTGTAGCCACATATAAAGCAGCAATGGAAAATTAATAATCAAGTTATGGCTTCATCCATCATGCAGCCATTAACAATTATTATGATAAAGGATTATTAATGGAGTGAGAAAGATGCTCATGATAAAGTATAAAGTTAAAAAGTTAGTGCACGAAGCTGTATAGTCAATAAGATATCTGGGATTACTAATGTTTTGCTTGAGAGAGGGACACACAAAAAAACACTGAACAAAATAAAAATATTAGTAGTAGTTGTTGCCGAAATTGTAGTAAATTTGTGCATGTTTTTTTCTTTATACATTTGTTTTTCAAAATGTGCATGCATATGACCTTTAACCTGTTGTTTAATTCTGACTTGTTATAATCCTGTATGATAGAATAAGACTACTTTATAAGGTTTCCAAAGCTGTAGTCATTATGAGAGCAAAGTGCGAGGTCTTTTCTTTCACAGAGCAGGTGGTAGATTTGAACTGCTGATCTTTCAGTCCGCTACTGAGTGCTTTACCATTGCACCCACAGAGCTCCTTACTAAGAGGACAAAATAAGTTCTAAGACAAAGGAAGAAGCTAGGAGACAAAATGGGGGTGGTAGAAATGACTAGAACCACATACATTTTCCCTGTGCCCGGCAGAGAGATTATCTTATTTGACCCTCTAAAAATCCTGTGAGAATAAAGTATTATTGTAGAAACTGAAGCAGAAAGAGAGTAAGAGGATTATGCAGCCAGTATAGCTAAGACCAGAAGCTGGGTCTTGATACCTAATCCAGTATTCTTTCTACTGTCTTCATCTACGTTCTGTAACTTGGACTCAATAAGTACTGTTGTGAGCCTCTTTAGGACCAGACTGCAATGCTCACCTTCCCAGTCTCTTTAGTGTCCCGCCACAGAGGCCTTGCCTATACAATAGTAGGGATGCCGTAGAATTTTTAAATCAAATCAAAATTGACCAAAGGTATTAAATGATACAAGAATAAAATGAAGTTTTCTAAAATAAACTGAAGCTCTGATAACAACTGGTGCTGTGGGCTAGGCAGTGGACTACTAACTTCAAGGTTGGTGGTTCAAACTCACTATGTGCTCCAAAGAGAAAGATGAGGCTGTAAGGAATTACAGCCTTAGCAGCCCTGTACAGGGACACTATGGCCTATATACTCTCTATGGCAATGCATTTGGTTTGGGTTTTTTGTGTTATTTTTTGTGGTAACCGCATCTTTCTTCTTTGCCCAGAATCATCTATTTTTCTTTTCTCCTTTCCTAACTCCTGTAGTTAACCTGTAGCATCGCTGACCCTTTGCATCGCTCTAGCTTTCTTTGGGTTAAATAAAGGAAAACGCTTTCTAGCACTTTTGCCATTTTCAACACTCAGGAAATCCTTGAACAAGTGAGTTTCTTCTGGTGTGGGTTGATTAAGAATGGAGGGAAGTTTATGAACTGTTGACATATTGAGTCTTGGAGATGAGAGTACTTATGGGTTCTAAATGATTTGGAAATGGCTAGAATTTAGTTATAAGTACTAGACTGACGTTGTGGAAGTATCTGCTGAGTTTCTCAAGGCCCTGTGTGCTAATGTTACCACCAATGCTAATTATGGTCACCTAACGGTTTTATAAAGTAGGACTATACACAGAATAAAACATGCCTTGATCTGAGAACAATCCATGGTTTTTATTATTAGGATGAGGCCGTGTAGAAGAGTAGAGATTTGTAGATGGGCGGCCTGAGTTCTCATTTGGATTTCTAGTCCCACCTCAGCCATTAGTTGAGTTGTATGATGTTGAGGCCCATCCTGCTCCCTCCAGTATAAGGGAAATTTTTTAAATGTATGAGAAAATTCCATTATTTCTAACTCCATTTTCCCTTGCACTTTTTAAGACCTTCTTGTACTTTTGGGGAAAAGAAAGTTATACAATTTGAAATCGGATTTTTAATATACTATTAACTTATCTGTATCCCATTTTTTTTACAGCTTCTAAGATGAGGAGGAAAATATCTATATGAGATTTGAAGTCCCTTTTAGCTAAAAAATTCTAGTTCTAAAATATCGCATTATATTAGGAATAATAAAGGAATCACAGGCATTTGTTCCAGGATGTCGAAAAGCAAGAGGTGAGGATATCAGAGTCTCATTAACGTAAGCCAGAATGTCACGTATATTAGCAAGCATGAACTGTAGGTCTTCGGCTTGAACTCTGGCTCCTGGCGTTTGTCTGATAAGCTGTGGGGCGTTGACTACCAGGAAGATGAGGGCAGCTGTGCGCTGTGTTCCACTGCAGGCCTGAGCCGCTCTCCCTGCAGGGGCCCTGAGTAAGGGCCGGAGGGTCACAGCACACCAGCAGGACTGGGCAGCCCTCCCCTAGCCTAGAGAAGAAGGCCACCAAACCTCTCCGCAGTCCTTGCGCAGTGTGTGTGTGGGGGTGGGGGTGGGGTGCGCTCCCTCTTCTTCCTCTGTCTGCCCAGTTTGCTGATGTGGGGAAGCACCTCTGCCTTTCATCTTTGTCTTTAATCTAGGCTTCCACTCAGCTTGCAAGGGGAATTCTCCCATCTCACATCCATTTTTTCCACCAAGGGAGGATGAAACGGGCCCCAGGGTTAGGCAGAAGCTAGATGAGAGAAGAGAAAGACGGGAGGGAGAAGAGAGAGAGTTGAACAGCGAGGGAATGAAGGAGTGGATGGGAGGAAAGTGAAGAAGGAGAGGAATATATGGAATATATCCCTCACCACCACCACCCCCTTGTCAGCGCTCTCTATTTCATTTACAGAAGTGCAGGAGAAATGCAGTTCCCTAACTGAATATACTCCCTAACTCTGAGTATACATTAAGCACCAGTTCTTAACCTGTGGGTAGCAACCCCTTTGGGGCTCCAACGACCCTTTCACAGGAGTTGCCCAGTTCACAACAGTAGCAAAATGACAGTGCTGAAGTATCAGTGAAAATAATGTTATGGGTGGGGGTCAACACAACATGCGGAACTGTATTAAAGGGTCGCGGCATTAGGAAGGTTGAGAACCACTGCGTTAGAGGGTCCTGGGGGCGCTCTCAGGTAAGCATTGGGCTACTAACTGCAAAATTAGTGGTTCAAATCCACCAGCTGCACTGAGAGAGAAAGAAGAGGCTGTCTGCCCCCATAAAGATTTACAGCCATGTAAACATTACATAGGGTCACTATGAAATCGACTCGTTGGCAGTGAGTGTTGTTATTTTATTTTGTTTTCAGCAGGCGAGTGAGTGAGTGAGTGAGTATTAACTAGCTGTCTGTCCTCTGGAGAGCTCCCTATCTGTCTCCGAGTTTACTGCAGAGTAGAGTGAACTACTACCTTACACTACGAAAGTCTACCTGTCCCCCACAAAAAAACTGCCTCCTTATACTTTATCCATCCCTTCCAGCCCCAAGGCCATTGTGCTTGAGATACCAATGTCAAGTTGGTTTTGCTTTTCTCGCCCTGTGTCTTGACTTGGTATGTGGAAAACTTCTTTGGGGAATTGTCATCGCACTGCATTTCCTGGACAACTTACCTGGGTCGAGACTGAGATTTTCCTGTTTCCCTTGGTGCCGGCAGCTTTGATAAATCTGAGGTCACTGTTCCCATCTTCATGGCATATTCCCAGATCCAGAGTGGCCAAGGGCACGCTTCTTATAGCCCACTCCACGGGTGCCCTTGGAATGCCGATAATATCTTTTCTGCTTACCACTTTGTTGAGCCATTGGGCCGGGACTCAGTTGTAAAGGAAGCTACCCTCTATGTCTGGCTGCTGTTGTTTTAATTTATTCCTAGAATATTTATTAACCACCCTATCTTTTGTATTGTTGACTTTCAACCTTTTAACATTTATAAACAGAACTGGGTTGGTACATATTTTGATAACTTTCCTGTACTGGGGTCAGTGCATGCATTCTGGGAGCTAACCTTTAGTGTGTGACTACTTAGGTCCTGTGGAATTCCAGGAGCCCTCGTGGCTCTGTGGCTTAAGTGTTGGACTGCTAGCCAACCACCATGTCGTGGGTGAAAGCCCCCTAATGGGACGAAGATGTGGCTGTCTACTCTCTACAATTTATAGTCTTGAACACTGTAAGGGGCAGTTCTGCTCTGTCCTACAGGGTCGATGAGAGCCCGACTCAAAGGAAGCAGGTTTGGGTGGGAAATTCACAAGCTGGGCCCTTTGTCACCAGGAATTTGCCTTTTATTTAGGAAACAAAACAGACTTGGAGACTGACAGGAAAAAATTTCGTTGAATCTTGGGATTTATTTCGCTTTACGGAAGATCTTTCATCCTTCCTCCTTTATGCTTCTGTGTCATTTGAAAAAAGCCTTTTATTGTGATTTGAGCGGAGGGTTCCAGAAAAGACCAGTTTTCCATTCAGCATTTGTCCCACATTTTGTTCTGTGTCATTGACCGCAAGCACCACCATGTCCCCTCATCACTTCTCCCGCCTCCTCCCCGTGCTGTCCATTTCTGTTCCTTCTCCCTTCCTAACCCTGCAGAACTTGTCCTTGGGTCAGTGCTGCCCTTTCGATCACATGTGTTTGCTTATTCTCGGGAGAGGAGACCTCGTTATCTTGACTGTTCCCCTGGTGTTACTGCCTGAGAATTGAGTCTCAGGGATACGTTCAGGCCAGACCTGAAGAGTGACTAAGGATCACACACTTGGGGTTCTACCAATCTCTATTCGGCCCGTACACTAGTCTTTTTTATGGTGTTTAGTTTTGTTCCACTTTTTTTCTCCTCTTTGCCCGGGAGCAGTGAATGAGATCCTGGTGAGAGCATTCCATAGTGGCAGCCGAGTACCGTCGACTGCTTCTGTTCTTAGCCTCAGAGAGGCTGGCTCTGCCTGGGCCGTTGGACTCGTTGTTTCCACGTGCCTTTGACTTTCTTCACTCACTGGCCCGATGGATGGGAGGAGACCAGGAGATGCACCTTGGATGGCTGCTCACAAGCTTCTCGGATCCCAGCTGCTACTCACCAAATCAGGATGTAGACCATGTTTCATCAGCGTCAGCCCAGAGCAGCAGGTGTGCATTTCTGAAACCAAGTCTCACACGTGCTTGGAAAGCATTAAGACAACCACAAGTTGGATTCTACTTCTTATAGATGGAAGATGTGAGACTTTTCAGTGTAGACTAACTCCTTCACAAGCTGGGTGCTTTATCTACCTTTTACCAAACTTAGAGACTTCTTTTGCTCTTTCCTCGGCTGACTTCCATCCTTAGCATTCCATGGCAGCTGCTCCTACAGTGTGGCTGAAGCTAGCAGTTACCTTTCAGTTATCCTAACGGTCTTTCTGTTTTATTTCATTCTATTGAAACTCACTGGCATTTTCAAATGCTCCTCTTTCATTGCTTTCCTGCCCCCGCCGGTGCTCCTTCTCAGTCGTCTTTATGGATTCTACTTCCTCTGCTTGTGCCTTTAGCGTGGGTATTTTCTAGTATTTGGACCCCAACCTCAACACACACCTCTACTCAGGTGCCCTAGCTTCTGACCTATATTCATCCACTTATTGGACATTGTTATAGGTGTGGGTATCCTCCCATCTACATCTAATCACTCACCTGGCCATCACAGTTCTCTAAGCCATCTTTCCTCCATGTTCCCACTGCTGCTACCAATACTGCCTTTGAACTACGCCGCAGGGTCTCCATGCTTGAGAATGCCGTTATAACTTGCCTTCAGCCTGACTATCCCAGGGGAAGATCCATCCTTGCTGCTGCCTTCTAGTCCGTACTCTAGCTACACCCAAACCCAAACCCACTGCCGTCAATTCTGACTCATAGCCACCCAGCAGGACAGAGCAGAACTACCCCATAGGCTTCCCAAACTTGTATATCTTTATGGGAACGGGCTGCCACATCTTTCTTCTGTGGAGTAGCCAGTGGGCTTAAACTGGTGACCTTCTGGTTAGTAGTCAAGCACTTTCACTACTGTGCTCTGAGGGCTCCCAGAAATCCCTGCAACAAGCCTCTTTCCCAGGTCAGGCTGCACCCCTGATGTATATACTCCCTAGACCCAGTGGGTGATAAGGGGACAGCTATTTGGAAGGGGTGATTGGAGCTAAAGTGGAGTTTGAATTTTTAGCTCCACACATATATGAATTCCTTGACATGAAGGCCAGAGCCAGGGATCAGAAGAGAATAAGGACATTTGGGGACCCACATTTGCACTCTTGTCACAGACCCTATAAACATTTGCGATGGTCCTAATGATGACCTTCTTTTTCTTTGTAGACCTAGCATATGCTGTTAGGTGACTCTTCAGGGATTCTTAAGGGTTTAGCTTTTTATTTTTTTATTCTCATAGGTCTATCACAGTGTTGTCCTAGCACACAGTAAATAAATAATACATATTTGATGAGTGAGTTAAATAATGTATGCAGCATATATTAAACATTTTTATAAATATAAGATCTCCTTTATTGTCATTCTTGAGAGTTTATTGTCATGCTTTATGATTTCTCTTAATGTCTTCGTTTGCTCCCATGTGCTCTGATCGGACATGCCCCTCTCCCCTAGCTGCAGCTTCAGTGCTGTTCTCTCAAGTAAATTCTTCTGGGGGGAGGGGCAGTTGTCCACGTAGCTGGTATGGGGCTGAGCCCTCAGGCCCCTCCACTGGCTCCCCACTCCTTGCTGGCACGCCGCACTCCTCTGGCATTGACTTTAAATATGGTCCCTCTTTCCCTTGGAGGGAAAATTTGATTTTATATATGAAGTGGATTTTTACATTTGTTTTTACAGGTAATTTGATTGGATAAATTGAGATTAATAATAAATGACGGTGTTTCACAAGCATGAAAATGTTGGTATTACAGATTCCCACTGCCATTGGGTCAGGCCAACTCGTGACCTCATAGGACAGGGTAGAACCGCCCCTGCCAGTTTCTTCTTCTTCTTTTAATTTTAATAAATCATTTTATTGGGGGCTCTTATAACTCTTATAATAATACATACATCAGTTGTATCAAGCACATTTGTACATATGTTGCCATCATCATTTCAAAAACATTTTCTTTCTACTTGAGCCCTTGGTATCAGCTCCTCAGGTTCCTAAAAGATGCTGGTAAGAGCAGACAGGGGTTCCCTGCCAGCCTTCTCATGGATTCGATAGTCAGCCCATGTCCCACTGAGCTGGTGGTGAAGTCTGTGTGACTTTTCATGGAGGAAACATTTCGATAGTGAGTAATTTTTAAACACCTGCTGATGCTTGTTTGAATTCCTGCAATGATTTTTCATGATATGAATTTAGGCTAGACCCCTAAATTTTGTGACCTTTAGACTAAGAACCCATCTGGAATGTCCTGTGGTAGCGGCATTGGATCTCCATGACCAACACCATTTTAGCACTTGTATGACATTGTAGCCAAAAAAAAGATGTTCTGGTGTGAGATGAGTAAATTGGACTTAGATGATCCTAAAATCCCTGCAAGCTCACGAGTTCTCAACAGGACATAGAACTGCTCCTCCGCCTTTTCCCAGGCTGTAACCTTTCAGCAAATAGACGCCTCATCTTTCTCCCAGGGAGCGTTCCTCCTGGGCCCACTGTTCCCCCCGCAGCCGAGGGCTTCCCCTGTGCTGCCAGGCCCCTCCACACGTCCACTGAGTGGAAAGAGACCCTGTCCCGGTTCCCTGAGAGGACACCGTGATGCCACCGCGAACAGTTGAGTCTTGCACCTTCCCTCCAGAGTCATGCTGCTCTGCCAGTCGAGCGTCTTCTTTTCAACACTGTCCTTCCACGTTCTCCTTCTCCCTGTAACGTTTTAGGCAGAAGAAAATGTACTCCTGGTAACCCTTCTTCTGGAGGAGGTGAGTCTTTCAGGATCACCCCAGTAAAGATGTGAAATAGCCAAGCAGGTGCCGGATGAGCCAGCACGCGCTGCCTGACCGTCACGCCACCGCAGGCCGAGATGGAAACCACTTCCCGGCGTGGTTTCAGGGGTGTCTCCATGATGCCACTGCTGTGTGACCTTGGGATGCACTGGCATTTGGAGGAGTGTTTGGATTCAGAGACAGTTCAATGGCTTCCGTCATCTAGAAAATCGCTGCCCTCCCACAAGAAGATTAAAAAATAAAAAAAAACCTTTAGTTTTCTGAATTTAGTAACACCAATGCTATTTGCAGCTATTTTGCCCTCAAATAATTTCTTCCACACTTATACACAGATAGCGGCAGGTCTGACTCATATACTTCACGTCCCACTCACTTATGCGTCTACATTTCTGCTCACCCTCCCCTCAGATGCCTGTTTATTATTTACTTCTGTGCTCAGAAAACGTGTTGTAAGTGGCTTAAGGGGCCAACTGTTAAAGAGAGGTACTCGACTCCCATGTGGTACTTACAAAGCAGGACAAGCAGGACGCAAGCGATAGTCAGTACCGCGGCATGGGCTGACTGCTCTCTCCTCTGCTTCTAAGGCAGAGAGCGCAGCTTGATTTGCTTACCTGTCTTGTCTGTACTTTTGGATTCCTGACTTCCCCCCTGTCCCGCTTCAAAGCTACCCTTGAATGGGAATGTTTCCAAAGAGGAAAAGGAATTGGCTCAGTAAGGAACAGGAGAGAGAGCGAAGTAGAATATTGAGGGAAAAACAGCAGAACAGATGGAGTGGAATCTAGTGACTACTTCTCCACTGATCCTAACAGCCACAGTCAGAATCAGAATATTCAAAGCTGGAGTCCTGTGTTTAAACCAGAAACGGCCTGCCTTCAAGTCAGTTCTGCCGCAGGGAGACCCCATGTGTGTCAGGGCACCCGTGCGCTCCGTGGGCTTTTCAGTGACGGAGTGTCAGGAAGCAGATCGCCAGCACTGCCTTTCAAGGCACCTCGGGCGGACCCGAACCTCCGACCTTTGGTTAACAGCCAAGCACAGTAACGTTTGTACCACCCAAGGGCTCACAGGTCCTATGGTTATCATTCCTTAACCGAGCAGGTACTCAGTCAACGCGTATTGAATTTAAACGAGTCCTCTTCTTTCCCAGGTGCGTTCCGTAACTGGTTAGTTGCAGGGCTGGGTGGGAACCCAGGCTTCTTGGCTCTTGAAACAGCTGCTTGTCAACCAGAAGATACTCAAACGCTAGTTTATATGTTATACATCTAAGAGCTGGCACAAAGTAGGCATGAACTGGTGGGCTCAGCTGATTATTCGTAGGGCAGGTGGCACTTAGTTCATCTGTTTATGAGCAGCCAATTAGTAGAAAGAGGATGAGTTTTGGAGTCAGACCTGGGTCTTAATCTCTACTTTACCCCTTAACACTTGGGCAAGTTTAAAATTTTTTTTCTGCACTTAGGTTTTCATAATGATTAATAGGGATAATAATGGCTACCACATAATGTTGTTTTTTTTTTTAATAAGGATTAGATAAAATGGAGTGGGAGAAAGTGCCTCGCTTGTTACGTGGCACAAATCAGTAGCTTCAGTAAATACTTGGGAGCTGAATAAATGCTAAGAATGATTACATTTGATCTCCCCAACAGACTGTCAGTGGACTGTACCTGTCAGGTGTGTCGTTTTGTTTACAGACATATGCTCATCGCCATAGGTAAACTGCCGTTTGACAGACTACTTTCTGCCTTAGAAACGTGCCTGCTCTGGCTACCACACGGCTTTTATAATTTTTTTTCTTTTTACTTCCAGACTGATCCACGCAGGACAGTTGTTAAATGGGTTGGCAGGCCCAACGGTGATGAACGCAGCTCCCTTCCTCTCCACGACGTGGTTTTCTGCCGACGAGCGGGCCACCGCCACAGCCATCGCGTCCATGCTCAGCTACCTGGGCGGGGCGTGTGCGTTTCTGGTCGGCCCCCTCCTCGTCCCGGCTCCGAACGGGACGGCTCCTCTTCTGGCAGCGGAGAGCAGCAGGGCCCACATCGAAGATCGCATAGACACTGTGCTGTATACAGGTACTTTGAAGCCTGTTTTCTTGCTGTTAGGATTTGTTTTTTAACCCCAGTTTTCACTCTGCTGTGTGTGCCAGGTCATTTCATATCAAATATTTAAGGAGGCTCCTATGGATAGCTCCACATAATAGAGTAGAGATCTTAATTTAAAACGTGTACCCTTTCTAGGCAGTTATTAAGGTTAAAGTGTTGTCTTACCTGACAGGTTATTTCTTAACTTTACTTCTCTTGCCCATTCGTTTACAGTTGAGCACTGCATGGCACACTTTCTAGAGACTTCCCTAGATAGCTAATCAATATATAAAAGTAGCCATCTTGATTAATAGTCAAACAGCTCTTGGTAAGCACTGAGCTCATTTCCTCCTTTGAGTGCCCCCTTGGTTGTCCGAGTTCTCTGACCTCATTGCCCTACATTTAAGTTACAGTTTCTCACCCCCGGCCCCCACTAACAGAGGATAGTGACCTTTCCAGAACGTTCTCTGAGCCCCTTCTCTTGGTATGTCTGGAGTCAAGTTCTCGCTCGTCTTACATGACAGTCTCCCGCAGAAACAAAGCAGAAAACCCATTGCCATCGATCTCGTCCATGCCAACTCGTACCAGCCCTGTAGACAGACTTGACCTGCTGGAAACGGTAGGGAAGCAGGTTCCCACAGCTTCCTCCCCCAGAGCAGCTGATGGGTGAACCGCTGACGGCGAGTGTAGCCGATGAGCGCTTAATCACCACGCTCACGAGTCTCCTCTATAATCACGAAAAGAATTGTGGGGGGAAAAGGTCTATTTTTTTGTTTTCTTTCAGATTAACAAAGATTACAGAGATTGAAAATCCACACACTCCCCAAGTGAATGCGTTAACAGTCTTTCAGTTTCTGATTGAACTAAATAAAAGCATCTGCGGTCGAGTGTCTTGTATGAATACTGTACCTATTTTTTCCCCCTTCACTAATTGGGCATAAAAACTTGGACTTGCAAGTGTTAAACACCCTTTGAGCAGTGCCAAGAACTCCCAGAAACCGTCCCTTCTCTGTTGAAGCCAAACGAAGATGATTTGGATATTCATTTTGTTTCCTAACATTTAATATTTTACAGTATTTTATTTAAATTCTATCCAGTCTCTTGATTTCTTATTTTTGGATGCTTCTTGTTATATTCCATTCTCCGATATCACCAATAAATTGGGCCTGACCTGCACTGTACATCAGAACAGTGACCGACAGTGGGTCAAGCAAACCCTCTTATCCAATCCTTACCAGGTTTTGTTTTGGTTTTTCATCATATTCTTTCTTTCTGAGTACCATTTTTTTAAAGACGATCATCCTAGACTTAGGTTTCACCGTCCGTTTTTATGGTGGGCACTGTTGGTTTTTAGTGCATTTCCCTTAAGAGTAACAGTCTACAGTTGCTTCAGTCTTGCCTACGTCGTATACCACGTGTACACCTTGGATTCAGACTCAGCCGCCCCGTGGCGTTTCCTAGGCTGTAAGTCTTTGTGGGAGCAGATCACCATGCATGTTCAGACTAACACCACCGCCACCTCTCCGTAAACAGCCATGCGCTTTCACCATTGTGCCACTAGTGGTCCCCTTGGTGTACTCTAGTACCCCACTATTCTTGGCTTATGTGACCTTTTTACCTCTGTCCTACTGACATCTCTCTGCATACCAGTTGTTCTTACTAGACTGAGTTATCCTAGCCACATACTATATTTTACTAGTCTCTGTATCTGTAGGACTTAGTTGTTGCTTAATAATTATTTGTTAGAGAAATAAATACTTGAAATGTTTAGGTTCTTTGTGTTGCGTGGTTAGGATTTTACCCTATTAATGTTTCTTTCCTCTTTCAGAATTTGGAGCTGTATGCTTGATTTTTGCTGCAACGTTAGCTTATTTCCCGCCCCGGCCTCCTTTCCCTCCCAGTGTTGCTGCAGCTAGCCAGCGACTGAGCTATCGGCGGAGCTTTTGTAGATTATTAAGGTACCTGTACTTAGTCATTGGATGGTTTGGATGAATCCCTTTGAGGTCATTTCACAGTTAAGAGACTCTATCACAGTAATATATATTTTAAAAATCCACTTTGATCTTTTATTTCCTGACCCTTTTTTCCCCATTTTATTAGGGGCTCTTACAACTCTTGTAACAATCAGTTATGTCAAGCATATTTGTACATATGTTGCCATTATTATTTTCTAGACATTGACTTTCTATTGAGCCCTTGGGATCAGCTCCTCTTTTTTTCCCTTCCCCCTCCCACCTTTGTGATCCCTTGATACATTATAAATTACTATTATTTTCATATCTTGCACTGACCGCTGTCTCCCTTTCCCCATGGTTTCTGTTGTTCGTCCCTCTAGAGGGGGCCATGTGGTTATGTGTCGATCATTGTGATCGGTTCCTTCTTCCTCCCCCACCTTCCCACCTTCCCCCAACCCCTCTCGTATCACTATTCCCATTCCTGTTCCTGGATTCCGTGTGTTGTGAGCTCTGATCTCTTATCTGTACCTGTGCGCATGCTCCGGTCTAGTCTGAAGTGATAGGCAGCACTGGTGTCATGACTGGGCACCATCCGCTTTCTTCACCACATTTGCTTATGCACCCATTTTGTCTTCAGCGATTGTGCCGGGAGGGTGAGCATCACAGAGTGCCACTTTGTTAGAACAAAGTGTTCTTGTATTGAGGGAGGGTATGAGTAGAGGCCTGAAGTCCATCCACTACCTCAGTGTATATCATAGTAATTTTTGATTAATGAAATATCTTAGAAGTGTTTCCTCTCAGGAACCTATCAAAAATTGCCAGAACAAAACCACCTTAGCTACATACCTATAATATTTGCCTTAGCTACATACCGATATTATTATTTACTTAATATTTTAAAGGAAAATACTTGAATATTTTACTTAAATAATTTTAAAAAGGAACCATATTAAATAATACTTATCCAATGTCATCGAGTCACTTCCAACCATAGTGAGTCTATGCCCCTGTGTTTCCAAGACTATAACTCCTTACAGGAGTAGACCTCATTTTTCTCCCTCGGAGTGTCTGGTGAGTTTGAACTGCTGACTTTGTGGTCAGTAGCCCAATGCATAACTTTACATTCCAGGGTCAGCAAACTAAGGCTCAAGAGCCATATGTAGCTCTTCGGTATATACACATGGCTCTGAAGTAAAATTGAAAATGAAAATAAAGTTATAATTTTGTTTTCAGATGATGATTTCATTTGTTTATAAATATATTGATGGCTCTCAAATGATTTTTAAATTGTAAGCAACAAGATTGGCTCTTCTATTTGCCAACCCCTGTACTACTCCACCAATAGTACCTGTACAATCACGGGGTTCACGTGTTTATTTTCCCTATCATGCTAATCATTTTATTTTGTACTTCCTAATTGAGTATTAAAAGAAACACACCAGTCAATACAAAGATAATAAAATGTTTGTTCAGATATCACTTAAAATTTCCGTAGCTGAATTAAGAGCATCTGTTGCCATACTACTTGTGGGACCATACTTAGGAAAAGCTTACTGTCTTATTTTATTGACATAACTTAATATAGTTTGATTAACTTCTGCCCTTGCTGCCACAAATGCCTTAATACTAAACTTGATTCTTGAGCTCTCTGGTCTTCCTTATGAGTATGACTTGCCACCTAGTTGTCTTGGATTTTTATTGATCCTTTGGCAACTTCTCTGGTTCTTTTTGATCTAATCTTTCTCTCCCAGATGGTAAGTGCCTTATAGTAGTAAACTGTGTTTTTGTATTCTCTAGTGTTGTCTAATAGAAATATAGTTTGTTCCTCATATATAATTTAAACTTTTTAATAGCCTCAAAACCTATAAAGAAATGAATCATTAATTTTAATGTTTATTCAGTTCAGTACTCTACAATGTTGTCATTTTAACTTGTAATTGATATTTCAAATTATCAAATGAGATATTTTGCATTTTTTATCCACACAAAAACATTGAAATCCAGTGTGTATTTTACACTTACAGATTTTCTCCATTCAGATACCAAAATTTCAGAGGGGTATAGCTCAGTGGTAGAGCATTTGACTGCAGATACCAAAATTTCATTGGATACTTGATCTATATTTAAAATTAATAAAATTCACAGTTGAAAAATTATTCTTTGATCAGCACCACTCATATTAAACTATTTGAAAGTAGAAATAAATATTTGCAAATTTTCAAAATTTGAGTCAAAACATCTTTGATATTATTAGCTTCAGTGTTATATTCTATAGGCAATTCAAATGATGGTTAAAGATCTTTCACTTTTGTAGAATATATATTTTTTCAGTCTTTTCATTTTTCAATAAAATTTCCATAGCTGAATTAAAAGCATCTGTTGCCATAACTCCATCTATGAAAATGGTTTTTTTTAATGCATGTCTTCAAGAACCCGAGCCATTTTATAGCTGACCACAGTTAACACTGTAGTTGGATCCTTCTAAAAATAATTTAAAAATAATATATTGAGCATTCTGATTCCAGGCAACTAATTTTCTTGATAATTTTTGGGGTCATTGAGAGGAAACTCCTTATCAGATTCACCACAGGCACACCTCATGTTATTACAATTCACTCTATCGTCTTTGCAGACACCGTGCGTTGCACAAAGGAAAGGTCTATGGCAGCTCTCCGCTGGCCCCCTTTCCCAATAGCCTGCGCGCGCTCTGTGCCTGTCGCATTTTTGTCATCCTCACGTTCCAAACTTTTCATGATGCTGTGACTTCCTCGCCTGCAGTCAGTGCAATGTACACTTTTATGTGCATCAAGGAGCCAAAGCACGCGCGTGCGTGTGTGTGTGTGTGTGTGTGTGTGTGTGTGTGTGTGTGTGCCACACTGCAGTCGTCTGGCTGGACCCGCACCACCACTGGGGTTTGCTGTGGGTATTTGCTGAAAATATCTCTTAGTGCTGTCCACTTGGGTATCTCTAGAAATATTTTCACAGTGTTCGTTTTGCTCCGCTACAACTAACTGCGGTTGTTGTCCTTTGTGAAAATTGTGGCATGCCTGTCTTTCTCCGCACGTGATGTCACTGTGAGTCAGGGGCCACTCGAGGGAAACGAACAACTGGCTTGCCAAGTCACTTAAGGACTTTAAGCTAAGGAGTATCACAGAAAATAGGTTTTCTAGGGGGAAACTGGCATTTAAAATGATCACTCTGACCATGTATACCTTCTTGCTTCTAATTACCCTGGACACCAAAATCTTTTTTCTGTAAGTGCATTAATACAAGCTCTTTCTTCTCTATCCAAAGCCTGTTTTGCAGACCCCTTTCTCAAGGATCCCTTTGTCTCTCCCCATCCATCTCTTTCCACGATTACCTGCTTAACCCACTCACCTGTGGGCTGGCCACAACGGTCAGTGTGGGCTCTCCAGATCTCATCTCTAGCCCACCACGCATTTTTCTCTGATTCTTCAGAGAGCTCCTGAAATTTCAGTTCCTACATTTGTTAGGAATAACTTTCCAGATTCTGATCCCACCATTTAACACCAGTGTTGATGGATAACGTGAATGTGCTGCTCCCAAGTTTGCACAGCAATGATTGCTTTCCTGCCCCTGAGATTCCCTTCTCTTGCCTCTGCTTCTAAGTGTGTGACCTTTCTCTATTGGTTACTGTCTTTGGCTTCTCTAGACCAGTGGTTCTCCACATTCCTCATGCTGCGACCCTTGAATATAGTTCCTCATGTGGTGGTGACCCCAACCATAACATTATTTTCATTGCTACTTCATCACTGTCATTTTGCTACTGTTATGAATCGGGCAACCCCTTTGAAAGGGTCGTTCAACCACCAAAGAGGTCGCAACCCATAGGTTGAGAACCGCTGAGCTACAGAAACAGAACCAATGATGCTTATAGTTGTATCTATAGAAAGTTTTATATCAAAGAAATGACTCACACAGTAATAGAGGCTAGCAAGTTGTAAGTCTGTGGGCAGGAGACTCCTGTAAGACTCCAGTAGCTGCCCCCCCATATCAGTAGGTCCGAGAGCAAACGTCTAGCTGCAGAAGCTAAGATCAGCAAGTAAGAGGCAGGCAGCTCAGGACTCTCAAGGCAGGCAGTATGGCAGGCTGCTGACTCAAATCCAGAGAACTGGAGGTTGAGAATTTCTTTGGTAAATAGACACCCCCACCCCCAAGCAAGGTGGCTAGGTCAAGATATTTTAAGCTTAATTTGTCGTATTGGCAAGTTGCTTTTAAAAAATGCCCACCCTAGCTACACTTCTGTCTGTAGTACCCACACCATCTCAAGCCTACTGAACTTGCATTACTCATTTTCAAAAATGTTACCAGCCTACTTGGTGTAAATAAATATACCGTTTAATTTCATTTTCTGAGTATTAATAAGTTGGAGATTGCCATCATGCAGTAGTTAGGGGTGTAGGTTTCACCCTCTCTTGATTCCTGCTCCTAGCTTTGCCCATTTCTTAATGAGAGCTGCTATCTTTTTCTTAATGATTTGCATAGTCTAGATACGAATCCATTGCTGATTTTAGAAATTACAAATACCTACTCTTATTCTGTCATCTGCTATTCATTTTATCCATGTAGTCCTTAATTATTAACCTTTGCTTTTACTTTAGGCCTTTCACACACACCTAGAAGCCACTTTAATGTGTGATGTTATCTAGTGATACAGCATTTTCTCCGTAAAATGAGCAACCGCCATTTACCAAACAACACTGAGCCCTTTCATTTGTAGTGCCACACCTTCATTATGCAGTGAATTTTTGTGCCTAAGCACACTGTCCTCTCCCATTATTCTGTTTGTTCCCGAGTCAATACCACACTATTTTCATTACTCTGACTACACGGTTTGTCTTAGTATCCGATCGAACACTGGTCCCTCTTTCATCTCTTTAAAGGATGGCTTAGCTTGCCAAGGACATTTATTATTCCATGAAAATTTTAGAACTTGTTTATATTGAGTTTCTAAAAAAATAGAACTGGAATTTAAAAATATATATTTTTATTGGGGGCTCTTACAGCTCTTATCACACTCCATACATTCCCCCTATGTGTCAAGCACATTTGTACATATACCGCCATCATCCTTTTCAAAACATTCTCTTCCCGCTTGAGCCCCTGATATGAGCTCCCCATATCTTCCCCCTCCCTTCCCCGTCCGCCCTCCCTCACAGACCCTTGATAAGTTTATAGGTTATTTTTTCCATATCTTGCATCATCCTGCGTCGCCCCTCACCCACTTTTCCGTTATTCGCCCCCCTGAGAGGAGGTTTTAGGTTGATCCTTGTGATCGATTCCCCCTTTCTCCCTCCACCCACAACTGGAATTTTTCATTGTGATTTTGCTTTGACTATCTAGATTAATATAAGGTGAATTGATATATGGATTCCTTTGATTAGTTTTGTTATTGAAGTTGTTGGATTTTTGTCTTGTTTCTACATCGAAGTCTTGGGCCTTCCTGATTTATTCCTAGATACATAATAATTTTTAAATTACTATTCTGAATGGTGTCTAAAATGTATTCTCTTGCCTAGTTGGTCATTATGGGAAAATGTTATATTCCAATTCAGTCTGCGGTTGTTGGCGCTATTAGTCTTTTCCCTGCCAGTCTTAACACCTTTGTGGGTCACTTCCCAGTCACAAACACTCCTTCCTACTTGGCCTGTTTTAAATTTTCATTTTCATTGTCTCTGTGTGTACCTAAGCACTGCACTCTACTTTTGCCAAGTTTTTGAATCAATACCATCATAATGACTCTTTTGTGTCTGGCTTCTTTTAGCCAACCTTATTTTGTGGGATGCAGCCGTACATTTTTATCGTCGTCCTATTTCCATTGTGTGACTGTGTCAGTATCACTCTCTTTACTGAGGTGGATGCCCAGGTGAGTTCTCTGTAGGCTGAGGTTAGTACAGCAGTGATGCTCTGAGCATTCTTCTCACGTGCCTGATGCATGTGCTTGCTTCCTTTGGGTCTGTACCTTGCTAGGCCATCATATATACGCTTCTTTGAGTTCAGTAGTAATGCTAAGCTTTCCCAGATTGACTGCATAGTTTTCCCTCCCACCAGCGGGGGACTTTAACTGCTGCTTCATCTGCTCATCACTTTAGGAGATTGTCAGACTTTAATTCTGCCATTCTGGTGGGTGTGCCTCGGTACTTTACTTGGTTTCAGTCAGCGTTTTCCCTGAGGACCAGGAATGGTGAGCATATGTTCATATCTGTAATGGCCATATGGCTTTTCTTTTTAAAAACTGCCTATTCAAGTTTCTTGCCCAATTTCTTACAGTATTATCTGTGGTTTTTTCCTTATTGTTCTGAGATTAATTATAGATCCGCTATATAAACTCTCTTGGTTATAAGTGTTAAAAATATCTTCTACTCTATAACTTTCATCTTAATTCTCTTTATATACATAGAAGTTCTTAATTTTAGTATAATCAGATTTATCCTCCCCATCCCCATACAATTAGTCCTTTTGTATATAGCCTAAGGGATCTTTTTTAACCTAAGGTCACAAAGATATGTTTTATATCTCATACTCTAAAATCTGTATGGGTTTGCGTTTTGTTTTAAACAGTCAACCAGAAATTGGTCTGTAATCAGCAACAATTGATTTTTTTTTTTAATATGGAACAGTGTCATTTTTTTTACTGCATGGATTTTCCATTGATCCAGCAGCATGGACCAAATACTATCTTAACCTACTATTTTGCAAGGCAGAATCAGCTTTGCCATAAATCACTGGTCCACATCATTTCTGTTTCTGGGTTTTGCGTTTTGTGTTGTTTCTCTTTGTATTTTGGTGCATGTAGGCCATTTAGGGTTATCTCAGTGTTTCATAGTCTTCCATGTAGAACTCTTGTACATTTTAAAGTTTTAGTATCAGGTTGTTTTTGCTTAAGATTTTTAAATTTCTAGAATGACATTTTCAGTCTGCTGCTGGTTTATAAAAAGGGTTTATGTGCTCACAGTATATCCAAAACTAGTTCTAACACTCTGCCTTTAGGCAAGGGGGCTTCATGAAGTTTGTGCATCAAACAATTTTCCCGTGAATTTTTGAAGCTTTCTATTACGTTGGAGTTTTTGGTGTTCACAGCATCTGCAAATCGTAGCCATTGTTTTCCTCTCCATTTTTAAATTGTATGCCTTTTATTTCTTCTTCCTGTCGCTGTTCCTAATTAGGACGAGCAGGGTGTTAGCAGTGGTGTTAGCAAGAATCTTGGTCTCTCTCGTCTCAACTGGAAAGTCGAAGTTTGATGTTTTAAAATCACGAACACTCCCTTCTTTTTTTGGAGGAACACTTATCATGGATGAGTGTTGGATTTTTCAAACCTTTACTCTCTGTATCTATAGAGATAGGTTTTTTCTTTTAAATGTTACGGTAATCTTGCATTATTAGAATAAACACAATTAGGTTGTGATGGATGACCTCTGTTATATATTTCAAGATATTAGTTTCAAAGACTCTCCGTTTTTTAAGATTTTTGTACCTGTACTCTTAAGTGAGGTAGTCAGTAATGGTCTTTCCTGAGAGTATCCTGGCCAGGTTCCTGTACCAGTATTCCCGGTATGTTGACTTTGTAAAGACCCCCTTTCTGTTCTGTAGGAATTTGTATAAAGCCTAAAGGTATTTTATGTCTCTTTAGAATTCATTGGTGACAATATCTGGGCCTAGAGTGTTCCTTTGGATAAATTTTTTCATGCAGGAGTAATTGATTTAATAATATGTTTTCAGATAGTTTAAGCCTTTATTTTCTATGTGTTTAAAACATTAATCTCCTCCTCAGCATGACTTTTGTTATACCCAGCAAGCTGATGTTATATTTTAACCTTAATTGGTTAAAACTTTTAAAAATAATTTCCCTCATGCTTTCTGTTTGATCCATGTTATTTAGAGAGTATTTGTTTCCAGAACACAAAAGTTTTCTGTGTATCTTTTTGTCACAGCTTCTTTGTTTAAGTGCATATTCTTCGGTTCCCTGAAATCCCGGGAGATTTCGTGTGTGGTGCCTGTGCCCTTTCGTAGCATTCTGTCTGCATTACAGAGCATGCATTTGTCCTCGTTGAGTCCCAGCGTTCGCTACAGACCCTTGGGAATCCATGCTTGATCGGGGTTCTTAGGCTTCTAGATCCTCATTGATTTGTTGTTTCATCTGCTTGTTCTATATGTGAGATGATAGAACAATGACTATGAATATGTGTCCCGTTGTAAATCTGATTTTCTTTATCTGTCTAGAGGCAGTATTGTTAGATGTGTAGATTTAGTCTATCTTCCTGACATATTCAAAGGTATATCAGTAGGAGTCCCTTTGTCCCTTATGTTTTATTTTGCTTCTACTTTATGTGTGGTCTCACTGCCACCTGAGGCCTCTCTGCTCTGCTGGGTGAGGTCCCCAAGGCGTGAACGGGTACTGAACTTAAAGACCGTTTCGGTCTGTCCAGATGTTTCTTGTGTGGGTTTGTTGGTTTGTTTTAAGTTACTGGAGTTTATATTTCTCTCTTACAGATTTGGTTTCTCTAAAGTTGACTTTATAGGAAGGCACCAGCCCCAGCCCCTTGAGATGGATCACTATCTGGGCAGAACTGGAAAATTTCCTGGTCCAATGTTTAATTTTCCTGTTTGACTTGAAAAGCCCATTTTTATGTGGTTTCCTCTCTTTTTACCTTTGCATATAGTTGCCTTATTTGTAATACAACTGACAACCGCCGCCTTTTAATTAAAGTACAATCCATTTACATTTAATGTACTACTGATGAGTTGTATTTAAGTTTACTGTTTCATATTTACTTTCCATCTATCTCATTTCATTGTATGTATATTTTCCTGTTGATTTCAAGGTTTCCTCCTTAAGCTTGATTTTCAGCACTGCAACTATGATGTACATAGATGTGCGCTTTTGTTTATATTTCTTTTTCTTGAAGTTTACTATCTTTGTTTTAAATGTTTCATCAAATTTGAAACATTTTTTTAAAATGTCTTAAAGCCTTAAGGGCTGCCTTTATTTTTTTCACTTAATTTTTGCACACGTTTATGTCAGGTAGTTCGGAGTTGGTTCCCGCTGATAGTGACCCTCTGTCCAATAGAATGAAATGCTGCCCGGACCTGAGCCATCCTCAGAATTGTTGCTGTGCGTAAGCCCCTGTATTCATCCATTTCACGGGGAATGTTTCTCGTTTTCCCTGACCCTCCAACTTTGCCAAGCATGACCCCTCCTGAGAACATGTGCAAAGTACACAAGACAAAGTCTCGCATCCTCACTCCTAAGGGACGCTCCTGGTTGTTATGGCAGTCCACGGTACAGCCATACTCTTCCCAGTAGCGCGATCCAAGGCATTGATTCTTCCTCAGTTTCTTTGTTGATTGCTCAGCTTCACGAGCGTATGAGGTGATTGAGAATACCTTTGCTTGGGTCAGGAGCATCCTCATCTTTAAATGATGTCTTTGCCTTTTAACATTTCAGAGAGGTTTTGTTCCAACAGGCTTGCCCAGTGCAGCATGTTTGATTTCTTGACTGCTGCTTCCAGCAGTGAAATGAAATCCTTGACCACTTCCATCTTTTCTGTTGGTCATGATGTTTACTGGTTCAGTTGTGAGGATTTTTGTGGTCTTTACATTGAGGTGCTGTCTTCAGGAAGCGCTTCAAGTCCTCTTGACTGCCAGCAGGCAAGGTTAGGTGATCTGTATATTGCAGATTGGTAATGAGTCTAATTTTTTTTAACTTCAAGCTTACCTCACTTTTTCTGTCTTTTCATTTATGTATTACTATTATTATTACTTATAGATCATTTTATCGGGCACTCTTACTGCTCGTATAACACTCCATACGTCAAGCACATTTGTACATATGTTGCTATCATCAGTTTTGAAACATTATCTTTCTGTTTGAGCCCTTGGTATCAGCTCCTCTTTTTTCCCTCCTTCCCCCACCCTTCCACCCTCGTGAACCCCTGATAAATTATAAATTGTTATTATTTTCATATCTTACATTGACCTCTGTCTCCCTCTGTCCACATTTCTGTTGTTTGTCCCCCTGGGAGAGTGGTGGTTATACATCGATCATTATAGTTGGTTCCTCCTTTCTCCCCCGACCTTCCCCTACCCTCATGGTCTCATTACTCCCATTACTGTTCTTGAGGGGTTTATCTGTCCTGGATTCCATGTGCCAAGGGCTCTTGTGTGTACCAGTGTACATGCTCCGGTCTAGCCGGATTTGTAGGTAGAGCTCTGAGTCATGATGGTGGGGGGAGGAAGCCTTAAGGAACCAGAGGAATATTGTGTGTTTCGTCAGTAGAGCCTTTCTAATCTTGATGCCATCAGTTTTCAGTTTATTTGCTCAGCATATAGATTTAATGAATATGGTGAAAGGATACAACCCTAGTGCCCATCTTTGCTGACTTGAAACCATGAAGTACCCTCTTGTTCTGTCCATAGGTTCCCAAAACCTATTTGGCTTACTATCCCTTTCCAGAAAAAAACTTATTTAG
This sequence comes from Echinops telfairi, assembly GCF_000313985.2. Classification (NCBI taxonomy): domain Eukaryota; kingdom Metazoa; phylum Chordata; class Mammalia; order Afrosoricida; family Tenrecidae; genus Echinops; species Echinops telfairi. The sequence goes on from NW_022103914.1 coordinate 1,045,229, forward strand.
TGCCTCCTCCCAAACTCCAGCTCTACCCCCAATCATGAAAACTGTTGGTACTATAACTCATGATTCAGGCCAAAGTGTTTAAGTATCTGCTTTTACAGTCCCTTTGTATCATTGCAGCGCCTCTCAGGGTGTTGAATCGCCCACTTTGGGAAACACTGCCCTATTCAAATGACTGCCTTGTGGTCTGTGTACAGTTTCCACCTGAAGACAACGAAATGTGCTGAAATTCCCTCTTTGCGTGTTACCCATAATTTGTTTTGTCCATACAGCCAAATGCCTTTGCAGAGCCCATAAGAAACAGGTGAGCATACCTGCTTAGACAACTCACTACCACAGAGTCCATTCTGACTCACAGTGACCCTGTAGGACCCGGTAGAGCTGCCCCCGTGCGTTTGGGAAACTAACTGTCCAGGGAAGTAGAAAGTGGAACAACTGGTGGTTTTGAACTGCTGGTCTTGCATTTAGTAGCCCAAGGTGTAAGCCACCCCATGCAGCATCTGGGCCACTCTAGAACTGATTTACCTGCTTGTATGTGTGTCGTGTGTGTGTGTGTGTGTGTGTGTGCGCGCGCGCGCGTGTCCTTTTCCATTGCATTTATAACTAGTCATCACACATTCAGCAGCTTAAAACACACATTTATTGTCTCACAGTTCTTTAGGTCAAAATCTCATAGACTCACTTGGGTTCTTT
>NW_022103914.1:1046984-1054590 GCF_000313985.2 Echinops telfairi
AGCGGTTGTGTCGGGAAGGTGAGCATCATAGAATGCCAATTTAATAGAAGAAAGTATTCTTGTGTTGAGGGAGTACTTGAGTGGAGGCTCACTTGGGTTCTTTCTTCTGAATTTCTCAAGACTGAAATCAAGTTGTCAGTCAGCCTGGGCTCTTACCTGAAAAGACGGAGGAATCTGTTCCTTCTAGGAAGACATGGGATAGTAGGAGAATCCAGTTCCATGAAGATCTTTCCTTGCTGGATATTGGCTAGGAGTTGTTTTCAGTTTTTAGAAGCCCTCTATAATCCCTGGCTTATGACCCCCTTTACCTTCAAAGACAGCAGTATCACGCCTTCTCCTGTGTTGAATCTAACTTCCCCTCTGCCACATCTCTGATTCCCTTCTTCCTTAATAATTCTCTTCTCTTAAAACAACCAATTTATGGCAAATATGAGTGGATGCCTAGGTATTAAGTCCAAGCTGAACATATGGGAATATAACCACTAGTATATAAACAGGGTTGGCAGAGGATATGTCTGCATATCTATTTGTATGGGCTGCAAATACACTCATGTATATAATAGAGCCTATACGGGCCAAAAGGACGTGTTGGCCTTAACCAGACTCCCTGAGAGCCTGAGTCACGGGGCTGGGGGGACCTCGGTCATTGGCTAGCATGGTCCATGGAGACAGTGTCCTTCAGCTTACTTGTTGAGTAGCTAGTGGGGCTTTACAAGTTTGAGAGCAGCCATCCTAGATGTAACCATCGGTGTCTGCCCATTGAAATGAAGAAAATTAAAGACTTAAGTAAAAAATTGGTCTCAAAGACGCACAGCCTGTACTCACCGGAGATTGAAGAACCAGGCGGTGTGCAACTGCTACTACTAAGTGTTCTGCTCGGGATCACATCAGAAGATCCTGGGCAGAATGGGAGAAAAATCCAGAACAAAATTCAAAATCACAAGACTAGACTTATAGTGTTGTTGTTGTTAGGGGCCGTCGAGTCAGCTCCGACCCATAGTGGCCCTGTGCACAGCAGAAGAGAACACTGCCGGTCCTGCGCATCCTCACCATTGCTCCTGTGCCTGAGCCCAGTGTTGCAGCCGCTGTGTCGGCTCATCTCGTCGAGGGCCCTCCCACTCTTTACCAAACATGATGTCCTTCTCCAGGGCCTGATATCTCCTGACCGTATGTCCAAAGTACGTAAGATGAAGTCTTGCCGTCCTCGCCTCTAAGGAACACGCTGGCCTTACTTCTTCCGATACAGATTGGATTGTCCTTTTAGCAGTCCATGGTACTTTCAATGTTCTTCTCCAGCACCACAACTTGAATGCATTGATTATTCTATGGTCTTCCTTATTCAGTGTCCAACTTCCACGTGCATGTGAGGCAATGGAGAATACCATGGGTTGGGTCAGGTGCACCTCCATCCTCGAAGTAACGTCCTTGCCATTCAATACTCCTGAGGCGCAGCAGATTTACCTAATACAGTATGTCTTTTGATCGCTTGCCTGCTGCGTCCATGAGCACTGGTTGTGGATCCAAGTAAGACAAAATCCTTGACGACGTCACCCTTTTCTCCTACTGGTCCAGTTGTGAGGATTTGGGTCTTCTTGCAGTAAGCTGTAATCCATGCCAAATGCTACACTCCTTGATCTTCAGCAGCAAGTGCGTCAATCCCTCCTCACTTTCAGCAAGCAAGGTTGTGTCAGGTGCCTACCACAGGTTGTTCATAAGCCTTCCTCCAGTCCTGATGCCACACTCTTCTTCATATAATCCACCTTCTCTGATGATTTGCTCAGCATATAGATTGAACAGTTGTGATGGGAGGGCACCACTCTGACGCACACCTTCCCGATTTTAAACTGTGCAGCACCCCTTGTTCTGTGTGCACAACTGCCTCTTGATCCATGTCCAAGCGCCAGATGGGCACTAGGAAGACTTCTCAGGTGAAGAGCAGACAGGCCTGTCTCTCCTTGGACCTGTATCAGCAGAGACCAGTGTCTGGAGGGGGGCACCCTGCTGGGTAAAGCAGAAGGGGGGGGACAAAGAAGAAGGCCCTGACAAGCTGGGTTGGCACAGTGTATGGGGACAGGGAGGGGAGGCATGGGGACAGGGATGGGACTGGCAGTGTTGCTCTCCTGTACAGACGGTTGCTATGGGTTGCAACACCGTGTCACCTCACAACCACGCAACGTGAGCGACAGTACCCAGGAGGAACGTGCTTCTCAGAGCAATCAATGAGAAGGCAGCAAAGGGCCAGAGATGACCCAAAGGCGCCAAGGGCCAGTGGACACAGGGAAGGCAGGGAGGAAGTGGCCAGAGTGCCATTCCATTGAGGGCATTACAACTAAGTCAAAGGACGAACGGATGTCATTTGCTGAATAGGAGACTAATGTGCTCTGTGAATTCCTGTCATCCAAACTCCCCCTCTCCAAAAAAGGCTGGGGGATCAAATGATTAACCTTAATGACGCCGGCAGAGCCCCCAGAGGCCCGATTAGTGTGTGACTGGATAACCGGGAGACAGGAACCTTTAGAAAGCATCTTTAGAATTCTGCCCACCGTAGCATATCTAGTCTTTATTTCATTTTAAACGTGTATTGTGGATGATATCATACAGAGACCTTGGCTTCTTTTATCCTTCTCTAACATCAGTTGATTTTTCTTCTAGTCGACAGTTTGATTACTAGCTAATGACCTTGACGTAGTGTAGGCGTGATGTTGTGTTGCGTCTGGGCAGAGAAGTAGAAAGGCCCAGGGCGACTGGGGAACCAGGGACTCTGTCATGGCTGGAAGTGGAAGTCTGGCGGCTCAAGTCTTGAAGAAGTGCAGCCGAAAAGAAGGGGATATTGAAAGATAATCGACAGCGGTGGTTCTCAGCCTTCCTCAGGCCGCGACCCTTTCACACAGTTCCTCATGTGGTGGTGACCCCCCAACCATAAAATGATTTTTGTTGCTAATTTTGCTACTGTTATGAATTGGGCCACCCCTGTGAAAGGGTCGTTAGACCCCCAATGGGGTCACGACCCACAGGTTGAGAACCACTGTTAGAGATTTAAATCTTGAACTAACAGAGATAAATTAAACCTCAAATTTCCCTTTTCTTGAGTAATTTTTCAAAGGTTCTAAAACTAGAGTCAGGTTTCTTGCTTTCAGAGAATTAAATGAATGATAGACCATTGTAATTGCTAGCAGTTTCTGGGAAATGAAATGAGGTGGTGCACACGATTCTATTCACCAATTCAGATCCATGTTGCTTCATCATCCCCAATGCACGCAGCCCACCTCCTTCCTGCGTTTCCCACCTCCGCTCCTTCGCGCCCACCCTTCTGAACGTAGCCCTTGGGCACATGCAGCCCCCGATCTCAGATGGTGGATTGTACTAAGGTGTGTGCACAGATACAGACCTGTGCGTTGTGTGGCTGAAAACTGACCAACAGTGACGGATTAATTCCAGAGCCACAGTCTCAAACTATGAAGATGTTTCTGAACAGATCTTTTTGCACTGACATAAGTTATATTAATATTTAGATTTCATCTTTACTGATAGTATTTGGGAATATCATTGTCTTATCAATTAAGCCATCCCCATAGTAAGTCAGTTCTCATGTCAAAGGTTGCTGTTTTCTTAGGAACAAGAAGAGATTGAGGGGACTGAGTTCAAAATTAACGTTCAGAAAACAATAGCCTTCCTATATAAAATTAATGGACCAAAAATTTTCTATTTACAATAGAAGCAATAACAAAATACCTGATAATAACTTCAGCAATCATTGTGCTATGTCTAAAGAAGTAGGAGGGGATTGTGCCTTTCTGAACTATACGAGAGCAGTTACCCAGGAGATTGGTCACGTTCGTCATTGTAGGGCAGGGAACTGGGTCACGAAGGTGCTTGCCCCCGGACCCTTGTCTAAATCTGAGTTATTTAAATGACATTCTCTACTGGACATTTTAGGGAGCCCGGGTGGCAGAGTGGGTTAGGGTTTGGGCTGCCAACCAACCACAAGGTGAGCAGTTTTAGCGGGAAATAGGAACTGCCTATTCCTGTGAATATTTACAGTCTCGGGAACATCAGAACACGTCTCCTCTGCCCTAGAGGGTCACTGTGAGACAGAATCGACTGGTGGCAGGGAGAGTTAAAGTTTGTTGGAAATTGTATTAATCAAAACTGGAGAAATAATAAAAAACAAAATCTGAGTTACTGTCTGAAAGTGATAAAATTTAAAAAAAGTAAAGACAACTATGGCATTGTTTCAAGAAAAGAAAGTGATAAAACTATCACGTTAACCCTTTGTTGTTAGCCCTTGCCTTTCCCCGCTACCCCTTGCTCCTTGGGAGAAGCAGTCCCTGGCCCTCATGCAGGTTTGCCTCCCCTTTCACTGAACAACCTGCTTATTTCTATGAGGCAACACTGGTCGTCGTCTATCTAAAACATGAGCACTGATGAATTTTAAACAATATGATGAATTTGTATTAAAAAAGTAAATATGCCAATACATTTTTCATGAGTAAGAGTTTAACTTCAGGTGTGTTAATTTATAATAATATTTTCTTTCATTTCTCTTGCACAGCAACTTGAGATTTTTGATGATTGCTTTAGCTTATGCCATACCACTTGGTGTATTTGCCGGCTGGTCTGGAGTTCTGGATTTAATTTTAACACCAGTGCATGTGAGCCAAGTAAGTATTTTACTTCTTTATATGTTCTGGGTATTTTAGTTCATTTAAAATGTAAATATTAGTTTTAGCTTGGTGAGGCCTCATTAAACCAAATCAAAGCATAGGTTATGTATTATTGAAAAAGCTAGATCCTTATGAAATCTCTATCTAGTAAAAACTATTGACTTTTTTTTTTCCACCTTGATTTTGATAAGAGCCTTGAATTTTATATTTCTTGGGTGTTATTGATGCTGCTGCTAAACAAGATAAAAAATGAAGAGCCAATCTTAGTGTGTTGAATTCACCTTTTATCCTTGCTTCATGCTTAATAAAGTAGATCAAAATCTCATCATCAAATATATGTCCATTCCTACATCTGATTTTTCATTTATTCTGTAGACTCAGTACAGGATTAGGTCATTTTTAAAGAAGTAACCTTTATTGCTTCCTGCAGTTCATTCCTCCTCTTTATTCCCAGATAGAAGGGTAAAAAAGGGTAAAATAGAGCTAATGGAAGCAATGCACTTGTGTGGTATTCTCTCATATGAATATTTAATAATCCCATATGCTTTTGATGAACCTTGGATCATTTCCAGTCTTCAGCATCGCAAACAATGCTGTGTGAGTATTTTTGTTGTTTCTCCTGGTGCATGTTTGCACACATGTCTGTGGAATGTCTGCCTAGGATTGCAGTTGCTGGTGACAGCGTATGCTGAACTTTTATAAAATGGTACCAATACACAATGCCATCAACAATACACGAGGACTTCCCATTTTCCACACAATTACTAAGACATGTGATGTGAGTCATTTTAATTTTTGACCAGGTGAAGGCTATGCAGCTGTGTACCAATGTAGTTTTTCCATAATATCTTTTCATATGTTACCTGGATTTACTTTTAAGTCTCTTGGCCACTATTAGGATGCTTTTTTCATACTAATTTGTAAACGAGGCTGGTTTGTTGGGGGCACCCAGCAAGTCCTTGGCCGTGGTTTGACCTGCACACGTACAGGGCAAAGCCACTTAACAGAGGAATTCAGTCATGGGGTTGGAAGCAGTATAAAAGTAACAGAGTCCAACAGTTACCACCCGAAGTTGTGAGGCCTCATTAAACCAAAACAAGCAAAGAGACAGACCCGCTATCACCCAGCCGGTTCCAATTTATAGGGTTTCTGAGGCTGTAATCTTTTTAAAAAAAAATCATTTTATCAGGGGCTCATACAACTCTTATCACAATCCATACATGCATCAACTGTGTAAAGCACATTTGTACATTCATTGCCCTCATCATTCTCAAAACATTTGCTCTCCACGTAAGCCCCTAGCATCAGCTCCTCATTTTCCCTCCCTCATGAACCCTTGATAATTTATAAATTATTATTTTGTCATATCTTACACTGTCCGATGTCTCCCTTTACTGACTTTTCTGTTGTCTGTCCTCCTGGGAGGAGGTTATATGTAGATCCTTGTAATCGGTTCCCCCTTTCTACCCCAGCCTCCCGCCACCCTCCCAGTATCGCCACTCTCACCTCTGGTCCTGAAGGGACCATCCGCCCTGGATTCCCTGCATTCCCAGTTCCTATCTGTACCAGTGTCCATCCTCTTGTCTAGTCAGCTTTGTAAGGTAGAATTGGAATAATGATAGTGGGGGGAGGAAGCATTTAGGAACTAGAGGAAAGTTGTATGTTTCATCGTTGCTACACTGCACCCTGACTGGCTCGTCTCCTCCGCGTGACCCTTCCCTAAGGTGATGGGAACAAGTAGCCTCATCTTTCTTCTGAGGCATGCCTGGTAGGTTTGAACCACTGACTGTGCATTAGTAGCCCAGTGCCTACCCACAGCACCACGCGGGCTCATTGAGAGGCCATTAGCAATCTGTTAAAGTACTGTGAATCCTGCTCGTGAAGGTTGAGCGTCAGCAGGAAGGACTGTGCCCAAATGGCATTCTACGTAGGCCTACACAGTCATCACTGCTGACCATCAGATCAATGTTAAATAATCAAGCATATATATCCAGTAAGGGTATCTTGAGACAGAAACACACGTAAGATAAAATAATATAAAGACCAGGTGATGAAAATGTGACCAGAGGCTCCCAAGAACCCAGCACTGTAATTCCCCAAGGGAAGCAGGAGTCATTAGCCCACTGTTGAGGCCACTTCACAAAACATAACTGCTATGAATGGCAAGAATCAGCTTTCTTCTCTTTTAAACTTTCTTTAGATATGCCTTTTATAAGTAATATGTCTCTATTTTCTTCTTTATCCAGTCTAATAATCTCTATTTTAATGAAAATATTTTGTCCATTTATATTTAATGTAATTACTGATAAATTGGATTTTGAATACATCATTTTACTAGTGTTTTTAAAATTTTATTTGGCTAAACTATCCTTTTTCATTAGTGTCTTATTTTTCTCCATATTAATTAAATATTTTTATCCTACCTTTCTATTAGCTTGGTAGTTATAGACTTTTTATTATTTGGTGGTTATACTGGGAAATAAAGCATACAGACTGAACATGTTAATGTTCATTGTAAATTTGTACATTTTCTCTTTCCCGGCACAGCCCTCAGAACGCTTCAGCTCCATTCAACCCTCTTTTCATCCTTTGTTCTATTGTTTCTTAAAGTTAACACATTGATGGTATTGTCTTACACAGTTCGATATTCACTGAGACTCATTCTTATATTTACCCTTTCTGTTGCTTTGTTTTTTCCTGTAACTTTGATCTTCCATCTGTGATCATTTTTCTTTTGCCTAAAGAGCACGCCCTTCTTTCTTAGTGTTTGTGTCACAGAGAAGCCACAAGTGAGTGGCTTTAACAAGCAAATTTGTGTTCTCACAGTTCGGGATTCTAGAAGTCTAAAGTCAGGGCACTGACTAGGAGTGGCCTTCTGCCATCTCAAAAGTGGTGAGGTATCACACACACCTCACACACACACACCTTACACACACACCACA
>NW_022103914.1:1054690-1066404 GCF_000313985.2 Echinops telfairi
CACACACACACACACACACACACACACACACACACACACACACACGCTCCTCACACTGTCATGAAGACGACAGAGAACATCCTGCTACCAGATTGTGGTGCGTCCTCAAGCGTAGGGATCAGGACTCCCAACTCATATTTGGAGAGGAAGCACAGTTCAATTTAGAGCAAACGTTTTTATTTATAGTTTTATCGTTAGGAGAATTCAGACTTCCTGAATGTTTTTTATTGCTATAAAAATCATAGGAAACTTGTTAACTAAAAATACCAAAATCTGAAACCATTGTTTCTCATCATATCCTCCATCAAGGCCTGTACACTTGTTAACTTCTTACTGTGAATTGCGTGGAGGTTTACAGCTCAGAACATCAGTTTACATTCAACATTCATGCACATTTCATTTCGTCTCATTCAATGCAGTCCCCTCAATGAACCGTCCTGGATTCCACTTCCTTCCTGTGCTTTCTGTTTCCGTTCCTCCTCCTGCTCCAAGTCTTGTTGAGTTGGAGTTTTGTTCCACATTTTTCTCCCCTTCTGTCCAGGACCGTCTAATGCAGTGGTTCTCAATCTGTGGGTCGTGACCCCTCTGGAGGTCAAAGGACCCTTTCACAGGGGTCGCCTGATTCATAACAGTAGCAAAATTACAGTTAGGAAGTAGCAACGAAAATAATGTAAATATAGCACTAAAAAGTTAATCAGGGGCACGTGAGACGCAAATACTTGCTTGTACTAATGAGTCACACATGAATCCTTTCATTGTATCCATTTTATTTAGTAGTGGTTCCTAGATTTGTTGTCATTTAGCTTGAACTTTTTATAATAGAGGAGCTTTATTTTCCTCATTCTTTCTAAATTACAGCATGCTAGTCATGTACTCAAAATCGTCTGTCACTTTCTGAACAGGTAGATGCTGGCTGGATTGGATTTTGGTCCATAGTTGGAGGCTGTGTTGTTGGGATAGCCATGGCAAGGTAAGAAGATTTTATGTCTAGCATGTGAAAGGACTCTTTTGTTACAGTTAAGCCCTACAGGAAAGAATATTTCCCTAGATAGACATTTAGAAACCAGAGGAAAGTAAGGCAGACACAGGGCAGCAAAGTACGTTTGCTCAGGCTACAGAAAAATGAAGGGAAAATTGCTGCTCCAAGAACCTCAAGGATGGGTCTTCTGAACGTCTTTCTGCAAGTCCAGGGCCGTGCTCCAGTGAGCATGATTAGGGCATAGCACCCATAAATGGAACCAAGAGAAGGGTGGTCTACAAACAAGTCGGTCGGACTAGTACAGAAAGGAGTTGAAAGCAAGTCCTTTGAAAGAACACCTCCAGAGCTTCCCGTGAACAAGCAGCACCCTGCTTGACACGTGTTTGTTTCTGGCCCCTGTTTGGGCAGGTATGTTCCTATGGTTAGCCCATTTTGATTTTTTTAAATGTCCATAAAGACTTCCTGTTTTAACGCACTCCTTTGATCTTAACCCATTATGACAGCACAATTTTAGAATGAGTTAGAAGAAAAGACAGCGGCTTCATTTATTCTAAAATAAGAAATGGAAATGTCACTCTTTTAGCTGACTGCCTATAAAACTATTCTTAGTGTTTTCAAAGAGATAATATTCATTCACTTACTAAAACACTTTACTCCATCTAATCAAAAACAAAATTGAGCAATCAACTCTGGCAAGAAGGGAAGAATCTAATTACATATTTGGGGAGATCAAATAAGGTATGTAAATCACCTCAATTTCTAAATACTTGCGCATCGTTGGCACGGACCTTACACTCTGTTTACTGTTCCTGGGATAATGAAAGAACAGATGGGATTGTAAGTTCTAAACCACCCAATAGAAGGGTTCATAAGTTGGGAAAAGGTAAGAATAAAATCTAAAAAGCTGAAGAAGAGGAACAGGAAGGTAGCTATTTGTGGGAAATCACTGTACTGATCCTGAAATACACTGACCTGTCACGTTTGACAAGAATCAAACCTAATTTTTCTAATTAAATCTTCCAGCCAATTTTTGTGAGTCATCGTTGATCAAGTACTATTCTGAGCACCAGCTAGGGCAAAGAGGGAACCATTAACCGTTATGTCTGAGAAATGACATCTCACGCTCCTTTCTCTCTGTATTTTCCTTCTCCAAACCCTCCATTTTAACTATATTTAGATAGCACTGGAGGGAAAAATTAGAACAAGGGCTTTTATGTTTTTAAATTGTTGAAGTGGAAGTTCTAAGAAGAACTGCCTTTCCTCTGGGACCTGAAATCAGTTTCAGGTACCTCCTGGTCTTAAAAGCAGGAGTAACATTATTTTCTTAGCACTGCCTTTGGGGTCTGTGAAATGGAATATTCTTAGAGACCTGAGTCTGTTGAATGATATTAAAAGCTTTCTGGAATTATGTTGCTGCAGACCAATTTGGTACTAATTTGATCCTACCAGTCTACTTACTGTGATGGCACAGTCCCAGTGAAAAGACTGAGACCCCACAGCAGAGCACCGCGGTCAGGTGCGCCCTGGGTGGTCAGGCCCTGTGACACTTACTGATACTCCACTTCATTCAACTCCGCTCCCATCCAAACCAGAAAGCTGTTTTGTTCTTTTACACCCACTGAGTAAGTTTACTCGGAATGCCGAAATATGAATCAGAAGCGTGTTTGGTGAACAGGGAGTTTAAACAGCCTTTCACATGTTCTGAGGAACATTTCTATCAACTTGTTCACAGTCCATTGCAATGTTCTCCTTGAAAACGTGTAAATGAGGACAAGCCTTAATGACCTGACAAAGGCGCGTTCATTTTTCCCACCAAAAGATGGCGTCCGCTCCCACAGGAAGTTCCTCTTAGGCCCTGCAAACAGGGCTCACCATAGCCCCGCAGGTATGTGCAGGACAGAAGACGGTCTTGAAAGTACTCAGGGCAGTCGCATAATACAAGAGAAACAAGAGCCAGTTGACAAGTTCAAAGCCGAGGAGGGAATGTTGGATACTTATGAGTTGTTTTTTTCTGCAATGGGAGCAATTCTAGAAGACAGTGAACTGTGCTTAGGCAGAGGGAAGCAGCTCACCCACAAGCCACAGTTAGGCAACACATGACAAAGAGCAGGTGACAAATAGAAACCCCTTTGGGTATAGCTAACTAAAGGATAAGCATTTCTACCCATCGTCCTTTCTTTTCACGTGAAGTTAGGAGAGCAGAGGGATTTGAGAAGTTAAAATGCTGCAGCACTGTAGTAACGAGTTTGTGGGCTATCGTTCTCTATTCCAGAGGTGGTGGTAGAGCTGTGAACGCGTGCGCTACTCAGCAAAAGTTGGAGGGTGAACCCTACCAGGTGCTCTGCCGAGGAAGGCTTGGCAGCCTACTTCTGTAACTATTTGCAGCTTTTTTGTTGTTGTTTTAGGGTTTTCTTTATATGAAATGTAGGATAGGTAAATTTAGAGAGACGACAACTAGATTGCTAATACAGTGAACCCTCGTTTATCGCGGTTAATCAGTTCTAGACCCTACCGTGATAAATGAAATTCCGCGAAGTAGGGTTCCTTATTTGTAAATCAAATATTTTCGTAGTTAGAGCATAGAGGACATGAAAAAAAACCTTTAGTCACCATTACACTCGTATTACTCAATTTATTAAACAAAAAAGGGAAAATGCAGTAAAACATTTTGGATGTTACAATTATCATTTATTATTTATTATATTATTTATGGCATCTAGTTTACAGTATTACATATTTCACATACAGTATTATTATACATAGTTCTTACAAATACTGTAATCAATAGCCTATGAAATGACTTAAGGGATGTACTCTACAGGTGGGTCGCCGTCTTTTTCCTCTGAAGGAGCGGGTGTAGGCAGTGGGTGCTGTTACGCAAAAACCACGATAGAGTGAAGCCGCGGAAGTTGAAGCGTGAAGTGGCGAGGGTTCACTGTATTTTCTTAGAATCTTGGCAGAGGAGGTTGAGGGAAATGGGGGGCTAGTACAAGAATGAAGAAAATGCTTTAAAATTACTTGTAATGATGGCACAACTCTTTCAAATATATGTAAACCTTTGTGAATCATATGTCAACGAAACTTTAAATAAATAAAAAGGGAAAGGAAAAAAAGGAGAATATTGACAGCCTTGGACATATTGACGATTCCCCCACATGAGTGGGCATTGATGCCGGGCAGTGGGGTTTGGGGGACTCACTGTCCCCAGTCCCATGCTCTTGCTCCCATGAAGCTCACGGGAAGGCAGAAGGAACAGGAAACCAGTGAATTTCCAAACAGATAAATAATGTGACAAAGATAAACATGTGGAGAAAAGGTGGAGAGGGCTTCTTAAGATTGGGTGGGCATTTCTGTTGGGAGTGTGATCTGAAGGGTTGGCTGGAGGAAGTCGTGTGATGATGTGGGAGTGCCTGCATCCCATGCAGATGGGATGAGTCTAGTGCTGTGGGATATGGGGAACGGCCTCGGTGTCCCCGACACATGGAAGCAGGGCTTCCCTACTGGAGCGTAATAGTAAAGGAAGGGAGAGTGGAGGCATAGGCCGGGCCACCCAGGGCTTTCGAGCCTCTGATCTAGGCGTTTGTTTTTATTCTACGTCAGCGCGCATCTGGGGAGAACCGTATTTGTAAGTTTATGCCAACGAATGAACCTATTTTAAAATTATAGACTATGTATATTCTATAATAGAATATTTTTAAATGATAGAAAATAAAAGTAGCGTTTTAAAACTCAGAATCCATTCAGTGAATAAAGGAAGGGCGTGGAAATCACAAACACACATCTTAAAATCAAACACACCTTGCTTTTAAAAGAGTAGCTGGAAGATCATTCGCGTAATTGCTCTGTAATGGAAGTGTGTCACTGATCTCGATAGTACGAGCCAAGCCAGCTAAGATTAAGGAACACGGTTTCTTTTCAGGTTTGCGGACTTTATCAGGGGCATGCTGAAGCTCATTCTTCTCCTCCTGTTTTCCGGGGCCACACTCTCGTCCACGTGGTTCACCCTGACCTGTCTAAACAGCATCACTTACCTGCCTTTAAACACAGGTGAGCACAGATTTGTCTGTCTGTCTTTCTAAAGGAATTTTTATTGTGAATTAGGTGGAGGCTGGCTTGTCCAGCTATCAGTTCTGCATTCCAGTTTAAACCAACGTTTGAGCTTTGAATAAATAATGTTTCAGCTTAAAAAAGTAAGCCGTGAAAGTGGGACTTTTCTGGCTTTCCGTAAGTAATTGTTAAAATTATAAAGAGGAATATGTGTTAATATCCTTATGGGCCTATCAAACCATCATCCTATGTAAAGAGAGTCTAAAAAATAGCTAAAAATCTTGGTATTGGTATTTTGCACGTAGAAAATAAGTATAGTGTGATCGTTACCCTAAAGCTTAGATTGCTTGTAAAGGTCTATATATTCTTTAAATTCATACAGATAAAAATATACAAATATCATTATCCTGTTCATGAAAATATACCAATATCTTTATCTTGTTTCTAGCCATATTGTTAAGCAGTGAGAAACATTTAACAAAGACCAAAAAAAGATGAAGTCTTGAGTACACTTCAGTAACAATTTTCGAGCCAGCCCCGATGGCTTTCACTTTATGTCTAGTTTCATTGCTTTTTGAATGCAGCAGAGCATTGGGAACAGTGGGTTTTGTGTAGCCCGTAGCTCGGTCGCTTAGCTCATCTCATTGATCTGGAACATTTGTAGCTGCTGTTGTCCTTATTGTTCCTGTCAACAGTACTGGGGCCCTAATAGTTTTCTGTTGCTGCTGCGACAAGTTACCACAAATTCAGTGCTCTCAGACACACACCTTCTCACCTGCATTTCTGTGGGTGAGGAGTCTAACGCGGTCTGTGTGAGTTAAAATTCAGGTGTGGGCAGGGCTGCGTTCCGTCTTGGTGGCTCTAAGGGAGAATCTCATTTCTTTGCCTTTCCCACGGGTAGAACAGACCACACACCCTGACCGGGTCTCGGTCTTCCAAGCCAGACACATCGGGTCCAGCCCTCCCCACACGGCATGGCTGCCACATGGCATGGCTGTCACATGGCATAGCTGTGCTTCTTTTGCTTGGTCTCATGTCCTTCTGATCCCTGTTCTCCTGCCTCCTCGTCCTCCTCCTTCCATCTAGACCAGTGGTTCTCAACCTTCCTCATGCCGCGACCCTTTCATACAGTTCCTCGTGTTGTGTGACCCCCCCCAACCATAAAATTATTTTTGTTCCTAATTCATCACTGTCATTTTGCTACGGTTATGAATCGGGCAACCCCTGTGAAAGGGCCGTTTGACCCCAAAGGGCTCGCGACCCACAGGTTGAGAACCACTGACTTAGAAGAACCCTTGGGGTTACATTGGGCCCACCTAGGTTATCCAGGATAGTCTATTGCTTTCAAGGTCATCTAGCTGCCAACTTGAGTTCCATCTGCAGCCTCAACGTCATTTACCATGTCAAGTAACACTGGAAAGGGCTTCAGAAAGTACGTAGAAGGATAAAAGCACAAGCCAGCAGAATATGTCCACGAACTTCTGAAGACTCCCTCATGCTGTAAGGGTTCCAGGCGTCAGGGCGTGGGCATCTTTGGAGGGTGGTCGTTACTCTGCCTGCTGCACAAAGTCTACAAAATCACCACCAGGGACTCTCGTGTTTCCTTGGCCTCCTTCCACCAGAAGGTTTAAGATGCATGGGTTTGGTTTGGTTTATCTTTAACGTTTTTTATCCTCCTTGCTTACACCAGCAGTTTCTTTCCTTTCCACGGGGCAGCTTTTTGCGCAGGATAAAGTCCAAGCTTTGTCAAACATGACATCCTGTGTATACTTAAGTATAAGCCAACCCGAATATCAGCCGAGACACCTAATTTTACAACAAACACTGCATAGAAGATGTGCTGAAAAACTCGGCTTATGCTCGACTAGGTGTTTGTGGGACTGTTTAACAAGTGAGGACTTCGATTAGCTGTGGTAGGTTAGCGTCTCAAAGTGGCTCTCCAGAGGCCGTGTTGCTGAGTGGCATGTGTGTTCTCTGCGTGCCCTTCGTGACAAAGAGGGTTCCTTTTGTCTACGTACAAGTGAGGGCTGCTACACTCCCTGGTACTAGAAGGTCAGCGGCTGGAGTGACACGGTGGCTGCAACAATAGACTCAAACACAACAGTAACTGTAAGGATGGTGCCGGGCGAGCACGGTTTTGTTCTGTCACACAAGGTCCTTATGAGCCAGAACCGACCAAACAATAGCACGTCCCCTGATTCGTATCTATGAGCTCCGTAATTAGAGAGCCAGCAGTGTACACACCAGAGGCTTCAAGTCTTTCAAAGAGACACATTGGAGAATTTCTACCACTTTTACAAGGAGCCCTGACAGAGCACCGGTTCTGTGCTTGGCTGTTTAACCATTTAAACCCTGGGGGTTCAAACCCATTATCCACTCCGTGGGAGACAAGACCCAGCCAGGTGCTCCTGTGAAGATTACCGCTAGGAGGATTCTGGGATGACGGTTGCAGAAGCGCTCCCCCACGAAGGGCACAAAGGAACAAGACGGGCAAAGAAATGATGCTGGCTCTAAGGAACTCGGAGCTGGGGAGCCGAGTAAACCAGCAGAGAACAGAGATAGGCCAGACTCAGTGAGTCCATGAGTCACAGGACCTGGGGAAACATCCTCCTACCATTCCTTGATTCCTCAGCCACTCACGGCTGTCCTGTGAGCCCAGAAGGAGCCTGCTTCCTTGCCCACCACAGCCTCTACCTGCGCCAAAAGACAGGGCCCCGGCCTCCCACCCTTCCTTTGGAGCGTGCAAGCACCTCCCCCGCCCAGACACTGGCAATTGCAGGCAGGCCTCTGAAACCAGAACAGAGCCCCTTGGGAGTCAGTTGTGGTCTGTCTGCTCCCCGTTTCAAGTAGTGCTAAGAACCACTGACTAAGACGGCCATGTGCTAAGGAGCAAGCCTCTAGTGTGGGCTCCACCATAGCTAGCGTAGTCTGATAGCAGCACGGCAGACTTCCTGGGGGGATTTTTGGAGTGTGCTAGCACCTCTCGGATCGAGACATTGCTGGCAGCAGAAGGCCCGTCAGTGGAGGCTCTTACAGTACAGTCTGCCAGCAGACTGTGCCCCTAGCTCAGGCCTCGGAGACCAACAGGACAGACCTCCTGGGGGGAGGGGGTTAGGGTCAGTCCAGATCTGTCTACTGCCCCGCATGGTTGGTGCTGAGGACTGCTGACTGACACTGACTCGGGCAGCGAGGAAGCAGACATGCTTCATGGGTGCTACACCCACAGGCAGCATCCTCCAGGAAAGGTTCTGTTTGGAGCATGACAGCCCCTTCCCCACCCAGACACTGTCACCTCCAAGTCTGCCACCAAAGGCCCCTGCTCCTGTCGTCAGCACTCCTCCCGCCTCCCTGCACACCCTTTAGGGCTGGCCTCCGAAGCCAGCAGGCCAGGCATTCCTGGAGGTCAGTTAAGGTTGGTCTGCCCTCAATTCTGACTGGCACTGAGATCTTTGGACTGAGGCAGCTGCTGCTTAGGGAACAGAAGTGTCAAGGGGAGGGTGGACTAATAGAGTACAATCTAGTGTGGGGGTGTCCGGGGGGTGGGTGGGGGGACTTTCACAGGAACCAGGCAGACCTCTATGGAAATCTCACCAGAGCATGACACCTGCGCCCTCACCTGTAACTGCCAGGTGCCTGACCGTTGCAAACTGCCTCAGAGGGGCCCTGAAGTAGGCTCCGCTCCAGTAGTCAGCCCTCTGCTTGCCTCCCTTGGACCAATAGGGGAGCAGTTTGAGGCCGTCTCCTCCACCTTACAGTTGACCTTGAGGCCCGCCGTTTGAATGGAGGGTACATCCCACAGCCAACATAACAAGGAGACCATAACTGGGGGGAAATATGGAATTAAAAGATAAAAATTAAAAATATAAACTGATTCTCAACATGAGCTCCAACAAGATGAAGACACTTCTTTCTTTTTTTTTTTTTTTTTTAACATTTTATTAGGGGCTCATACAACTGTTATCCCAATCCATACACACATCAATTGTGTAAAGCGCATTTGTACATCATTCTCAAAACATTTTCTCTCCACTTAAACCCCCGACATTAGGTCCTCATTTTTCCCCTCCCTCCCCACTCCCCCCTCCCACATGAGCCCTTGATAGTTTATAAATTGGTATTTTGTCATATCTTGCCCTGTCCAACGTCTCCCTTCATCCACTTTTCGGTTGTCTGTCCCCCAGGGAGGAGGTCACACGCAGTTCCATGTAATCGGTTCCCTCTTTCCTACCCATTCTCCCTTTACCCTCCCTGTTTTGCCACTCACACCACTGGTCCTATAGGGCTCATCCGTCCTGGATTCCCTGTATTTTCAGTTCCTATCTGTACCAGTGTACCTCCTCTGGTCTAGCCAGACTTGCAAGATAGAATTCGAGTCATGGTAGTGGGAGCGGGGAGGAAACCTTTAGGAACTAGAGGAAGGTTGTATTTCTCATCATTGTTACATCGCATCGCACCCTGACTGGCTCATCTCCTCCCCGAGACCCCTCTGCAAGAGGATCTCCAGTGGCCTACTAATGGGCTTTGGATCTCCACTCCGCACTCCCCCCATCATTCACTATGGTAAGATTTTTTGTTCTGATGATGCCTTACACCTGATCCCTTCGACACCTCGTGGTTGCATAGGCTGGGGTGCTTCTTCCATGTGGGCTTTGTTGCTTCTGAGCTTGATGGCCGCTTGATTACCTTCAAGCCTTTAAGACCCCAGACGCTATACTTTTTGATAGCCGGGCACCATCAGCTTTCTTCGCCACATTTGCTTATGCACCCATTTGTCTTCAGTGATCCGTTCGACACCCCGTGATCACACAGGTTGATATGTTGTTCCATGTGGGCTTTGTTGCTTCTGAGCTAGATGGCCGCTTGTTTACCTTCAAGCTTTTAAGACCCCAGACGCTATATCTTTTGATAGCCGGGCACCATCAGCTTTCTTCACCACATTTGCTTATTCACCCGCTTTGTCATCAGCGGTTGTGTCGGGAAGGTGAGCATCATAGAATGCCAATTTACTAGAAGAAAGTATTCTTGTGTTGAGGGAGTACTTGAGTGGAGGCCCAATGTCCTTCTGCTACCTTAATACTAAACCTATAAATGTAGGCTCATAGATCTATTTCCCCATCCTCATATAATATATTTGTATATGTACATGTCTTTATCTAGAGCTCTATAAATACCCTTTGCCTCCCAGCTTTTTCCTCTATTTCCATTGATTCTCCTCCTGTCCCACTATCATGCTCAGTCCCCACCAGGATTTCAGCACTTACGTTCCCCTTGATCCTGCCCTACCAGGTCTCCCACACCCACCTCCCCACCAATTTGGATCGCTTGGAAGACACTTCTTTCTATAAGCAAACACAACAGCCCTTTAGTCCATCGCTAAAGAACTCAGGGTCCCGGGAATTTAACCTTGTCGCTCTAACCCGTCCTTTTCATATTATCAGCTGAAGAAAATAGATGCCCTTGAGCGTTTTTAATATTTAGGAACAAAGTGAAGTCATGAGCCAATTCAGAGCTGTAAGGTGGGTGCCTAATGATACCCCATCAAAACTTTTGAAAATGGCCCTTGTTTGATACAAGGGTTTTCTGTTGCTTCCCGGGGTGTTTTTGTACGTTTCTCAAAGCATTCTCTTAACAAGCAGACATTGCTGCTTTGGGGCCCTCCAGAAAGTCAACAAAATGTATATACAAACCCCAAAACTCAAAAGCCATGATCTTTGGTCTTGACTACTCCACTTACACGCTAACTGAGCCACCTCTGCTCGTGGCAGCCATTGTGTTCATTGTTCTCTGTCTTCAGGACCGTCCTCAGAAAGGCATGCTACATTGTATGTGACAGTTCTCCCAAGAATTACACGACACACAAGGAACAGAGTAACCAAAGCCCCTCCAAATATACACCCCATGAGAAAGAAGAAGACGAATATAACATTAAAATACAAAGTTAAACAAGTAAAGGGCAAGTATAGACAAAAACTAAAAGAAATAAGAAAAATGCATGAACAAAATGACGATCTTACACAAAGGTAGTGTGGCGGAAAGGGACGGTAACTGAAATGAGGAACACAGGGAGGATTTGCCAACAAACGTAATCAGAGAATAAAGAACCCGCAACCCAGAGGATGAGATGGTTAAAATCACAGATGCCGAAGAGCAACAGGAACAAAAGCCAAAAAGATGGAGCACAGTTTAATGGAATTATGGGGCCACAGAGACTAACTGTAAACATTGGGAAGTCCAGGAGATGAGAGAAAATAAAAGAACATAACGAACATTTGAAGAAATAGTGACAAAAAACATCCCCAGTGTAACCAAGAACATGACTCTACAAATGCAAGTTGCTAGAGAACCCCAAGCAAGGTCAACCCAGAGAGATCTGCACCAAGACGCAGCGTGAGAGGCTCTCGAGGATGACAAAGAAAGAATACTGAAAGCGGTGAGAAGGAGGCAGTCTCATATAAAGGACTCCCACTAAGATTAAGTACCAGTTTTCCCTCACAATCACTGGAGGCCAGTAGAGCATTGAAAGTGCTGACAGCAGAGAAAAAACTAACAAACAAAAGATCCACCAAGAACACTATATCCTGCAAAACTATACTTGAATGAGATACATTAAAAAGTTCCCAAATGGCAACAATCGATCCAAATTGGTGGGGAGGTGGGTGTGGAAGGCCTGGTAGGGCATGATCAAGGG
>NW_022103914.1:1067689-1083532 GCF_000313985.2 Echinops telfairi
ATATGTATGGACTGTGATAAGAGTTGTATGAGCCCCTAATAAAATGATTAGGAAAAAAAAAAAGTTCCCAAGTGGAAGTTGAGAGAGTACATATCTGGTCCTACAAAATTCTCTCTCTCTCTCTCTCTCTCTCTCTCTCTCTCTCTCTCTCGCTCTCTCATGGGAGTTCTGTAGCTAGAATAGAAAAAACACTGAAAAGTAATCCCGGGCTCTCCTGTGGAATGGTTGGACATTTGAAAACACTAAAGAAGATTGGAATTGATGTTCCATGTTCATAGATTGGAAGACTTAACATCGTTAATACTGATTTGGGTCAATGCTAACCCCAAACGATCTACAGACTTAATGCAATTCTGATAAAATTTCAATCGCCTTCATTACAGAAGTAGAAAAGCCAGCCCTTAACTTTAGATGGCATGACTATCGGTCCCCAGTACTCAATCCAATGTTGAAAGAACAGAGCAAAGCAGGGGACTGAACACTGCCTGGTCCTGAGATGCATCCCGGCACGGCTCCAGTAGTCAAGAGAGCCAGATCCAGGATGTGACAATGGACACGTGATAGCTGAGAGTCCAGAAGTAAACCCACACATATATGGGGAACTGATACTTTACAAAGTCCATTCGATGGGGAGGAAAGGAGTCTCTTGAATAACTGATGCTGGAAAATTGGATTCACACATGTAGAAAAATGAAACAAGATCCATGCTTCACAGCCTTATATAAAAATAAATTCAAAATGGATTAATGACCTAAATGCGCTTAATGAAAACATCCAATTCTTAGAAGGGGCAATGTCAGACTTAGCTTTTAAGAATATATACTAGAGTAATAAAAGCTCAAACAGCAAAAGGCAAAATCCGTGAATAGGACATCATAAAAAAAGCTTTTGTTCACCAAAAGCCCCAAAATAGTGAAAGACAAGCTACGGACAGGAAGATTATCTTCAGAAACAAAATTTCTGACAAAAAGGCAATAATCAAACTATTCATTAAACTTTGATGGCTTATGTAATAACAAAAAGACAAATAACACAATCATAAAATGGGCCAAGGATTTAAAGAGGCCATTCAAGAGCCCACCAGACACATGAAAAATGCTCAGTCATCAGCCATCAGAGAGATGCAAAACTCCACCAGCCTTCACTACAGAAAAACCAATCCTCAATTTTATTTGGAATGGCAGGAGCCTCCGAATACCAAATGCAATGTTAAACGAGGTGCCGTTTCATTCCCGCTAGGATAGCTGAGATTTAAAAAAACAAAACAAAAACTATACAATGACAAATATTGGTGAGGATGTGGAGAACCTGGGACCCATGCCCATCGGTAGTCGGAATGCAAACTGGGGCAGCCCTTGGGGAGGCCAATGACAGTAACTCAAAAACTAAACATGGAACTACCATACGTAATAATACTTGTTACCAAAACTCATACTACTCTAGTCTCCGGGAATTGGTGAGATGAAAAGTTCCCAATATGCAACTCTTGCAAGATGATAATCTCCATTCCACCACTCCCCCTCCTTCCCTGAGTACGTTTTGCAAATCGCTCCAGTGCCCCTTGAACTGATGAAAGTTCAAGGAAATGTCTCACTGGGGGTGGGGGGGGTGGGGGGAGTGGATGTAGTTCAGTCCAAAGCCCAAAGGTCAGGTAGGGCTAAGCCAAATGCAGAGGGTGCATCTCTCCTTGGCTCTTGCCAGTGATGAGCTCACGCCCCTTGCTTCTCAGTGGACTCAGTTTATACACAGCAGGATGGCATTGCGGGGAATCCCATTCACAGTTATTCCCGGTTGAATCCTACCAGTATCTCACCCCATCTTCTTACCAGACCCACGCAGGCAAAGGCTATTTGGTTGGAGTTACATGGCGCAATCAAACGTCACCAAAATGCAATCATCTAATCTCCACTTCTGGACTTTATCTTATTTGTGCACATATGACCTGGGACCTCGGACAAGAGGCTTCCACTAGGCATTGGCCTTCTAATCTTAATCAGCTGGACATTTTTCCAGACCACTCCAGAAACAATTTTCTTTTTCCTCTCAGCTGTAGCATGTAATTCCTTACATCCGTTGTAAGTAATAGTAACTAAGACAACCATTACACAGAGAGTGTGGTCCACACCCTCGATTAAGGTCCATCTCATTCATGTTTGTTAGCAGGTACTACTCTAAAATGGGACAAGCCACAGGCATGTGAAACCTAGAATTATTATGTAACGAGTAAGGGACGAGGGCTGGAAGGACCATGTTAATTGGTGTAACTTACTAGCAATTCCATGCTTAAGTATATGCCCAAAAGACATGAAATCACATATTCAAATAGACATTTGTACACCAATGATCATTGCAGGACTGTTCTCCATTGCCAAAAGTTGGAAGTAATCTAATTGACCTGAAAATGTGTTTAATGTGTCTGTTCATTGTCTAGCGCCTGGGCTTGTAAAGCTTGCAAACAAGCCAGGTAAGAGACAACAACTGGTGTATCTTCAACTGGAAAAAGAGGAGAAGAAGGTGGGTCAGGTATAGGAGGTGGACATGGACTATGTGGGTAGGTGCCTCTCTGAACAACTGCCTCCTTGGCCAGGAGACCAGAGGTACCATTACTGAGCATATCAATCAAAGAGTCCATAGATGATTCTGACCAAAAGGAGCAAGATGCAGAGTATAATGTCAAATGCTCGTAGACTCTAGCGTTTCTGGTACAAGGAGACTGGGTGAACCCTGAAACGGTAGCCCTCAGATAATCGTTAGCCTGAAACCAAAAATATGCCCTGGGGTCTTCTTAAAACCAAACAGGATTAGGCTAACTAGCAAAAATTGTCTGCCTTGAACATCATGCTCGTTTAAGAATTATCAACGTGGAAGCCATTAATAACGGGAACTAGAAATATTCTCTTGAAACTTTGGTTGATTTTTATTTTCTTGAGGGAGGAACAACTCAGGAAAGGAGGTGGGAATGGTTGCACAACTCAGTGAGTGTAATTAGTGTCGCTAAATTGTACTCGTAGAAACTGTTGAATTTGTGTGTACTTTGCTGTGTATATGCTCAACAACAACATTTTTATGGCATAATCATAGTAATAGTAATTACAGCCGGGGAATCCCCATAGGGCAGTTCTGCTCTTCCCTGTAAGGCCACTGTGAGTAAGACTGACTTGTCAGCTATAACCACCACCACTCTCACAGAGATGATAAAGCAGTGGGGTGCAGTTCTCCTACACCTGTAGCCCCCAAACTGTGCACCCTGGGGTGTCACAACAAACTCACAAGAGCAACATAAACGATGTTAGATTTCCAGAGGAAGCACCTTTGGTGTCAGATGCTACATAAACCTCTAGCTCAAGGTAGTTCCTGGTTCCACCATTAGGTTGTGCTACATCCTTGTCGGTGGACTCAGTCCTATCTTGGCAAAGTTGGTGTTTTAGCAGTTGCTGTGATAAAAATGACATACCTGGAGAGGAAATGTTTTGAGAGTGATGAGGGCAATGAATGTACAAATGTGCTTTACAGAATTGATGTATGTATGGATTGTGATAAGTGTTGTATGAGCCCCTAATAAAATGATTTGAAAAAAAGTGACATACCACACAGAAATTGTCGTGGAACAGAAAACTGAGTGGCAGTGTCCAATCTGATGCACGGTCAGAAGAGCTGTGTGGTACCCATGAGTAAGTAATTATGACTTCAATGATTGAAAGGAAAATTGGTTTGCTTTCAATGTAAGAGTATTTATTCTTAAGTGACCACGAAATTGTTAAGACACGTATGCTTGTTGAATTATTTGGTGGTGCGGATGGCTGAGCACTCAGTACCTGGTCAAAGGTTGGAGGTTCAAGTCCGCCCACAGTCGCCTTGAAAGAAACGGCTGATGATACTCACGGGGAATCGCCGTGGAGAGCCCATGGAGTCCAGCCCCACACGGACTCACCAGGCACTCCCATCGAGGTGGGTGGACCAGATGGCCGCACGACAACTGGCCCAGCTTCGGTGCAGCCTGCCCTGTTTTGACTCTGCCACTGAAAACAATTGTTGGTTTACCAGGTGGCTTCAAAGCATTGTGGGGAAATTCCATTATCTTTCGATTCCATTTTTCCACCAACTTTTCAAGCCTCCTCCTATTACTCAATGTTAGCTGTTTCTTTTGGCCGAGAGCAGTGGATGTCAACCTTCCTCATGCCACGACCCTTTCATATGGTTCCCCATGTTGTGCTGACCCCCAGCCATAAAATCATTTTCGTTGCTACGTCATAACTGTCATTTTGCTACTGTTATGAATCGGGCGACCCCTGTGAAAGGGCCATTCGACACCCCCCCAAAGGGGTCACGACCCACAGGTTGAGAACTGCTGGCCTAGAGGTACCGTGAAAAAGTGACTGAGACCCTGATGGTGCCGAGAACCAAGAAGGTGTGGAGACCCCTATTTTACACCATCCGACCGAAATCCCTCTTTAATTCATGAAATACTTTGCCTATGAAGCCCGGTTGTCCCCAGTATTCAGTTGTTTATCTTGTTGTTGTTGTTAGTAAGAGCACACAGAGCAGAATGTCCGCCACGTCAACAATGTGTTCAAGGACAACTCAGTGGCTTCGAGTCCATTCAGTTGATTACGTCACACTCCTTCCTGAACTGCCCTCCTCCAGTCCCATTAGGCCCTGCCCCCACGCTCCTAACGCGCCTGTCACTTTGGTGGCTGCTGTCACTCTGACCAAGACGTGGTCACATAGAGCTAGCGGAGTTGCTTTGTGCTGCTCCTCAGCTTTGATACCCTAACATTCCTACGTTGTGATTTTGAGCAATTTCAAGAAGCATTCTGGGCCAGCGTTTACTTCAGGCTGTTCTGGAGGAGCTCCACAAGGAGCAGCACCTGGACAGCATTCGGGGACAGGACTTCTTGTCCGTGGCAGGTGTGTGGAGTAATCATCTGTTGGATCTTTCAAGAACATCATCGTGAGTTGTGCACAACAAATTACATTTCCTTGAATTAAGCGTAGGTTATTCATGATAAAATAATGCTTCCATGGAATTTTAGATGTCTTCAAATTAACATGATAAAACCAACAATTTGGGGGTGGACATATTCAGAACATTTAAATTTTTTTAACTTCTGTTTTGTCCGAATTTATATAGACTGAGCATGCTTTCCTCATATCATCAGAAAACGGTTTTTAATTAAACATCTCTTTGAATCCTACAAGAAGATTGATGTAATTGACTCTGCTGTTGAAGATAATGATGTTGGACAGAAAGGAAAGCAGAATTCTAAATTAAATCAAGGTCAGAATCGAAAGGTTGAGTTTGATGTGGCCATGTTAACAACCAGAGTTAGAACTCCGCCGTTCCTTTGAGTTGCTAGCCAGTGTTTGAATATCACCCCAGTACTACTGAAAGGTGAATTTTTAAATTATAAATGCACTGACTGGAGGTTAGGAACTAAATGTATTTACATCTGTCTCTGAATTATCATAACACCCTCCTGCCGGGCTCCCCTGTTGAACTAAATCCGAGCTCGCTGCTGCTGAGTGGATGCCAGCTCGCAGTGGCTCTGCGAGGCGGCAAATCTGTACTGGAGCCGACAGCCTCCTCTTTCTCTCACGGTGGTTTTAAACCGCCAACCTTTCGCTTAGCAGTCGCAGTTACCTGGCATGGTCGCTTGAGTGTGTTGTTATTGCCCCTCCGTGTCTGAAAATCTGACACGTGGGTTTGTGCCATATACACGTTGTCCTTCACCTCCACCCCAGTCCCTAGCGCAGGCACCCAGGAATGAGCACGTGACGGATGGGGTATGATCTCCGCCGTGGCTCTCAGCAGCCTGGGCACTTTGTTCGTGATGGGCAGTCACTCACCCCTCTGTGCTCCCCAGCGCTAGCCCGGGGAAGGCAAAAGAGCACGTGCTAGTGGAACAATGGAGAATTTGAATAAATCTGTCACACGCTCCCTTTATGCCTTTGTAAAAATCTGACCTAATTCCTTTTAAGTAAGAGATTTCACGAAAGGGTGCTTACTACAAAATCTAATTATAGACACATTCAGACCTGTAGACTGGTATTTAAACTCAATAATGACAAATTCATATTGCTTTTTTTTTAATCCAGAGCCATTTTCATTGTAACCGAGAAAGGGTCTACTCTTTTTACCTATTTCCTAGACAACTTAGTCTTTCTTAGTATTTTATTTTCTTGATTTTAGTTTTATTTTCAGAAGAATCTACATGAAAATAAGTGCATGAATCATAATTGCTGATATAATAAATTAAAAGATACTTAATTTTATTCAACCCATGTGTCACTGCTGTCTCATTAAAACCTCCAATTGCCACTGATCTTGGTAGTACTTCTGCTTTCTCCAGAGAAGGGAAACAGAGTCCTAGCAGCCTTCTCCAAAGGCATCTTGTTTTTATAGACATACCTGCTTCCATGCTCCCCCCATGACTATCAGCAGTGTACACGTTTGGTTTTAAATTTGCCTATGTCTTCACTAATTCTAATGTTAACACCAGGGCAGGTCAATAGATGCCTAGATGATGTGAGTTTCAACATCGTGAAGCTTATCTGTAAACAACACAGTGGCAATGTGTTATTCGCTTCTGAAAGCTAGCTGCCCAGCCCTGTGAGCCACAAGTCACACAAAATCATTTTCGAGCGAGCCGATGAATGCTTTGAAATCACATTTGGGAAATGCTAGCATGGTGTGTGGATCTCGTTAAAGCAGTGTAATCGTACTGTTCAACAGAGAGAAATTGACTTGGGAGAGATTCTTCATCTATGTCAAGTTACTAGAATGATGATGTCAGAAGCAAACACTGCTTGGGGGCCAGCAGGTGGGCTGGCAGGGTACAAGTCCCTGGTGTGATAGCTGACCTAGTCCTATGTGAATGAAGCTGCAAAGTGGTATTTAAAGAAAGAAAAGATGCTGGGTTGTATTAAGGCATGTAATATGTGAGTGCATACTCATGGGCTAGAGAGTAGGCCTTTTCTTCTATTTCCATGTAGTTTGTCTTTATTAAGGTAATGACATCCCATTTTAATAGGTGAAGAAACAAAAACGCTCCCTTGTCGAAGCATAGGGGAAATCACAAAATTCAAAAGGGGAGTGAAGCACATCATTAGATAAATGTGCATTACTTGGAAATTTGGGGATTGTAGGCTTTATGGAAAGAAGCTAAGGAGTAGTCTAATTACTCTCTTCAATTTTATGAACTGAAAGTTGCTTGTGATCATGACTGTCCAAGAAAAGAAAAACAAGACGTGAAATAAAAGAAGACTGTGGAGTTGTGAAAGAATCTTTAAATGTAAGAATCATGAAATACTCAAAAGACCTGTTGAAGAAGTTCATATAATGCTTATCATGGGGATCTTTAAAAGAAGATTAAGTCTTCAGGTAGAATCGGTGGTTTTGAATATGGAGGGGTCAGTGCTTTATGGTTCTTTGGGATCTTAAATGTTACTGAGAGACATACTTATGATATTTGAGTTTACAACCAGTCTCTAACTGTGGGCCCATGATTTCAAAGGATTACTAGTTGTATTTTGTTAGAAGAGACCATTTTGCTGTCCAGCCATAAGGGACTCTGTTAGGGTTCTCTAGAGATACGAAACGAGGACACTTATGATGCGATAGATAGATAGATAGATAGATAGATAGATAGATAGATAGATAGATAGATAGATAGAGCGAGCATGAAGGAATATAACAGCTAATTAGTCCACACACAGAGGGCTTAGTTCAACTCACTTCCATGGAACAGTTAACATACTGGAAGGCCTTCAACTCTGCTGGGTCCAAGGTCAAGGAAGCAGACAGCTGAGTCTTCCATAGAGCAATGCAGGCAGTCTGACCACAGACAGCAAGCAGCAGGGCAGGTCACCAACAGTCAACCAGGTGACAGGATCCAACAGACCCCAGCTCAAGCGATGTATACACCAGCGGCGTGGTGAAGCAGGTCTCAAAGGAACCTCAAGCTCTTGTGACACAGTCCATGGGTTGGGTGTCCCACAGGTAGTGTAGCTCATATGTTGAGCCAGAGAACTAGCTAAGGCAGCCGCACGCTGGTCTGATCACCAGAGAGCAAGAGAGAGAGAGAGGCGGGGCTTGCCAAGCCATTTATCTTTTTGCCCTCCAATCAAACTGCGGCCTTATTAATCCCACATATTCCTATTGGCCAGGTTTGCACCATAAACCTACCTATCACAGACTCTAAATATGATTGTCAACCTTGATAGGACTAAATTGCACTAACAAAGAGGCCAAACCAGAAAACTCATAACTAAGAGGAAGAAAAGCAAAGCCATGCATGGACGTTGCAGCATAATAGACCACGTCCTCTTTTGGAGCCTTGGTCTTTCGTGACTGCGTGGTTTGGTTAGTGGCAGATCGTGGGACTCAGGGCAGTCATTTTTTCAGGAAGAAACCACGAGGTTAAGAAGGAAGGCACAACCTAAGTCATCAGAAATGTAAATCTGTATCTGTACACACACATGAGGGGAGCTTCAAAGGGGGCATAGAACACATGGAGTTAAAAAATTATGGAAGTTTCCCATGACCTTTTGAAGTGCCATTGTATACTTACACATAAATGTAGTCAACAAACTCCATGCTACCTGCATTGAGCTGATTCTGACTCATGGCCACCCTGTGCATGCCGAGTAGAACTGTATAGGGTTTCAAGGCTGTGGCGTTGGGGCAGCGGATCACCAGGCTTTTCTTCCTAGGAACCTCTGGGTGGATTCACACCACCAACCTTTCAGTTGGTAGTCCAGGACTTAACCAATTTCACCACCTAAGAACCCCAGTCACAAGCCCAGACTTATGAAAACAGTATGAAATTAACTTTCTGTGTTATTCTGGGTTGACTAGAGAAACAAATTCATAGACGCTCGTATGTGTATAAGAAAGAGCTTTATATAAAAGAGCAATTGTATATTGAGAAAACATCCCAGCCCAGTCCAGATCAGGTCCATAAGTCTGATAGTAGCCCATTTGTCCAATACCAATCTATAAATTCCTCTTCAGACTCATGAACCACATACAGTGACACTGAATGCAGGAAGATCCCAGGTCAGTGGGTGGAAAGTCTCTTGAATCCAGTGGTGGTGGAAGCATCTCAGAGCTAGCATGGATCTCCATGTGGCTCCTCCAGCTGCAGGGCTCTGGCGCCATCAGCGTAGCTCCATGTGGCTGGTCAATAGGAATGTGAACCAGACAGAGTGTCCCGCCTCCAGGGAGGAAGACAGGAGTTCCCAGAATCCTCAGGAGAAGGCCATGCCCATACAGATGCCTCATTGGCTATGACTGATTGACAGGCTAGACTCCACCCCTTCACTCAATTTGACAGGAGATTATGTAACTGCCACACCTTCCAACCATGAACATGAAATAAAAATTTGAATATTAGGACCAAAAAATTAAAATTTGGATATTAGGAACAATAGCAGTAAATTATGTTAATGTCATAACCGTTTCTTTAGGGAACTTTTGTATTCTAATCCATAAGATCACATATAATAAGAATTTGTTGTATTGCCTTATAATATTTCTTATTAATAAGATTTTAAACAAATTGTCTATTCTTATACACCTAGAACATAGGTTCCCAAACTTATTGGGCCTGCTGGGCCCTCTTCAGAAAAAAAATTATTCAGCATCCTCCTGGCACTTACAAACTTTGGTACTCTCACCCATAATCCAGGATACAGTGTACGTATCTTTTACAGCCCCCTGGATATTGTGACCCCCACGCCAGAGGTAGAATCTCCCACTTTAAGATACGTTGACCGCGAAGCATCAAAAATTGTTGATGTTAATCTTAATATTCTTCCACCTTCATGTAAGGAGCCCTGGTGATATAGTAGTTAAGTACTTGCCTCCTAACTGGAAGGTTGGCGGTTTGAATCCACCAGCTGTTCCACTGGAGAAAGAGGTGACAGTCTGCTTCCCTGAAGATTCCAGTTTGGGGAACCCTACAGGCAGTTCCACTCTGTCATGTCGGCCCCCCTGAGCAGGAATTGACTCCGTGACAGCATGCAGATGCCTTCTGTTAAATTAATTATTGATCTACTGAAGTGGACTGTAGCCATCACCTCATATTACTTATTATTCACTGACTGATTCTCTTCTATCTCGCTGAGATATATATTCATCCAACTTCAGCTTACCTCCCTCAGGGCAGACTGTTCCATCCTGGGACAGCCGGGGGTTCTTGGCAGGGCTCTGAACCGGTTCATTTCACTTTGACCACCTGCTGGGATTGTGCATTTCTGATTCAGCATATCAGGGGAGAACGCGGGGGGCCAAACCAGAATGAACTAGTTTGAAGCCCAGGTCCTAGGATACTCTTCCCATGCAGTAGTCAGTCCCCCTGCTTCCACTGACAGCTCTGCCAACATTTGGGGACATCTGTCATGTCTGCTCTGAGCCTTTAATCGGATCACTCCCAGTCCTGCGAACCGCAAAATCGGCAGTTAAAACCCAACAGCGGCTCCACGGGGCAAAGACAGGCTTTCGTCTTCCCAAGAAGAGTTACAGTCTTGAAAGAACCTGGGGACGGTTCTGCTCTGCCCTAACAGGTCTCCGTGAGTCGGCATCAACTCCACGGCCGTTTATTTAATCATACCTGGTCCCAGCCTTTCATTTAAGCACTCCGGTTCTTCCAGCCATTCCTCGCAGCACGTGGACTTCGCCCTCAGCAGCAGCGGCACTGTTCTAGACTGTGGCAGCCTGCAGGGCTCCCGTTAATGGAGTGCTCCATTCTCGCACCCTTTGCTTCAGATGCTGTCAAGTCCACCCTCTCGTGATAGACACTGATTAAGAAAAAGTAACAATCACAGTGGGGTGTGAATAACTTATTAACATTGTACATATAGATGGCTGCTGAGCCAGTAAGATGGTCAAATGTAACATAATTGAAAGGTTTTAAAGGTGTTTAAGAAATTGTATAGATCTGAGATTTTGAAGTTGTTATTGATGATTCTGGGAAAGTTTCATTCAATGTTAGGTGAAAATACAAGGGAGGCCTCCAAAAGTTTGTGGGGGAAATTCCATTGTCTTTTAATCCCATTTTACATGAGCTTTTTGAAGCCCCACGTCGTTCTTATGGGAAATATTGTCATTTGTTTATTGGGGCTTTTAGAAACACTCAAGGTCTGAGTGTTTTAGTTAAGAAAAACGTATTCATATAGCTTTGCTTCCTACATTTGGGTAATTTGGTTTGTTGTTGAGAGCAGAGGCTGTGGAGGGAGGGGTACTGAAGTATTTTCAGGGTTATAATCCACTTCATGTGCTTCAAGCTGATCTACTGTAATTATTTTGTGTTATTTAGGACTTTGCTTTTTGGGGGGGGGGGTTGTTATGAGCCAGTGAAATATTATTCGCTTCTTTGGAAGACAAAAGCAAACACTGCCTCAGCACTTCAGTGGTGTTCGTCCTTCCACATTATCTGACCCTTTAATTGAAAGGCAGTTTATTATAATTTTAGCATCAGAGCTATAGAAAGCCATAGAAATACTTAATGATGGTGTAGTTTGAATCTCTCTCGACAAGAGGAAATTATCCTGTCTGCCTGGCTTTCATTAGATGACATTCACCCGCTCCAGTGCAGAAAGACACTGGATCCAAGGCTCCGCTGAAAACGCAAGGGGAAGTAAATTCAGATTCGTCATAATCGGCTTCTACCTAAGGCACGTCCCAAGACCCCACGGGATCTATTGCGTCAGTCCTGAGAGAGCCATCTTCTCCTTCTGATAGTCCCTGTTGTCGTCAGCTGCCACGGAGTCCCTTCTGACCCACAGCGACCCGGGTCCTGCGCCTCCCTCACACGTGTTCCTCTGCCTGAGCCCATGGGGCAGCCACTGTGTCGAGCCTTCCTTCCCCCCACTGCGCCAAGCACGACGTCCTGATTATAAAGATCTGATTTGCCCCTGTCCTGCACAAATGACGCTGTCATCTTTTGGAAATTCTCACCTTATCTCAAACGTTGTCTCGTCTTATTACAGAGTTAGTAGACACCGTATAGATAGAGTGAACGTAACTTGTATCTATACTGAGAAACTAAGACGTGTGCAAGTCGTTCGATTGCAGTGGTCCATCCGGAACCAAACCCACGTATCGCTCAGGGTGGCTGTGTTTGCAAATGTGGAACGCAAATAGAAACTGTCTTTCTTCAGACCGTTATTTAGGTCCCTTTGGCCCATGCCGAATTCAGATGCCTAGGACACTGAGCGCAGACGCTTCTACTGAGCATGAGATGAGGCCAGGAGAGCGGGGCATTCCTGAGGTTTTCCCACAGCACTCCCGTGTCCCCAGACCCGGTTGCTGAGACATCTTCCCGTGTTTCATGTTTGGTGCCATGCTTGAGAAAAACCGACCAGGTTGAATCTCCCTGTTCAAGACCCGTCTTGACCGCCTCCTTTTCAGATCGCTACCATTAAATGGCCATTCTTTTGTCTTTTATAGCATACACTTTATTCTGACATATATTTGGGGGATATGTTTGTTTCAGAAGCAGATATATATTTGTGTGTGTGTGTGCATAAAGTATTATTTCTAAACATGTTTCCAGAAAACAGCTAATTTCATCATTATTTTCTGAAATTTTTACTCAGTTCATGAGAGTTGGTTGCACTTCCTGATCCTTAAGACCAGATTTTTCCTGTCACTTATTTTAATCTTTTCTCGTTTAAAGCTCCCAGACTTAATTGTGTTTGGGTCAGTAATCCTCTGAGCTCTGCTTACCATTGACTGGCCAGTAAATTCTGATAAAGCATGTGGGGGTAGAATACTCTATAAAAGCTACCGTTGCTGATGCATCCTTGCGTTTCCTAATGTATCACTAATGAGCTACATGCAAAATAGAATATGCTGATTGCTTTTTGTGATCTGTGTTCAATAAATCTACAATGAGCAGGAGGCGTTAGGTTTCACATTATCTCTTGAAAGCACCTTGATAGTTCCAGTGGTATGTATTGTAACCATCGGCTGTGTCCCATTTAATTTGGTGACCTCATTGTCGCCAGCATTGTGTCCTTCGTTCACGGTCATGCTTGTGTTTTCCTGTTCACTGTCTTCTGTTCAGGAAAAGGTCTAAGTAATCACCCATTATTTGAGTTACTAGAGTATGCTAAAAATTATCTTTCGGTCCTGCTCAAAGGCTAGCATAATGGGGTAGGAAGAGTGGAGGTTACTTAAGAGAAATTCTACTGGAGGAAGCAGTAGGTACTATTTTATTTTTACCCCTTTGTGTTACGGACTGTGAATGCTGGGGAACAATTCTCGTACTTTGGTAGGCTCTGTAAATCTATGACTCAAACATAACCGATTTACTAGTTATTGTGGCTCGATGCCATTCAGTCGGCCTGACGCCTAGCGGCCAGGGTACAACAGACCGAGCCGCTGCTCCGCCCCGACAGTCGTGGCTGTGCCGAAGGCCACGGTGGGTGGCAGCCACTGACCCTCTGCTTTACTAAGCGCGATGTCCTCCCCAGGGCATATCACATCTCCACGGGTATAGTCGCTGTGCCTGTGCTTGAAAAGAGATATCTGGAAGGAGGAAGTTGTCTGTCTCATAAAATTCATCACGCGACCTTTGACATTTCTGTCCCTAAGTTATGGTTTTCAGCTATTGATCCTTATTTTGGGTCTTCTACCTTTTCCTTTCAATCTCTAATCATGATCTTGAGTGCATGTTTATCGATTCTAGGCTGCTGAAATTGGTAACAATTTTCAATTCCTTGGTCTTCGGCATTAGTAGTTTTCACAAAATTTGATTTATCCTAGCTACTGCTCATCACAACAGTTCTGAGTCAAGTTTTTCTGAGTCTCAAAAATTTACTTATTAAAAAAAAAACATCTTGATATGTATTCATTGCCAAATTGAGAACTATTTTAAGTGTTTCTCCAGAAGTCGCACACCAAGTAATGTGAATTTTGTACTTGAGAGCTGTATTAACTGATCTGTTTTAAGTAATGTTTATTGGCTTATATTTGCCCATAGATTTTTACGTCTCCTTTAAGATGATAGAATGAACTACACTGCAAATTGAGTTACTGTGTCCTATCTTCTCTTTGACATGCCAGAACTGTGACTAAGGGGGAAAGAGTTGTTTTAATGATGTTATATTGATAAAATGATGTTTGTGCTCTGGAGTAGTCTATCAAAAAGATTCAGCAAATAAACTGGTAACGGTCCAGTGGGCAAACCTTTGTCTGCCAACCCCCGAGATGGTGCGCGAAGGACAGAGCTGACGGGGCGGGGCTTGTGAACCTTGATCAGAAATGGGGCTCCCGGGTTGCTCCTGACGAAGGAGACTCCCCAGAAGCTCTCTGCTGCTCCGGCTCATTGCTGCCGCCATGAAACTAAAATCTTTGTGTTTTTATTTTAGTGACGTTGTACGCCTCCTGCATTCTCCTGGGAGTGTTTCTGAATAGCAGTGTACCTATATTTTTTGAGCTTTTTGTGGAAACTGTCTACCCAGTTCCTGAAGGAATTACTTGTGGAGTTGTCACTTTTTTAAGTAATATGTTCATGGGAGTACTTCTGTTTTTCCTCACATTTTATCACACAGGTAAGACATTTGATTTTTTCCCTTCACTTACTAACTAAAGGCTATGAGAGCGGTTTGTGACACTGATGAATGAGCGCAGAGCTTATATGGAGAATTCTCACTCAGTTTTTATGAACTTACTAGGGTATCGTTGTTGATTTCATTTCTTTGGATGGGCTGTGTAAATATATATAGTGTGTTTCTTTTAAAAAACAAAAATCCCTCCAGATTCTGCATCCCTCAAGCCTCATGGTGTGCTGAGTGGTTTTAAAAAAAAAGAGGAGGAAAAGTAAAATGTAATGGGCTGGGATGATGCTTTCACGTGCAGACTCAGTTGCTGACCCCATCAGCCTGGGCTGGCCCAGCACGCAGCGCAGCCGTCCTGTGGAAACCACTGGTTGATAACTTTTGTCGTAACGTAGGATCCCTTCTTCACATTGAGTGTAAATTAGCGCTGGGTGTTCATGTACCATTTAGGGGAAGGCCGCCCAGAGGGAGTGTCGAGTGTGTATTCCAAACCCAACAACTGCCTATGGAAGAACCTGGGCGGTGACTACGTGCTAATGCGAAAGGGACGACGCACAAAAGGACAGGGAGAATGGTTGCGCTGCTCAAAGAACGGGACCAGGGCCACTAACTGTGACACAGCAAGTGGTTGACGTGGCACATTCTCAACAGCAAAACGAGTATCTTAAAACCCCTGTGATCGTGGAGTGTTCTTTATGTGCTCGCCCGATGCAGTGGCCCTAACCTGTGTAGTGCCACGAAGGAGTTGGGTTTATTTTAATTAAATCACTTTTAAATTTAAATAACCACATATGGCTAGTGGGATCACAAAAAGAAGATCAAGATTAGAAACTGAATCCCTCCCTGGAGTAGACAGGGACCCGAATGAAAGAGGAGACAGCAGAGTTAGCTGAGGATAAAAGAAGAGACATCGCTTTAACCGAGTCAGAAAAAGACAGTCTGCGTGGTGTGGATGTGGGTGGATACATTTACTGGATAGACCACTGAAGAAATTCCATTTCAATGGCCCCAACTTTTGTTTTTAATCATATTATTGGGGGCTCATAGAACGCTTATCACAATCCATACAGACATCTATTGTGTCAAGCACATTTATACATTTGTTTCCCTCATCATTCTCAAAATATTTGCGTTCTACTTAAGCCCTTAATATCAGCTCCTCAATCCGCCCCCCACCCCCACCCCGTCTGCCCCCTCACGAACCCTTGATAATTTATAAATTTTTTTTTGTCATGTCTTACACTGTCTGACATCTCCCTTCACCCACTTTTCTGTTGT
>NW_022103914.1:1084399-1114001 GCF_000313985.2 Echinops telfairi
TACTTTCCTCTTGTCCCACTATCATGCTCAGCCTTCATTTGGGTTTCAGTAATTCCTCTCGGTTACATTGCCCTTGATCCAGCCCTACCAGGCCTCTTACACCCTCCTCATCACTGATTTTGGATCACTTTTTGTTCCCTTGTCCCTGGGTTTGTTAACACCACTTCCTTTCCCCCACCCAACTCCTCTCCCATGTCCCCCCAGAACCGTGGGTCCATTGTTTTCTCCTCCAGATTGTTTGTCCCACCTATCCTATCTAGATAGACCTGCAGAGATAATAACAGGCACAGAAACAAGACAGAGCAAAACAAAGCATCAAAAAGAAACAAAACAACAAACCAATGACAAAAAAAAGAAAAGCCTGTAAATAGTTCAAGGTCTGTTTGTTGACCTTTAGGAGTGTTTTCCGGTCGAGTCTGATGGGGTGCCTCACCTTGCTCTGCCCCCCTTGCTGTTCTGTTGCACGGCCTTATAGTGTTTGGCCTCGGTGTGGTGGGGTCAGATCAGGCGCAGTTTCCACATTGTGTCTCCAGCGTTGTCCCCTGCAGGGCTATTGGTCGGTGAGGAATGTCGTGTGGCCCCAACTTTTTTTTTTAAGAAGCTTGAGAGAAAGATGAAGCATTGAGGGGCTGCAGGAGACGCTGCCGAGCAACTGGCAAGATGAGTGGGCACATGGGAGGCAGACCCAGCGAGCGCTGACGTCCGTGCGTGTGCAGAGGCTCCCTGCTACATTGAGCTCTGCTTCCTCTTAATCCTTCCGTCTGTGGTCCAGATTCTCCTAATACTTCAGAACATATGGACCTAGTTAATTGGCATTCCTAGCATTTTAAAATAAGGATTTGCACGTAGGAGTTTTGAATGGGAAGAATGAAGTTTAAAAAGGGAACAGAAGGTTTCAATGGGTGGCTCAAGGAGACAGCAGCGTACAATGAAATGTTCAAAGAATTGGAGCTAGAAACACAAAAGGGAAGAATATGTTCAGCATTTCTCGAGTTGGAAGAACTGAAGGGGAAAAAAATCAAGTCTCCAGTTGCAGGATTGAAGTTTGTGCAAAAAAATTGAACCACACAGAGCTCCGCATCAAGAGAAGAGGGAAAAAGTACAGAGGGACACGGTACCAAAATCACTGGTCGACACTCAGTCATTTCAGGAGGTCGCGTATGATCAAGAACGGATGCCGTTGAAGGAAGAAGTCCAAGCTAAACCGAAGACATTAACAAAAACCAGGCTCCAGGAATTGACAGAAGATCAATTCAGATGTTTCAATAAATAATTGTGATGCTAGAAGCACTCACTTTTCATGCCAAAAAATGGTGGAACACCGTCATCCATCTGGCCCACTGCCTGGGAGAGATTAAGAAATGAAATGACACATTGCATTGAACATCTTTCAACTGCAGAAGACCTCCTGAGAGTGCTGAAAAAAACAGAGGTGTCACTTTGAAGTTGAAGGTGCGCATGACCCAAGTCATGGTATTGTCAATGTCCTCCTATTGAGACAAGAACTGGGCAGTGTGTAAAGAAGCCTGGAGAATACTTGATGGCATCAAATGTGCTGTGGCTAGAGAATGTAGACTATACCGTGGACTGCAGAAGAACAAACAAGTTTGTCTTGGAAGATATGCAGCGAAGAGTACGCCATAGAAGGTGGAGTGGTGAGACCCTGTTAACAGACGTGGCACTTGTAATCAGGAGGGACCAGTCCCTGGATTGGCACTAACTGCCACCATGGACCAATAACTAACATAATAATAAACAGAGCTTGTGATGATCAAAGTAGACTTTTTTTTTTGAGATTTTTTTAAATTATATTTTACTGGCCTGGTGGCAAAAGAAACTTTTGTCGCTATTTCTATTAATCCCTACCTTATTTTTGTAATCAAAGATTGATCTGTCCCCCCCAAAAAGCACATATTTGCTTGATTTCTGATCACATTTTAATACACATTGATATAGATATTAAAGGGTTTGTGCCTAAATTCCATGCTTATTGTGAAAAGTGAAACTTTACACCCGAATTTATTTTAACCACCAAGATAATTTTCAGGTGGAAAAGAAAAGGTCTCAATAACTGGTAAGTTTTTCCGTTTTAGAGTAAATGGAAAAGTCTGTGTAAAACAACCTAGCCCAAGATAGAGCTGAGACACTCATCAAACGTTAATGCTGCTTCTATTGTACACCGGTGCTTTTATTTCATTGTCAGGTGACTAAAACTCTGAGAACCACGTTGGAATTCTTTCACACACACCTAGTTGATTCCATCGGAAAGGTCCAGTAGCAGAGATCCGTGGTCTTTATCTGTGGAGGGCCTTGTTGTTGCTGGGGCTGTCGAACAGGTTCCGACTCACCGGCGCCCTCTGCACAGCTAGTGACAGGCCGCCCTGCCCTGTGCAAGTCTCACAGCTCCTGCTCTCCCTGACCCGTTGCCGCCCGCCGCACTGTCACAATCCACTGCATGGAGGGTCGTCCTCTTTTCCACTGCCCCTCTTCTTCACAAAGCATGATACCCTTGCCCAGAGACTTGTCACTTTTGCTAAATGTCCCAGGTAAACGAGATGGGCTCTGGTCCTCCGTCTAATGAGCATTCTGGCTGTCCTCCTCCCAAGACAGGTTTGTTTCTTCTGCCGCCCACGGCATAGCCCGTGTATGCCCGTGTTCTCCGCAGCACCTTCGTTCAGCTGCAGCCGTTCTCCGCCGGTCTTCCTTACGCCCTGTGAGTTTCCACAGGCAGACGAGGCCGCTGACGTCTTTGCTTCTTAGCACTTCACAGAGGTCTTCTGCAGTAGCTCTGCCCAGTTCCTTACGTCATTGGATTTCTCCGTTATGTGTTGATTTGGGGCCCAAGTAAAATGAAATCCTTGACAACTCCAACCTCTTCTCTGTTTATAATGATAGAGAATGATGCACAAATTATAAGTCTGAAAATTCTGAGAAATCGTTTTCTAAACGTAACTTTTAGTTCTGCAACCTGCTACTCCCAAACCTTTGTCTATGACAAAGTAAATTCCTTCCCGGTAGAACCAGTCTCCAAATGTCATAATGAAATATTAGTAAAACTTGAAAAACTTACCCAGAAATTCACTTTATGTTAGAATTCACCTGTTAGCTACATGATTGTGAGGTCTGGCTTTCAATCATTATAAAGGTACACGTAAAGAAGACACATATCCTCACCTAAGGCGACATCATGATAAATGGAGAGAAGCCTGAAGTTGTCGTTGATCAAAAGAGAGATTTTGTCTTGCTGAGGGCCACAGTCAGTGCTCATGGAAGCAGCAGTCAAGAGATCAAAGGATGTTTGCATTGTATCAATCTGCTGCATAAGACCTCTTTAGAGTGTTGAAAAGCAAGGATGTTACTTTGAAGACTAAGGTGCACCGGACCCAAGTCATGGTCTTTTCAGTGACCTTATACGCATGTGAAAGTTGGACATTGAACAAAGAAGACCAAAGAAGAATGGCTACATTTGAATTATGGTGCTGGAGAAGAATGAATTGCCAAAAAGATAAACAAATCTGTCTTGGAAGAAGTATGGCCGAATGTTCCTTAGAATCAAAGATGGCAAGACTTTGTCTTACCTACTTTGGACACGTTGTCAGAAGAGACCAGTCCCTGGAGAAGGACATCGTGGTTGCTGAAGTGGAGGGGCAGCGGAGAAAGAAGGCCTTCAAGCAGATGGACTGGCCCTGTGGTTGCAACACAGGGGCGATTGTGAGGCCAGTGCAGGGCCAATCAGTGTTTCTCTCTGCTGTGCACAGAGCCACCTTGAGTCGGAGCTGGCTTGATGGCACCTAACAACAAAGTCACATGCGTTTTTTGAAGCGATGTCTCCAGGACGGGGCTCAGGTTCCTGGCTAGATTTGTTTTTCATCCTGCTACCCGCCCCCCCATCCACATACACAGTGTACTGTGTGGTAGGAGATTGCGTCAGGGATCTTCTTCTAGGACTAATGACCACATTTGAGTGCCATCCTATAACAAGGCAGCCCCCAGAGGGTGACTGTTTGCAGGTCGAGGCCACCGCTGTCACGGCAGGGGGACTCGTCGATGCTGCACGTTATGAGCTTGCGTAGGGTCTGCTACACCACGGTCCCAATCTGCTGTGGTGCTGGAACCGTGTCAGTAGTTCCTGGAGTTTTTCTTACTTTTATTCCCGAAGACATTAAACAGAAATTGTCCCTAATATCCGGATAGCCCTGGAGTCCAGTGAAAAAGGGCTGGGCTGCTGACCAGAAGGGCCGTGTTTTGACCCGACCAGCTGCTCTGTGGGAGAAGGATGTGGCGTCTGCTTC
This sequence comes from Echinops telfairi, assembly GCF_000313985.2. NCBI lineage: Eukaryota > Metazoa > Chordata > Mammalia > Afrosoricida > Tenrecidae > Echinops > Echinops telfairi. Next base: position 1,088,692 of record NW_022103914.1, read on the forward strand.
CATCAGAGGTGCGGTGCAGGTCTTCTCGGCCCTGCAGGGTCACTCACAGCGACTCAGAGTCAGCGCAGTGGCAACTGGATAACAGGCCCAGTCATTAGCCACCAGGGGCAATTTAAGCATGTTTGTAAAGCTCAATCATTGCCAGCCTATGTAACTTTGCCTTTGAGGATCACCACTTGTTCCTCAGACCTCACATGATGCTTTGGTCAAGTAATTCTAGATGCAGAGTTTGAGAAAGCTATTACACTCTTTATGTGCTCACACGCGTAGTTGAGTGTTGCTTGGTCTGCAGTTCAGTGTCTGTGTGTGTTTGGGGGGCTATTATCTAGAAGTGGTGCAGTAGGTTTGGTCTATAAGTGTTGAAGACTTGTACCCCAGCCCCATCATGGGAAGCCCCCATGGGGAGCTGACTGAGGTGAGAGAAAAGGTCACCAAGCGGGCAAAGGGCAGATCGCTGTGGACTCACCAGAGGCACTTTCGATTTGAGAAGCCCTGGGTAGACAAAAGACAAGACGACGGAAGGTGGCGCAGGATCGTCACTGGAGAACTGAAATTTGAAGCTGGCGTCTTGGCTTGAGTGAGAAGAATAAAGGCAATTTTGCTAGCTTCACAATTTTTGTTAAATTGCCGGAGAATGTCAAAGAATGGTTCCGCGGTGGCAGCTGAATTGAGACAGGTGCTAGAAACCCAGAGCTGGCATCGCTGGTGAGGAAGATGGGGTGGAAAAGTAATCTCCATGTCTGGGAGGAACAGGTGTGAGGATGCACACAGCTTTGCTCGTTCCATCCCAGCAGAGCATTAGGATTTGGTGGCGAGCCCAGTTCACTGGGAAAAGTTAGCATCTGCCGCACCATAGATTAACAAAGAGAGTGTATGTGTGGGGCGCTGTCAGTTAAACATTGGACTACTGTCTGCTCCCATAAAGATTGAGAGCCGTAGAGACCCTCCAGGGGCTGGCTGTGAGTAGGAATCCCCTCGATGGCTGTGGGTTTTTGGTTTTGTTCTTAAGAGCGCAGAGCCTTGATGGCACGGTCAAGGCTGCTAACCCCAAGGTTGGCAGTTCAAACCCACTAGCCAGCCCTTGGGAGAACTATGAGACTTCCTGCTCCCATAAAGGTTTACAACCCCAAAACCCCTCCTCAGGTCGCCGTGATTCGGACGGACTCAGGCTGTGGGTGGGGTGGGTCTCAGAGAACATGGGGTCAGAGGTCCTCTAGTGACGGACAGAAGGAAGGCTCGCAAAGCCGTGCTTGCTTTAAAAGAAGAAAAGGGTCAAATTAGGAGCAGCTCATGAAGTGGCTCATCATGTGACATCAAGCCCAGGAAGGATGGCAACTGGCTAGGCCGCAGCCCGTGAAGCGGAGATTATGACGCCGTTTCCTGCTTACTAGCCAGCACACCTGAGCTGGGGTTGATGCGGACTGTTTTCGGCAGGGAGCTCTTGCCGTTCCCCTGCCTCAGACCTTCGACTTTCTGAAAAGGCAGATGGTTTCAAAGAGCACTTGACTGAGCGGGTGACTGCCCTGACAGGCAGGCTGGGCTTGGCAGAGAGAGGCGCCCACTGAAAACCAGTCAGCCAGCGATGGCAGAGACCTGTTAGGGGGCGTTTGTTAAGGCGTCATCTGAGCTCGGGTAGAAGGAACAATGTTACAACTCTGCGACATCTAAGGCCTGCCCAGGCCATATTTGACAAAGCCCCAAGTGCGTGGCAAAGGACAAGTTTACTATCGCCACATGCATACTTTGGCACCCCATGAATTAGAGTCGCTAAGATTTAGAAAATGTCATTGTTGCAGACTGCTTTGTCAAGTGCCGTACTTTGTATTATGCATTGCTTAAAAGCCTACCTTAAAGTCAGAATGCTTTTAATTCTTATATGTTATTATCTCTATTTTATACCTTTGTCCTTTTTTTTAAACTGCTTCTTTTTGCCTGTCAGAATCATCAGAAATTCAGAGGTTATGTGGTTAATATAAAAGCAGAGAATGCCTGGGTTGTCATTTCAGGAAGATCAGCCTGAAGACAAGGTCCCAGGTGTCACAGCCTCTCCGAGCACTTCAATTAGATTCCAGTCCACAGAGATCGGGGTTTGCATGAAAACACCCTTGAAATCCTCCATCCATCTTTGCTGGGTGCTGTAGTGTAGCACACCTGACTCGGAGGATGTTGGGATTTTAAGAGGCGGGGAGGCCAGTTTCCATAAGCATATTTTAGCCAAGGGGGGAAAAGGGTGTTTCTCCACCTTCTCTTCCCTTACCGGTTGGTTTTCTGATTTCCATTCCTGAGCATAAACTGCTCTTTTAGCCATATGACTATGGGTTAACCTAAAGCAACAGTGTGGCCATCTCTAGGATGGCTTTGGAGATGAAGGTGGCCGTACTGGCATTCTGTAGGTGTACAAAGGTAAAACGTAACTGTAATACGCAGACGCTCTGCCACCGAGTCATTGCCGGTTCATAACCACCCTCTAGGGCAGGATAGAACTGCTCCTGTGGTTCTGAGACTGTCACTCCGTATGGGAGTAGACAGCCTCATCTTTCTCCCTGGGGGTGGCTGTTGGTTTCAAGTGGCTGACCTTTCGGTTAGCAGCCCAACATGAAACCACTGTGCCCTCTGGGCTCCTTCCTGTAACCAGAAGAGCACCCCAAAAAGGTCCCGGGGAGTCATTTCCCTTGTTTGCTTGCTCTTTATGGGAACTGCGAAATAGATCATTAAAACTAGATAAATCGTCCAGCCCCCTCAACCTCTTCACGCCAAAGACCGCTCCCTTGTACACCCGGGACCTTGGGTGGCTGGCAGACGTTGGGCAGCGAGGACTGACCACAGCTGTGTCTCCAGGTCCCTGGAGCTTGATCATTGTCTCCTGTTGAAGAGTCCCCAATTCATGAGAAAATGTTTTTGAAGACTGCTCTTTTCGTGTGTGTGTGTGTGTGTGTGTGCAGATACACACACACATCTCACACTCACTGCCACGGAGTCGGTTCAAACTCATATGGTGTAGTGTTTATACATTGGGCAGGTAACCTCAAGGTCAGCAGTTCAAACTTAGCAGCTGCTTCAAGGGGAAAGAGGTGGCTTTTCTACACCTGTAAAGAGTTACAGTCTCTTCCCTGTCGTATAGGTTGCTAATTATATGAGGGCCTTTAAAAATTTCATGGAAAAATCCCAGTGTCTCTTAATTCCATGACTGCACCAGCTTTTCAAAGGTCCCCCATACATCTAACACACTTGCCAATGCAAAAAATCTTCCCTGGTGCACTGTTTAAAACCCAAGCAAACTCACGACCATCAAGCCAATTACGACTTGCAGCGACCCTACAGCACAGGGTAGAACTGCCCCTCAGGGCTTCCCAGTCTAACTCCTTTCGGGAGTGAAGAGCCGATTTTCTCCCGGTGCACCATTCATCACCCTGTGCCACCATCCACCATCATCCCCGGAGTTCCCACCACCTCACGCACGCACCCCCTGTGACTACTAACTCCGACCACAGCCCCCACCCCCGGTCAGGTGATCGCCGTAGGTGTTCCAGTAATTGGTCTCGTGTACAAACCCCGATGCCCGCACGGGGTGGGGAGTGGGGGAGGAGACTATCAGGAAATCCACCAACATATGCACAGTGGTTTCTTTGGGGGTGAACTTAAGATGATTTTTTTTTTAACTTTATTTTTCTCTATTTTCCCCTCTGTCTTGCAATGGTTACAATGTTACTGAGAATGAAGTATTTCTCTTAAGACGTGTGAAAGTTTAATCTGGAGATCTAGTTGATCTTTCTTAGTCTCTTCTATCAGACTTTTAAGCAGGATCAAGAGTGTCTGCAAGAGAGAACACTGGAAAAATAATTAACCAACTAGCTTTTAAAGGCGATTGATTTTTCTTTTTCCTTTTTAATAGCTTGTCACCAAAGTCAAGGTGGGTAAAATTGATGAAATGTCATGGGCAACACTGATTAAAAATATTCCACATGAAAGCCCTGTAATATATTACACGCATCACGGCGCCCTTCGATCGTCGCTGCTCATTGGAAGCGGCGCGTTTATTACGGGCGGTTTGAGCGGCGCCGAGATGCACGTGTGCGTAAGGTGGCATGTTTTCTGTCTTACAGAGTTGTCTTGGTTTAACTGGTGCCTGCCCGGGTCGTGCTTGCTCGGTCTCCTCCTCATCGTGTGCTTCAGGGAGTCCTACGACAGGCTCTATCTGGACGTGGTCGTGTCCGTCTAACAGCAGACGTGGCGCCGGACAGACGAGGACGCCCGGTGAACTGCGCATGTGCGTGGAATTAATTGCACGTCCGACTTGGAAGGGGAGAGAAGAGCCGAGAAACTGCACTGAGAGGTTTTGTCAGGCTGCAGATGACCACATTGACTACCGCTCGGTAATGTCGCGGGACTTGCGTGCTAATGAGTGCTTTTGTAAACCTGCCTCAGTGGCATTACGATGCCTGATTCTCGGGTTGTTGGAAGTGTGATGTCTTACACAGAAAATACTACCTGAATAATCCCCTCCCTGTTTTGTGCCTGTGCTAAACTACTGATGGATTCGTTCTGATTATGCAAAGAAATGAAGAGTATCTATGATAGGAAGATACCTCCTTCCCCAAGTCACATATCAGAATAGAGAGACATGCTACTAACTTCTAAAGAGATTGAACCTTGTCAAAGATTTTAGTTAGAAAAGAGCGCAGAGGCATGTGAATGACAGGAAGTAGCCACGTGTACACTACATTTTTTTCTAATAAAGCCATTTCTTATGCGACTCCTGCTTTGTGATTAGGTCAGGGGCACGTGGCCATCGTTGTTAGGGTGATTGAGGGCTTCCCTGTGACTTCAGAGCACACACACACACACACACACGTTGTGTCCCAAGCTCCTTACCCTGCTTCCTTGGAAATAACCACTGTGTGTGTCTACTGAGCTCGTAAGTAATTACAGTCAGGGTGACCGTGTTTCAGAGAGCCACGGTCACTATTGTGTGGAGACAGTTTCATTCCATTCAGCTTTACCCTTTCTTCAAAGGGAAACAAGAGTCCCCACGAAAGGTACTGCGTCTTTCCACCTGTCTGTATGGTGACAGGGAATGTGAGGTCCAGCACCCACCTGCACTGACCCGTGTTTGGAAATAGCAGCGTGTACCATGGAGAATGAGAACGGCGTGGTGATGTCTGAACTCCATTGTTGCATTTCCGTTGGGTTGTAAGACGTTCCTTTCTGTGTGGAGTCAGCGTCTTTTGAGGAGGCAGCCTTTTGCTAGTACCTCTTTCCTTTCTGTGGATGGTGGCTCTTTAAAAATAGCACTTACCAGACAGTCTTTCACTCTGACGTGAAATTTGCTGTGGTGGGCGTATGTCACCACAGCCTCACTTGGGTAGTTGCCCTCGCACAAAAATAACAAGAGCCGTTTCCAGACTAGTCCAGGCTAATGCTTCCTCTTCTCCATTATTCTTTGCCTCCTCCAAGCTCCTCTTTTGTGTGTGTGTGTCTCTCTCTCTCAAAAAGTCTCTTCCTTGTCAGCAAAATGTGTATGTTCTTTGTCTTTCTCTGGACAGACAGGGTATGAGCCAGCCCTTTCTGCCCACCAGGTTGGGCGAGAATAGCCACCTACCCGCTGTTCCGAAAGCAGATGGAGAGGCAGGGGATGATGGGATGTGATGTCATCAAGCGATGGGGTTTATGAACGTTGCTGTAGGAGATTCTGTGACAGTAGTAAGATTTCTGGCATGGACTGTTTTAATTGTGGTTCATTCCATTCTTAACACAAAGAAAAGAATAACACTTTCAAAATTTTACCTAAATGACCAATTAGTTCAAAGATGCCTCCCGTGGGTCGTGATGATAAATGCTGGCAGTGTGCCGGGAGCCAGCCTCTGTGTAGTGCACACGAGTCCCTCTCGCCCCATTGTTTCCTCTCACTTCTCCAGATAATTGTCCCGGTCACAAATTGTGAGCATCTTAAGTGGCCCAATATTGCAGATATAGCCAGCCTGATAGGAAGGAAATGAAAAGTCTGAGGGGATTCCAGGAGGATGCTATTGTATTTATTTCCCTGAATATCTCAGATCATATTTGTTACTGTTTTTATTGCTAGCATGCATCCAGTCAGATCCAAGTTACTGTCTTGGCACCTTGTGAAGTAACATCATAGAACCCTAATTAAGTTTTATAACTGGAAGAAATCATCAGACACCGCTCCTCTGAGCCCTCACTTCAGAATGTATGGAGAATAAGCAAGAGATCTCTTTAGTGGTGAAGCTGAGACCCCGTCCATGGACTCCCAGCCCAGCATCCTCTCCTACCGCATAAAATCGAGCTAGACGCTATAGAGGTGTTCCTGGGCACGCTGGCTCGTCCCAATATGCTGGGGCTTCCGAGGAAACTGCCCACTGAGGGCGGGAAGTGCAGACTGAGCGGAGGTGATTGTGTGGTGGTTAAGTAACCTGATGTGGTGGCTGGCTAACTCTGGGGGCCCTAACAGCTCCCGAGTTTGCTGCAGCGGCGTGCTATAAAAAGCCTCGGTGAATAATTCAAGCCTTGTAAACCAAGTCAACAGGACTATTAATTGGTCACAACATTCTATAGTGCAAGTTCCCCGTGGCTCATCAGTGACTATTTAACAGTTTATGGGGGGAAAAAGCATTTCTTAATGTGATCCATGGTGGAGGGACAGGACAAGACAGTGACATGAGGATGGAGCTCATAAAACAGCAGAGTCAAATACAAATGTAGTTTGGTCCCTGTAAGCACATCAGGCCCTACGGTAGATCGTAGATTCATGTTCAGTTGTTGAGGATGTTTGCAGCTTGCCTTTATGAACCCCCTACTGAAGGGTCCCAGCGAAAAGGTTTCAAATGGAAAAGACTAAACGCCCACCTACATCCTTTGGTTTTTTTTTAACGATTCTTTCTACTAAAACTTAGGAATGCATCTTGATGTTTGCGTAAGTTCATTTTCATTTCATTCTGCTTCGTTTTCAACTCAGGATTGAATACAAACGCAGAGCAAGCTGCTTTAAATGGTGTTAATGTCGTGTTTGTTGGAACCGACGCTCTCGCAGTGAGTTTGGGGTTTTGTTGTTGTGCTTTATGCCATGTTATTACAAGCAGGTAAAGCAGCAGTGATCGCAAGAAGACAGCATCTTAAAAAAAGAAATCTATAGAAAACTATGAGAAAATCTGGGTGGACAGGCTTATTTTATAAATGTAGAAAAAATTGAATGTCATTTTCATTCAGAACCGTAATCATCTAAGAAGGGATAAGATGAGGCTTATTTCCATACTGTCGGTCGGTTTCCTAGTCACACGGGACATAGAAGCAACACTGAGGGAAATGTGCTGTGCCATCCTGGAAGGGAATACGGCAGAGTGCTGTCGGCGGCCACCCTCCTGGGGTGTCCTTCTGGGTGTGTTGCGCTCAGTTGAGATGAGTTGTGCGCTTGTGAGGCAGCATCGTCTTGACTCTATGCCACTCATTTCCCTTCATTATGTGGCACTCTTGGCACCTCAAACTTAGGAAATGACCTCTAAGAATTAAGACCCTGACCTTCAGAGACCCATGAAGGTATCAGACGGATGGAGAGGGCTGGCACCGACACGTCTCTCTCTCTTTTTAGCCATTGCTCATTTTACCAACTCTTTAAATGGGTTGTTGGTTGGCGCTGCAACCGTCTATTCGCTTCTTCCACTCAACTGTTTTCTGGGCTGAGACTGGTTCTCGTTGCAGGAGACCCCTGACCGAGGTCTCATGCGACCTCAGCTCTATCTGTCCCTGAGACGCTCCCTGACCTCCACTTCTTTAAACTGCCTTCCTAGCACAGGTTCCCCTCCCCTGCCTCCACCTCTGTAAGCTCCCAACTCCTAGCCCAGCGTTCTTTTCCCGTGTGACAGTGTGCTGACACACCAGAAGTAAATCCTGCAGGCTCGCTTCCTTCCACTTCTCTTCATCCGTTTCGAAATGATGCAAGAGGCTCGTGACTATATGGCTGCTTTCTTTTCTTGAGATTTACTTATTTATTTAAATAAGTCATTTTACTGGGGGCTCTGACAGCTCTTACAACAATCCTTGTATCAATTGTATCAAGCACATTTGTACATAGGTTGCCATCATCATTTCCAAAGCATTTTCTTGCGACTTGAACATGGCCATTTTAAATACCCAATTCCGAAACACAGCATGTAAAAGCGAGCTCCTCCTTCACACACACACACACACACACACACACACACACACACACGCACACACTGTCTAACCCAGTGTCCTCTCCCGAGGGAATGCCCATCCATCTCTTCAGAAACCTGTCTGTGCATTGACACATAGGAGGGGGCTTCAAAACTTGGTGGGGAAATGGAACGAAAAGATACCAGGATTGGTTTTTGCAGGAACTTTTGGAAAAACCCCTTGTGTGTGTTTTTTTAAAGGAAAAGCAGAAGATAATCTAAGCCGGTTATCCAGGCAACTGATCCAGTGTGGCCATTGTTAGGCAGATGCTTCACAGGCCTGGTGAAGGGCCGGAGCTCGCATTCTGAAGCTTGGATCCCAGTGTGCGACCTCTGTTTGCTCAGTGCAGGGACACGTTCTGTTTTCACCCAGCTGATTACAGTCCGGGTACCTCGAGAGAAGAAGGCAGATGACCCACCCTGGGGACCCAGATTGACCCTGTCAGGCAGGGAGGGCTCCTGTCTCTGCACCGCCATGTGGTGCCGCCACGGCCCTGTCCCTGCCACAAGTTCGTCCTCACTCAGGGCTGCCCTGAGACACTGAGCAGTCCTGGAAGCAGGAAGGACAGAGGGATTCTGTCCCACTGGTGGGATTCCACATTTGGAAAACAATAGCAGTGTCGGTCCTGGCGACCCTCAGCGGTGTCCCGGTCAATCAACTTCTGTTATTAGGAATTAGCGATCCTCATTTCTAGGCTTCAGTAAAACGGATGGACTAAGACGAGGAGCCCTGGGATGTAGTAGGCACTGGACTGGCACTGAAAAGGTTGCCATGCAGTCTAGTAAGCTAGGCCAGCCTGCTCCCGTAAAGATCTCCAGCCTCGGAGACCCTAGGGAGCAAGTTCCGCTCTGTCCTCCGGACTCCCTATGAGTTGGGATCAAGCTGAGGGCCGTGGGCGAGCAGCAGGACTGGAACACGGCTGCATTTGGTCACTTCGCCCTTCCCTGACCTCCTGCCCTTTCTAGTGTTTGCTTGCTGCTTCCTGACCAGGCATGGAAGCACACCGGGAGGAGCGCGGGTGTTCTGGGTTGGCCGAGCTGGCCAGGCAGTGTGTTCGTGAACTAGCCTACGGAGCACACAGGCAGCGCACTGGGCTAGGAGTAGAGGGTCTGGCTCCTGTCCCGGCCTGGGATCTTCCGCTGCGTGGCCTTGCGCAGGTCACATTCAATGTCCTGTATCCTCCTTGCATCTAAAATGACAGGAGAGCCCCTCCAGGCTTTGTCACTCCAGATTTTTGTAGTCCGTGCTTAGTGGATCCGCGAACACACAGTCAGCATAACGAAAGAGCCGCCGCCCAGTCCCTCCCGCCCCTCGCAGGGGGAACCCCGAACATTCCACTGCACACAGCCCGAACAGGAAGCAGTGGTCTTCTCCAAGTCTGCGGTAGGAGGTAAGCTGCCAGGACTGTTTATTTCCCCAGGGACGTTACAGATGAATTGCAAGATTTACTAAGTGTGTCAAGTACAACAGAAAGAAAAGCTGTCGTCGGAAGTGGAGATAGCATCGCGGGAGGACTGCATTTGTGCACTGGCGTCAGACCAAATCGGGAACCTGTCCTCTGGTGTCGTGTGATTCCTTATCAGTCGGCACAGGTTTGCATGGGCCGAAATCACACTGTCGGATCAGATCCTGCAGCTGATCCTCGGCCTTATCCCCCTCGGATTACGTCACCCACGAACTGGAAGCGCCATCAGCACCGTCCCTGCACACAGCTGCCTTCTGCCCCCAGAGCCGTGCAGGTGTCTTTCAGAATGAGAGCATGCCTTAACGGGTCAAGGTGTGACTTACACAACGGTGTTCGTTCCCTGGCTTCCTGCTGACTGTCGTGTGTCCACGAAACTGGTCAGAGAGATAATTAATCAAAAGCAGGTCACTTCGGAGCTTGGGCCTGGGCCTCGCTTGTCTCGAGATGTGAGTGGCCTTGAGCAAGTTGCTTGCGCTCCCTGGGCTACTCACCCGTTGGAGCTTTGTAGCTCTCCATTTCGAGCCCAGCAGAGCGTGAGGGTGGTGCCTATGCACCCGCCCTCCAGCGTGCACATCGTCTTTTCAAACAGAGGAACCTCTCCCAGGCTTACTGGTGTGTACTTGCAAGCACCGCGGTTTTCACAAAGGGCCGGACCATGATGAGAGTCCTTTCTTCCTCCGTCCTCGAACTCCGTCTGTCTACAGAGTGCGTGGTGTGATACGGGCCTGGAAAAGATGGGGAGAGAAAGAAAGGCGGGTCCTCACCCTTGAGGACCTTCCAGACAGGTTTTAAAAACGAAACCAGACGCTCCCCTCAACTAGCAGTTTCAAAAGAATGCTAGTTCCCCGAGTTCTTCATGATGCCAAACAGAACCCACATGGTGTTCCCCGGCCACCACACCTGGTTTCAAGGACACTTCTTTGTTCCAATGCATTTCTGCATAAACAGGACTGGAGTCTTTCTGGGAGCAGAGAATCTGATACTGGGAGAGGAATTCCAAACCCTGAGGTCCTTCTACGGGGCTTCCTTTGGGAAGTGTCGACAGCATTCCCAGCATCCCTCTTCCACACTCTGCCTTTCCCCAGTGGCCTCATCCTCTTTTGTACCACTTTTTTTTTCTCTGAAAATGCCCTCGCAACCAAATTTAACTAACTGCATACTTACAAAGACGCAAATGCTCAGGAGGCTGTGTGAGTCTTCTTTCTAAAGGAAATCAGCATTTTTACAAAAAAGAAGGTCGGAATGCCAGCAGGACTCATCTCTAAGGATTGAACCTGGGACGTCAGCCAACCAGATGGTGACAATGATGGGCTCTAGAGACTGCTGGCGCGCTTCAGGCCCCTCTGCCTGTGGGTGAGCCGGTGCCACCCTGCGGTTTGCTAAAAAGCCTTTGCAGGAACCCAGAGAATGCTTAGAAGGGCTTATAAGAATCACAGATTCCCTCCCTACAGATAATTTGACTTAGCACAAATGTCTCCGATCCCAAATGTACTATCATTCCTTCTGAAGTGGTTACTTCAAGGGAGTGTTGTTTCTGTTTTCCACCGGAAGCATCATTTTGGAGCTCGAGTATCAGGAACATTCTACCTCCACCCTCCTCAATGATATCCACAAGCCCCAAACAAAGGCACTTCCTTCGCCTACACACTAACAACTACCTGCTCACCTATTTCTGTCGAGAGCCATGAGTCAGAGGAAGTGCCTGGAAGAAGCCAGGAGAGAGAGCCAAGCCCACCTCCCTGGTCGTAGGCGGATCTGGGCCTGCCCAGTGGAGTCCCGCTAAAGTGCAGTGGGGGGTGGAGGATGGTCTAGTTCTTCTTAGTCCTTTCTTGAAGCCCCTCCCTCCCCTTACCCTGTACTCCCGTTAATAGGCTGTTGTGGAAATCATCTCAGGGAGTGATGTGAAGTTCTCGATTGGAACAGCCGGTCTCCCTGTTCTTTGTGCTTGCCCCACTCCCACCCCACCCCCCGAAACCCTTACCCTAAGTCTGAGGACACTCCCCAGCCCTCCTCAGCTTTTCCAGTTGTACTTGCCCCTTTTAGGGAGAAAAACAACAACAAACGTTGGTATTTTTGCCTGAATGTCTCACACTTTTCAGTCTCAGAATAGAGAAGCCCCTGTGTATTTGTTCCTCTTTTACTCAAGGTGCGAATGGCCCACCAGTCACAGGAGGCTTGTGGGTGCACTCTGATCCCTGCCGTCCAACTGGAGAGAAGGTTACCCTAAAGAGCCCCTCCTGAGACCCTTAGCTGGTCATCTCTTATCAATAGTCCTCTACCAGCAACTTCTTGCCTGGTCTCCCAGTTCACTTCCTATGGTTGCTGCTCTTTCAACCTAGACTTCTGCGAACAAAATCCACTTCTTTCAACTGAGAGCAGACATGTTTTCACCTTGTGAGTCCGCTGTGATTCCACTTGCACCTAATGGAACAGCCGAGGCTTCGGGGTGGCCAGTGCGCACTGCAGTACAAGCGGCAGATCATACGAGGTTTGGGGGGTTGGGTATTTTTTAAGACAGCAGTAAAGAGGAGCATCTATGTGTTGGGCTCCCACTGCGTGCGATGCGCTGAGCGAGACACTGCCCCCGGCCTCCCAAAGCCCACCTTCTGATGAGTCCCCTCATTCAAAGCCCCTCTGAAGAACTGTTGCGTGTTTTGGAAAAGCTCTTTGGGTTCCTCTCTGGACGCTTACTCTTGGGGATGCTGTGTTCTACATCTTGTTCTCCTAGGCCATTAAAAAGCCACGTTCGTCCCTAATCAATATATAGAGAAGTGTAACCTTTATAGAGTGAAAAACTGCCTCTGGCCAGGCTATGAAGAAAAAGGGCAGAGAAGTCCATTTCCGTGGCTTGGAAAGAAGTGGAACCGCTCAAAGGAAAGCTAGTAAGGGTCCCCAAATTTCAGAGCTGCCTGTACTCATTCAGCATGCACTTAGGCAGGGGAAACCTAGCGAGGGGGAGGCAGAAACCCAGTCAAGAGATCCAAGAGAGCTCCGAGGAAGAATTAAATATAGGCCAGGCCGATAAGCTTTTCTTTCTTTTGTTTAATCAATATGTCTGCCGAGCCTGTGTGGAGGAGGAGGAGTGTGGAGGCGTGGGGTTGCAGTGGGCATGGGTGCTGGGGAGCAGAACCCAGCACTGGCTGCTCACTGAGTCACCTGTCCCAGCCTCCAAGCATACCTTGCCTGGAGTGTGTCTGGCCAACTGCTTCTTAGCCTTCTCGGGGTGGGAATTTCACGGGCTCCCTGTGTCAGCCGTTCACGCGCCACTCCCTGTGCACTGAGAAGTTCTTGCTTTAAAGAATGGGGGTGAGGGGAGTAGCAAGAAACAGATGAATGGAGATCAAGCGAACAAATCGGGGCCTAGGACCCCCAAAGTGAAAAGGGAGCTGTAGTGGGGCCGGCGGTAGGGAAGCAGCCCCCGCACCCTTGCTTCCTTCACATACATGTGAACAGCTGACTCCAAAGGATATGGGCACGTGACGAGGTGGGACGAGCCATCTGGGAACCCCGTCCTCACAGATGCCTGTCTGGCACTGTGGAGGTGCCTGCTCTGCTCCTAGAAAGCAGTGTGAACCCAGACATCCGCCGCCGCCCACGAGGAGCTGTGTTAGTCAAGTCTGACCTTCCCCACCCTTCTGCCCACAGGAGTGGTCTCTGGCTGACGGCGTGCCTTCAGTGCCCTCTGCGTTGTGTGCCCAGCACTCTGCCAGAGAGCGATTTCCTTAGCAATTCTAGGATGCAAAGCAATCGAGGGTAGTCCAAGAGGATTTAAATCCAAGTCAAGTCCCCATCTCTTAACTCCATTCAGCCATTTCCATCTGCCTTCACCCTCTAGGTCACATATCTGGAAGCAAGCCAGAAAGCCCGTCCAGCCAAAATTGCCATCTGGAAGTCCAGCCAGTTTATTGCTCTGCCTCTGTCCCCATGCTCCGGTGTATTTGGCCCGATTCGACACCATCCTCCGTTGGCTGGCTTTCTTCGGCTCTGAGCCACCTTACACCCAGAGCCCAGGGCAGGTAGGAGGCCGTGGAGGCAGGACGGCTGCCAAAAGCGCCGTGAGCACTGGACCAGAATGCAGAGGATGCTGAGGAGCCTGCACTGTGGTCCCCCAGTGATTACTGACCACATTTGGGGCTCCAACTTTGCAAGCAAACCCCTGGGGTTCTTCCCTTCCCCAACCTCTCCCTCCAGGTCCATCCTTGGGAAGGTTTTGACAAAAACGGAGTCAGTTGACCACAGTTAAGTTCTGACTGCCAGTGAATTGGTGCCCAGCAGACTGTCCTGGGAAGCTCAGGTAGGAGATGGGTCTGTGTTATCCCAGAGCGCTGAGGGCCGGGGAGAGACCGTTTGATGGCAATGGGTCTGTGTTATCCCAGAGCGTTGAGGGCCGGGGAGAGACCGTTTGATGGCTTGAGATTCCTCCTAGCTCTGAGACCTGGTTTTAACTAATGACAAAACTATAATAAGTTGTGAATTATGCAGGGTTCATGAGGGAGTAGGGGTGGGGAGGGAGGGGGAAAATGAGCAACTGATATTAAGGGCAAATGTTTTGAGAATGATGAGGGCAGCGAATGTACATATGTGCTTGACACAATGGATGGATGGATGGATTGTGATGAGAATTGTATGAGATTCCAATAAAATAATTAAATTGCAACACACAAAAAAGCAAACGCCTTTTATATTCCAACTCCTGTCACACCCCATGTGCCCGGTTAACCTTTTGTCTCCCAGAGGGGAAGGGTGCAGGGGAGGGCTCATCATCTACCCTGTGGGCGTCGAGCCCGGCGGGTCCATGCAGCGTCAAACCAAAACACGAGTGTGTGTGGTGATGATCGCCCCTCCGAAGCTGAGCGCAGTAACCCACCGAGGTGTCCTCCGTGTTTTTAAATACTCCTTACCGTGTAAAGGCTGTATGACACTTTAACGAGACCTTTTTTTGGTTGCTTTTAACCTTTGTAATATTTGGAGTTTTATAGATCTTTATTTTGTGGCCAGGTCTACTTTTGTCAGGAAATGTTGACGTCTGGGTATTTTTATTCTTTTAGAACTATAGCCAGGGTCAACTGTAAACACGGATCACTGTTAAGTCTCCTCCCTTTGAATTGGGACTTTTGAAAGACATTGTTTGGGCATGGCATTTTATCTGCCGCTGCGTTTCCAAGACTGGGAGAGAGGCATTGACAGCCCTGTGCTGCTGCCGTGTGTGACGCTCTGCCAAAGTGGTCAGTAAGCGTTCAGTGGCTTGGAAGTCCGAGTTCCAAACGGGGGTCCTCGCCATCTACCCCCAGTGCTTGAGCTTCCAAGTCAGCCTCCAGTTTTCCTCCTTTTATTTGAAAAACGCATATTTAAAATGGCAATCTCCTGTTCGGTTAGAAAATATGGTTATGTTGACATTATAGTAACAGTGCTTGTGGTTTTGCAATAAATGTGTATTGAAAGCACTTGCGATAACGTGGTCTGTTTTGTTTTTCATCAAACTCCAAATGGCTGGAGAAGTAGAGCCAAACTTCCCTGAGCGTTTGGGCAGCGAAATGTAGTGGGGGCTGGGGGAAGCACGAGCTTGGGAGCAGGCAGGCTGGGCCGAATCCTGGTCCTCCATGGGCGAGTCCGAGGATGGGAATCTCTTCAGCTCGTGTGTAACTTCCGTGCTCCCGTCTCTTACGTGTGGGTGTGGGTGTGGGTGTGGGTGTGGGTGTGGGTGTGGGTGCGTGATAAAGGAGGAGGGTACTCATACTTATCTCACTTTTATGACGATGAAGCAAATCGGTGCACAGCACATTCTGGGGGTGGTGATAAGTGTCTCCCTCCTGCCCCTCCCTCTTGTCAGCAGCATCTTCTCCCTGGATGAAGAGCTGTGAACACAGGCTGCATCCACCTGCCTCGGCCCACTCGGGAGGCAGCGTGCTTGCTGCCCTTGCTTGACATCCTTTGCCCATTGTGCAGCACTGTACAGCGACTGATGACATCTGTTCAAAATACAGAAACGTACAATGGTGTCTTTCCTTTTTGCCTTAAGCATTTTTTTTCATATAGCATGGATTTTGGTTATCTAGCTTCAATGTGATCATGACAGCTCCCTATGACAAAAAAAATTTTTAATAAACCTTTTATAATTTAAAATATTGTTGGACAGTCATTTCTAGAGAACTGCAAGCAACATGGACTCGGAAGAATATATCCTTCAACTCTTGTTCCTGTCTTTTTGTAGGAAAAATACCTAGAAGGAGAATCAGTTCAGCTATGAAAATTTTTAGCTACTGACATGTCTCCTGACTGAATTAGTCTTCTCCGACTCCATCAGAGTCCTCCGACTCATGAGCCGTCTCTGGGGTCCTGCTCTGGTAGGAGAGGTGACCAGGACAGTGGTGCCCCTTCTCCTCCCCTGCTGCTCTTCTCTCCACACCCCTTGTGCCTACAGCCTCGATATGGACAGGCCTTGATTCCACTCATGAGCTTTTCCTTACACTACACAGTGGATCGACTGATCTTTTAAGATCCTGTCAGTTCTGAGTTCTAGCAGGCAAGAGGCAGAAAGGAGGCAATAGAGAAAGGGAGGGAGAGGAGGAGAGAAATTGTCATCTGGGGAAGTGGTGTGAAGGCCCTGTGTGGGGTACTTATGTCTAATGGTGTCTCAGAGAGCCGTTTCATGCATCATTTATTGTGCTGGTCTTATCTGTTCCTTAAAGGGAAGCTGGGGCATTTTTTTGAAGTTTGTCAAAGAAGCAATGCTTAAAGTTCAGGATCATCTGTTCAGTGTTTTCTTTGATGTTTCAGTGGTTCCCAGTGCAGAAAGCAGCTAACGGCCCAGTGCTGATCTCAGTCTCAATCATATGAGTTGCTTGCTCTGACTGAATCTGTTCCAAGCACCCACGTCACTGCCTTAGCGGCAGACATCACAGCACGCTGATAAATAGGCTCTTCCTTCATTCCATTTTGTACCGAAAACAACAACAACACACAAAGCAAAGTCCCTGCTATCGTCGGTGCCGACTCACAGAGACCCTGTAGGGCAGGTGGAACTGCCCCTGTGGGTTTCCGAGACTGCAGCTCAGTACAGGGGTAGGACGCCCCCATCTTCCTCCCTCCATTTTGTACAAGAAGAGCAAAATGCCGAAATCAAATCGTTGAGGTTGAACCAGGGTGGTGTGACCACAGAGCCCTGTACCCCAACCACTAAGTAGTAGGTTTGGGGGAGCGATACGACAAATGAGGGAAAAGGGTTTCCAAAGGCAAGTGAGGGGCCTCAAGCCTCATGTCTGCCTGCCTTTGTGTCAGGTTCTGTTATGTCATCAGCTGATTTTTCACAGAATCCCCGTGAGGCACATGTTCCTGCTTTCACCACAGGTCACACAGCCAATACAGGTGGAGCTGCAGATCCCAAGTCTAGGGCGTTCCTGGGCGTCAGTGACCTTCAGACCAGGGCCCACGCATGAGAGAGACACATGGCAGTTTGGTTTAAGGAAACCGAGTGCTGTCTTCCCCAAACTCACCTGCAACGGGCGTGTTCTCCATTCTCACTTCCTCTCTCACACTCACCCTTCTACTCTGCACACAAAAGGCACTTCTCTCATAGTTAACGCTGCTATTACGGAGGCTGTGGAATGTAAATCCTCCCAGATGCCAAAAGAAAGGAGACCGTGGCAATTACAGAATCTCCTTGTCAACTTGCGAAGGGGTGGAGTCTAGCCTGTCAATCAGGTCACAGCTTGATGACCTCATTTGCAGGCACTAAGGAGATAAATAGCTCACTGGAGGCCAGGGACACTCTGCTTCATCTTCCTGCGGACATGACACATGGAGCTATGCTGATGGAGCCAGAGCCCTGGAGCTGGAGGAGCCACTTGGAGACCCACGCCAGTGCTGAGGTGCATCCACCACCACTGGATCCACAAGACTTTCTACCCACAGGCCTGTGATCTTCCTGCATTCAGCATCATAGTATGTGTTGCGTGAGTCTGAAGAGGAAATTATAGACTGGTATCAGACATATGGGCTAATATCGAACTTCAGGACTTGATCTAGACTGGGCTGAAATGTTATCTTAATATACAATTATTATTTATATAAAGCTCTTTCTTACACACATATGAGTGTCTATGAATTTGTTTCTCTAGTGTACCCAGACTGACTAACACAGAGACCATCACAAACATGCATCTACACAGCCAAGAACTCCGTTTTGTCAGAGTAAGTGCAAGCAGGTAGCATAAGCAACTCAACACAAAGGATTTAAAAAAACATAGAACCAACTATGTTAGGCTGGGTTGTCGAGAGAAACACAACCAGTGACAGTCACCTCTGTATAAGAAAGAGTTTTATTTTATTTTTAATCATTTTATGAAATCATTTTATTAGGGGCTCATAGAACTCTTATCACAATCCATATATACATCACTGTGTAAAACACATTTGTACATTCATTGCCCTCGACATGCTCAAAACATTTGCTCTCCACTTAAGCCCCTGACATCAGCTCCTCATTTTCCCCCCTACCTCTCCTCTCTCCCTTCCATTATGAACCCTTGATGATTTATAAATTGTTTTGTCATTTCTTATAATGTCCGATGTCTCCCTTCACCCACTTTTCTGTTGCCTGTCCCCCAGGGAGGAGGTCACATGTAGATCCTCGCCATCAGTTCCCCCTTTCCACCCCACCCTCCTTCTACCCTCCCAGTATTGCCACTCTCAGCACTAGTCCTGAAGGGATCATCCACCCTGGATTCCCTGTGTTTCCAATTCCTATGTGTACCAGTGTACATCCTCTGGTCTAGCCAGATTTGTAAGGTAGAATTGGGATCATGATTGGGGTGGGGGAGGAGGAAGCATTTAGGAACTAGAGGAAAGTTGTATGTTTCATCGTTGCTACACTTCACCCTGACTGGCTGCTCTCCTCCCCACCCCCCTTCCATAAGGGGATGTCCAATTGCCTACAGATGGACTTTGGGTCCCCACTCGCACTCCCCCTCATTCACAATGATATAATTTTTTGTTCTGATGCTGCCTGATACCTGATTCCTTCAACACCTCGTGATCACACAGGCTGGTGTGCTTCTTCCACGTGGGCTTTCTTGCTTCTGAGCTAGATGACCGCTTGTTTACCTTCAAGCCTTTAAGACTCCAGACACTATATCTTTTGATAGCCGGGCATCATCAGCTTTCTTTACCACATTTGCTTATGCATCCACTTTGTCTTCAGAGATCATGTCGGGAAGGTGAGTATCATGGAATGCCAGTTTAATAGAACAAAGTGTTCTTGCATTGAGGGAGTACTTGAGTGGAAGCCCAATGTCCATCTGCTACCTTAATACTAAACCTATAAATACATGCACATAGATCTATTTCCTCATCATCATATATAAATATATTTACATAAGTACATGCCTTTATTTAGACTTCTATGTATGCCCTTTGCCTCCTAGCTCTTTCCTCTACAAGAAAGAATTTTATATCAAGAAGTTATCTTTTATCAAGAAGACTTTTCAGTCTAGTTTAACTCAAGTCTGATGCTAGCTGGAGCCCTCTTCAGACTCAACGTAGCTGCAGGCTGATGACGACAGGTGAAGCAGGAAGGAGGAGCATCGCAGCCCAGGGGTGCAGAGTTCATGGATCTAAGGTTGATGGACACATAGGCCACACTGGGCTGACTCTGCCCGTCACAGTGTCCCAGTAAGGAGGAAGGTGCAGTAGCAGAGAGAGAGAGAGTTCCCAGTCTCTCTCACTCTTACACAAAATGACATGACACCAAGGGGGGTGGGGATTAGGTGGAGAGAATGCTGACACATTTTGGGGGCTGTATCTCATGGGCTGAAACAATTCAATCTGTATATAAATTGAGTGGGAAACTCATTTACTTTGTAAACTTTAACCTCAATAAAATCTTTTTTTATAAATCATTTTATTGGGGGCCCATACAGCTCTTATCACAATCCATACATACATACTTGTTTTCCAAAATATTTTTCTAAACCACCGTAAAACAAATCACCCAAAGACACCCAAAGTGAGTTAAACATGGAGTTGCCATTTTGGGTCCATCCCTAAAAGAACTGAAAGCAAAAATTCAAACAGATACTTGTACACCCATGCTGATTGCAGCCTTATACGACAGTCAGCAATGGTAACGCCAGCCCGCATGTCTATCAAGAGACGAGTGGTTAAACGATATGTAATACACACATATCATGGAACACTGCTCAGCCGGGAAGAGAGACGAAGCCACGAGGCATGCACAACAGCACGGACCTCTCAAGAAAGATGCTGAGTAAAACAGTAAGTCACAGAAGAATAGATAGTGTATGAGAATCCTTGGATGACTATGTAGAATAAAGAAATGTCTTGAAGCCAAAGTTCATTCCTGGTTACCAGGAATCAAAGGGCTGGGGAAGGAGGACTCATTACTTTGGGGAACCTGAGCTGCTGTGAAGGTGACGGGAAACCCTGAAAATGGACGGTGGTGGTTACACAATATGATGGCTGCAGTTAATGACCCGGAAGTACATGTGAAATGTTGAAATCACAAATGTTCTGTCATATATGAACTTATAATAACAACAATTAGAGGAAGTCATGAAACAGAATGGATGACTACCGACTTCAACAATTTTAACGCAAATGGCAAACCGTGGGGAAGAGAAAGATTCACAGATATATCATATTATAGTATTCAATTATCACAAGTTTAATGAGAACAAGAACATTGCAAGCATAAAAATAAAAAGAATAGCCATTCAGAAGAGAATAAAAGGATAGTAAGCACTCTCATGGAGGTCCACATGATGGTCTTACTAGTCAAAAGTTTTAAACAGCAATATTAAAGGTGCTCACAGAGTTAAAGAAAAGAAAAACATGAGCAAATAACTAAAAGAAATTGGGGAAATGACACATTAATAAAAAATAGAAAAAGATGTATGTTGTTGTTATGTGTTCCTGTTACTTCCAACTCATAGTGACCCTCTGCACGACAGAAGGAAACACTGCCCGGTCCTGCACCCTCCTCTCAAATGTCCTAATGTTTGAGCCCCTTGTCACAGCCACTGTGGCAACCCATCTTATCAAGGGACTTCCTCGTTTTCACTGCCTCTCTGCCAAGCATGATCTCCTTTTCCAGTGCATCTCTCTTGATAACAAGTCCAACGGAGGTGAGATGAAGTCTTGCCATCTTATTTCTAAGGAACAGTCGGGCTGTATTTCTTTCAAGACAGGTTTCTTTCTTCGTTTCATAGTCCCTGGCACGCTCACCTTCTTTGCCAGTATCATCATCCAAAGGCATCCATTCTCCAGTCTTCCTTATTCAATGTCCAACTTTCACATACATGTGAGGCCACTGAAAATACCATGGCTTGGCTCAGCCACACCTTAGTCCTCAAAGTAACAGCCTTGCTTCCAACAAGTAAAGAGGTCTTGTATAACAGATTGACGCAATTCAATGAATACTTTGATCCCTTGCCTGCTGCAACCATGAGCATTCGTTGTGGATCAAAGAAGGCAAATCCTTGACAACGTCAATCTTTTCTCTTTCTATCACAATATTACTTACTGGTCCAGTTAGGAGGATTTTGATATTCTTTACATTGAGTTGGAATCCATACCGAAGTCTGCAATCCTTGATGTTCAGCAGCACGTGCTTCAAGTGCTCCTCACTTTCAGCAAGCCAGGTTAGGTCATCTGCACGTCACAGG
This sequence comes from Echinops telfairi, assembly GCF_000313985.2. Taxonomy (NCBI): domain Eukaryota; kingdom Metazoa; phylum Chordata; class Mammalia; order Afrosoricida; family Tenrecidae; genus Echinops; species Echinops telfairi. The sequence goes on from NW_022103914.1 coordinate 1,110,046, forward strand.
TTGTCAATAGCCTTCCTCCAGTCCTGATGCCAGTCTTCTTCACATAAGCCAGCCTCTCGGATTATTTGCTCAGCACACCAATCGGACAAATATGGTGAGAAGATACAACTGTGACACACATCTTTCCTGATTCTAAACCATGCAGGATCCCTCTGTTCTGTTCACACAATTGCCTCGTGATCCATGTACAGATTCTACTTGAGCACACGTGTTTTGGAATTTCCATTCTCTCCAGGCTATCTATAGTTTGTTATGATCCACACAGTCGAATGCCTTGGCATAGTCACTAAAACGCAAATAAAATCTTTCTGATATTGTGTTTACACCTGGATCTACCTGACATTAGCAACAATAGCTCTTGTTCCACATCCCCTTCTAAATCCAGCCTGAATTTCTGGCAGCTCCCTGTCAATGTACTGCTGCAATCATGGTTGAATGATCTTCAGCAAATCTACCTGCATGTGAGATGAATGACATTGTTCTACAATTCGTGCATTCTGTCGGGTCACCTTTCTTTGAAAGGGCACGAAAATGGATCTCTTCCAGTCAGTTGGTCAAGTAGCTGTCTTTCCAATTTCTTGGCATTGACAAGTGAGTGCTTCCAGTGCTTCATCGGTTTCCATCAATTCCTGGGCATTCCATCAATTCCTGGAACCTTGATTTTGGCTTAGGAGCCCTGGTGGTGTAGTGGTTATGAGTTGGGCTGCTAACCGCAAGGTCAGCAGTTCAAGACTACCAGCAGCTCCTCAGGAGAAAGATGAGGCTTTCTATTCCCATGAAGAGTTCCAGTCCCAGAAGTCCACAGGGACAGTTCTACCCTGTTCTATAGGGTCACTGTGAGTCAGCCTCGACTTGATGGTAGTGAGTTTTTGGGTTTTAGTTTCATTTTTGGTTGGTTTTTGCTAATAGTTTCAGTGCAGCGTGAATTTCCTCCTTCTGTACCACGGGTTCTCGCTAATATGCTACTCTTAAAATGGTTGAGTGTTGACTGGCTATTTTTTTTTACTAGCTATTTTTCATATAGTGACTGAATTCTTTCCATCTTCTTTTGATGGCTCCTTCCTTGTTCAATATTTTGCCCACAGAATCTTTTGATAATGCTTCTTGAGGTTTAAATTTTTTCTTGAGTTCTTTCAGTTTAAGAGATGCTGAGCATGTCCTTCCTTTTTGGTTTGCTAACTCTAGGTCTTTGCACATTTCATTACAATATTTACTTTGTCTTCTTGAGCTGCCCTTGACATTTTCTTTTTGTGTGTGTGTGTGTGTCCCAGGTTTATTGACAATATTACAGCATTGCGGATAGGATTCAAACGGCTCCACGTGGTGTTTTGAAATTCATTCCAACTGTGGGCTGAGTGACCTGCAGGTTGGACAGACTGCCAAAATCCAAAAGCTTCAGCATTTCCTTAGTGTCTGGATCCACTTCAATAATCTCCTGGTCCAAGGCTGAGACCTCAGGAACATAATTATCTCTCCTTTCTCTCTCCTCTTCCTGCAGCTTGATGGAGATCCCTCTCACGGGGCCCCTCTGAATCCTCTTCATCAAGTGTGTGACATAGCCCGCTATCTTGTTGTGGAGCTTCTTGCTGGGAATAATGGCGATCCCCTCGCACACGCGCTTGTTGGTGTGGAAGTCGTTACCCAGGCGTGTGTAGTACTTCTCAATGATAACCCGGGCCGCCTTCTTCACGGTTTTGGTGCGAACGCGGCCCATGTTGGCGGGTCCGTGATAAAAGAGCGCCCTTGACATTTTCTGTCCAGGTCTTTGACGTCATCATTGCTTCCATTTGCCTTACCTCCTCTATGATTAAGAGCAACTTTCAGAGTCTCTTCTGACATCACTCTGATTTCTCCTTTCTTTTCTGTCCGTTTAATGACTTTTGGCTTTCTTCATGAGTGATGTTCTCGATGTGCTCCCACAGCTCATCAGGTCTCTGTTGTTAGTGTTCAGTGCAGCCGATCTGTTCTCGAGAGGTCCTTGACATTCAGGTGGCGTAGACTCAAGGTCACATTTGGGTCTCATGAACTTGGTTTCATTTTCTTCACCTTCAACCTGAACTTACAGAGGAGCAATTGATGGTCTGTTCCACAGTCAACCCTTGGCCTGGTTTTAGCTGCTGATATTGAACTTCGCCATCATCTCTTCCCACAGATGTGGTCAATTTGATTTCTATATTTTCCATCTGGAGAAGTCCATGTGTATAGTGACCTTTTGTGTTGTTGGAAAAAAAAGGTATTTGCTATGAACAAGTTGTTGGCCTTGCTAAATTCTAGTATGCAATCTCCAGCTTCATTTATATCACTAAGATCATATTTCCCAATTACTTTTCCTTCTTCTTTGTTTCCAACTTTTGTATTCCAATTGCCAATTATTATCACTGCATCTTGATTGCACATTTGATCAATTTCCAATTGAAGACTTTTGTAGAATTCTTCAACTTCTGTATCACTACCTTGAGTGGTTGGTGTATAAATCTGAAAAGAGTTGTGTTGACTGGGTTTCCTTGTATGGGAATAGATAGGGTCCTATCACAGACAGCCCAGTCCTTCAAGCCAGATCTTGAAAAGCCCTTTGCGAGAGGATGGACGCAGTGACACATGCAGCTGTCGTTCCTGCAGAGTAAGCCGTGTGCTTTTCTGATTCAAGATGGCCAGTAGCAGTCCACTTTAGCTCACTAATGCCTAGCACATCACTGGATCCACACCACTCTGCACCCACCGGCCTGTGATTTTCCTGCATTCTGCATCATTGCATGTGGCTGTGTGAGTCTGAAAAGGGACTTATGGACTAGTATCAGACTGAGTTGGACTTGAGTTGGACTGGCCTGGGATGTTTTATTGATATACAATTACTTCTTGATATAAAGCTCTTTATTAAACATATATGAGTGCCTCTGGATTCATTTCTCTAGTCAATCTGGTCTAACACAACCAGCAATGAGCAATCTCAAAAGAAGATTAAAATTAATTTTCCTCTAAGGTTCCTATCAAATCTTTTGAGTTGCTGTTGTCAATTCGACCCCATATACAGAGTTTCTAAAAGAACAATGCTCGAGGCAAACCTAGACTTTAGAGAATATTTGGGGTTTAAAGATGATCTCAGAGCAAGAGTTTTAGGGATTCATTTATTCTCTGGCTACAGACCTAAGAATATATTTAATCATGAAGTAAAAGATTTTCACACTGAAAATTGTAGAACATTGCTGAAAGGAATTAAAGAATTAAATAAGTGGAAAGAGATGGTGTGTTCATAGATCCGAAGACAATATTGTCAAGATATCAGTATTACCCAAAGGCATCTAAGAATTGAATGCAACCTCTCTCAAACGTGCAGGCTTACAGAACTGGAAAAGCCGATCTTTACATTAAATGGCTTTGGCAAGCAATACAAATAACAAGGCAATCTTGAAAAAGAGGAAATAGAAGGATGATCACTTCCCACTTTCAAAACATATGATAAAGCTCCATTAATCAAGACATCCTGGCATGCTGGAAAGATAGGCAGGTAGACTGATGGAATAGAATTTAAAGTCTAGAAATAAACCCACACCTCTCTGTCAATTGCTTTTTTTTACAAGGGTGCTAAGTCCTTTCAATGGGGAGACAATAATCTCATCAATGAAAGGTGCTGGATACCCACATGCAAAAGAAGTTAGATCCATACCTTACTAGCTGTAAGACCTAGTTTTAAATAATGTATTATAAGACATAACTCTAGAAGCAAAAGAAAAATAGGTGAATCATACATCACATTTTTTTCTAATTTGTCAAAGATCTTTGTCAGGAAAGAAAAGAGACATCCAATAAAATAGGAGAAAATATTTGCAAATCATTTATCTGATAAAAAGCATATGTGTGACAGGGCATGGTGCCCCAACAGGCTAGACTGGAAAACACAAGTTTTTCTTGCTTGGTATATTTTAATTTGTTCTTCGTCAGTGGATTGATGTTGTTGC